>NC_141074.1:14249223-14849223 GCF_041138505.1 Cibotium barometz
AAGTACCTAGTTTGTTGGCTATGTAATTGTCCATATATAGATATTCCCTTTCAAACAAATATACAGGCGACAAGCATACTTTTTTTTTTCAAGTCTGCTTGTCCATAAAGACAGTAGAGTTGCTGCCCTCTTGTTATCTCCTCATTAGAGATATTATGCGAGAAAAACTTGAAATGCGGCTTATGTAAATCTTTCATACAATATCCTATCATGCCTTCAAATGTGTGCATTTTAATCTATCTTAGTCATATACACATGACTATAGCACCCTCCGGTTTGAAAAGATCCCAACCTAAGTATCTTTTAATTGTTTTGCCTATACTTATGAGTGATGGTCAATGATTTTATATTCACGTGATCACAAGATTTTTTTTGTTAATAACACTTGTGAACATGTTATTCACATGTTCACATGTTTTCATGTTCTCAAAATAGCAGGTTACCAGTGACCTGGTAACCTGCCGAAGCCCGCCGGGCTTTTTGTTTTCCCGGCGGGCCCGCCGGGAAAATCCATTTTCCCGGCGGGAAAAAAAGTTTAAAAAAAATGGTCAAAATATTTTCATGTTCACAATCATTCCTACCATTTTTGGGCCTTCTGGACTCATTTATGATGTCAAAAGTTCAAAATTCTTTGTACAAAAAAAGTTCTCTAAATTTATCACCTTAAGCTCGATTACCATCAATTAGATCTTATTATACTTCCAATTGAGTCTAATTGACATTAATTAATATCCAATTGAGTCCAATTGGTATCAATTAAGTGTCAATTGATCGATTGGGCTCAATTGACATCAATTGACACCCCATTGGACTCAATTGGGCTTAATTGGACTTAATTGGATTCAATCAATTGACACCCAATTGGACACAACTGGGCTTAATTGGACTCAATTGACATCGATTAACACCCAATTGATGTCAATTGAGCTCAATTGACATCAATCCTAGTCAATTGATATCCAATTGATGCCAATTGAGCCGAATTGACACCAATTGCACTCAATTGGTACCCAATTGATGTCAATTGAGTCCTCAATTAACATCAATTAACACCCAATTGAGTCCAATTGACATCAACTAATATCCAATTGAGTCAAATTGATATCAATTAAGTATAATTGGATGTCAATTAATCAATTCGACTCAACTGATATCAATTGACATCCAATTGGACTCAATTGACATCAATTGAGTGCCAATTGAGTCCAAGTGACACCCAATTGATATCAATTGCATCCAATTGGGCTTAATTGACATCAATTCACTCCTAATTGATGTCAATTGAGTCCAATCCGATTCAATTCACACCCAATTGATGTCAATTGGGCTCAATTGACATCTAATTGATGTTAATTGGACTCAATTGACATCAATTAACACCCAATTGATGTCAATTGAGCTCAATTGACATCAATCGTAGTCAATTGATGCCAATTGAGCCGAATTGAGCTTAATTGATATTAATTGCACTCAATTGGCACCCAATTGATATCAATTGAGTTCGATTAGACTCAATTAACATCAATTAATACCTAATTAAGTCTAATTGATATCAATTAATACCTAATTGAGTCAAATTGATATCAATTAAGTCTAATTGGGTGTCAATTGATCAATTGGGCTCAATTGATACCAATTGACATCCAATTGGACTCAATTGACATCAATTGGGTGCCAATTGAGTCCAAGTGACACCCAATTGATATCCATTGCATCCAATTGGGCTCAATTGACATCAATTCACACCTAATTAATGTCAATTGAGTCCAATCACGTTCAATTCACACCCAATTGATGTCAATTGGGCTCAATTGACACCCAATTAACTCAGCCCAATTGATATCAATTGAGTCTAATTCAAACCCAATTGAGTCTAATTACATGTAATTGGACTCAAGTGACATCAATTAATACCCAATTGATGTTAATTAAACTCAATTAACATCAATTAACACCCAATTGATGTCAATTCAGCTCAATTGACATCAATCGTAGTTAATTGACACCCAATTGATGTTAATTGAGTCAAATTGGGCTTAATTGACATCAATTGCACTCAATTGGCATCCAATTGATGTAAACTGAGACTCAATTAACATCAATTAATATCCAATTGAGTTCAATTGACATCAATTAATACCCAATTGAGTCAAATTGATATCAATTAAGTCTAATTGGGGCTCAATTGATCAATTGGGCTCAATTGATATCAATTGACATCCAAGTGGACTCAATTGACATCAATTGGGTGCCAATTGAGTCCAACTGACACCAAATTGATATCAATTGCATCCAAGTGGGGTCAATTGACATCAATTCACACCTAATTGATGTTAATTGAGTCCAATTAGGTTCAATTTACACCCAATTGATGTGAATTGGGCTCAATTGACACCCAATTGATATTAATTTGGCTTAATTGATTCTAATTGATATTAATTGGACTCGATTGACATTAATTAACACCCAATTGATGTCAATTGAGCTCAATTGACATCAATTATAGTCAATTGATACCCAATTGATGTCAATTAAGCCAAATTGGGCTTAATGGACATCAATTACACTCAATTAGCACCTAATTGATGTCAATTGAGTCTAATTGAGCTCAATTAATATCAATTAGCACCCAATTGAGTCTAATTGATATCAATTAACACCTAATTGAGTCAAATTGATATCAATTAAGTCTAATTGGGTGTCAATTGATCAATTGGGCTCAATTGATATCAATTGACATCCACTTGGACTCAATTGACATCAATTGGGTGCCAATTGAGTCTAATTGACACCCAAGTGATATCAATTGCATCGAATTGGGCTCAATTGACATCAATTCACACCTAATTGATATCAATTGAGCCCAATTGATATTAATTGAGTCTAATTCACACCCAATTGAGTCCAATTGCATCTAATTGGACTCGATTGACATCAATAAACACCCAATTGATGTCAATTAAACTCAATTAACATCAATAAACACCCAATTGATATCAATTATCTCCAATTGGGTTTAATTGACACCCAATTGATGTCAATTAAGTCCAAATAGATACAATTAGGCTCGATTAACACCTAACTGATGTCAATTGAGTCCAATTGGGTTAAATTGGATGCAATTAGGCTTAATTGATGTCAATTGAATTAAATTGGATGCAATTTACCCAATTGATGTCAATTGAGTTCAATTGGATGCAATTAGGCTCAATTGACACCTAATTGATGTCAATTGAGTTCAATTCATACCCAATTATTGTTAATTGTGTCCAATTGAGCTCAATTAACACCCAATTGATGTCAATTGGGCTCAATTAACATCAGTTAACACCCTATTGAGTCCAATTGATGTCAATTGAGTCCAATTGGGTGTCAATTGATATCAATTGATCAATTGAGCCCAATTGATCAATTAATACCCAATTAGACTTAATTGATGTCAATTGGACTCAATTCATTCAATTTAGCATCAATTATAATCAATTGACACCCAATTGATATTAATTGACATCAATTAGGTGTTAATTGATGTCAATTGAGCCCATGTGACATCAATTGTGTGTCAATTAAATCCAATTGATGTCAATTGAGCCCAATTGACATCAATTGTGTGTCAATTGATACACAATTAGCTTCAATTGGGCTCAATTGACATCAATTGACACCCAATTGATGTCAATTAGGCTCCATTGACACCCAATTAGACTCAATTTGGCTCAATTGACACCCAATTAGACTCAATTTGGCTCAATTAAGTCTAATTGGGCTCAATTAGACTCAATTTGGCTCAATTGATATCAATTGACACCCAATTAGACTCAATTTAACTCAATTAAGTGCAATGATGTCATGGACAATTGAGTCAATTGATGTAAGTATAGTTAGATTTAATTGGTGTGTCAATTGAACTTAAGGCCAGCAAATTATACAAAACTTTTTTTGTGCCAAGAATTTTGAACTTTTGACATCGTAAATGAGTCCAGAAGGCCCAAAAATGGTAAGAATGACTGTGAACATGATATTTTTATTTTTTTATTTTTTTAATTTGTCCGCCGAGAAAATGGGTTTTCCCGGCGGGCCCGCCGGGAAATGACATTTTCCCGGCGGGATTACTGGCAGAGAAGGTTTTTTCAGGTCATAAAAAATGCCCGTGAATATACATTGTGATCACAAGAATTTATATGTTAACAACAGGTTTTGTTAACGTGATCACGAAATTGTGAAGACGTTAATGAAATCCCTGGTGATGGTGCCATAAGGCTTACAACCATTTGGAAATGTAAATTAAAGTACCACCTTTTTCCAATGCAAACATTCCTTTTTAAAAATCCATTCTTATAAACTTTTCGAGTGGCTCCCACCCCATGAAAGATGAATGTCTCTATTTCCTATAGCCATAGTGATAGATACTTCAAAGAGGTTTTTTTTCTTGTCTGGTGGAAATTGTGGAATTTTGTGCACTAACAGTTCGGAGTCTAGATTTCTTTCATTCATCAATGGTTTTTTACCTTTTGAGTCGCTATGCAAAATAATTTTGGGTTTGTTAACATTTCTTATTTTTGTCATAGATGCCAATTTTTAATTCTGCATTGATTTTGAAAGTGAATTTATAAACATTATGTGATTAAATAATCAATAACATATTTAATAACAATGAAATCAATTCGTGTAAAAAAATCAAATTAGTAACATAATTAACATGTTTAAACTATATCTATGATTTTAAAACGTGAAATGAATGAAAGTAAAACAAAAATTTTAAAGCCGTATGTAATCAATCTAATTAAAAATTATTTAAATTTATATAATCAAAAGAAGTATAAATTAATTAAATTTACATCTTTCACCTATTTGATAATTATATTAAAAACTATAAAAGTATAAATTAATTAAATTATTATATATCAACTATTTGATAATTAACAAAAGGCACAATAACTTTAAAAATAAAACGTAACTTAAATATTTACCAAGGTGTAAGAAGACTGACTGACGTTGCAAAAAGAAAACATGATAATTATATTAAAAACTACGTAAGTATAAATTAATTAAATTATTATATTTTAACTGTTTGATCATTACATTCAAATCAATGATAGACACACAAACTGGTGGATGTTGTCAGAACGTTGCAAAAAAGAAAACATTGCTTGCTTACATATATACAACAAAAAGTATACAATGCATCCATCTGTTAATCACACCTATAATAATCGAAAGAAAACAACGAATAGACATGCCTGGTGCTTATACGGTTTATGCAAGCTTATATAATCAAAGTAAATAAACGGTTTATGAAAACATTGGGGACGCATATTTATTCACAATACTATAGGAGCAAAAAGTAAACAGTGCATCCATGTCTTCTACAATCAGCGCCCCTTTCAAAAAAACATAAACAGAGATTCACATTCTCATAAAAAGATCTTCAAAGTAAGCACAAGCAAATTGAGATTCTACGAAAAGACTCTCAAGATTTTACTACATGCATTAATCAATTGCTTTCCAAATGATGCTTGTGAGAAAAGACTGAAGAATTAACTGAATGCATTTAATGAATTGCTAAAGATACGTATATCTCTACCTGAAGAGCGGGCTTCCGGAGGTGTCAAAATATCAGGACACAAATGGCATTCAGCCCTAGGGACAGTAGATGCAGTGGGTTTCACTTCATCACAAAGTAAGGCTGAGGAAGATGGGCGATGATCTACCTTCATGATATTATTGATACCATGAAGAGGCTTCCTCCTTGGTGGCATTATGAGGATAGGAAAGCAGAAATCGATGAGATTAAATACAATAGAGAAACTCATCATTAAATAGTGCAGAATCTCAATCATGCCAATGACACGTACAGTTATCTAGAACAATGTACATCACCAATATGGCATAGAGACACATATACCACTCAAACAGCGACATGCAAATCTCGCATGAACGTAGAACCTACTAGAACTCAAGAAATTGTGGTGTCCATGCAGGGTTTTCTAGAACAACGTACATCATTAGTATGGCATAGAGAGACATATACCACTCAAAGAGTGGCATAGAGAGACATATACCACTCAAACGGTAGAATGCAAATTCTCGCACGAATGTAGAACCTACCAGAACTGAAGAAATCATGGTGTCGTCCAAAGCAATGTGACACGACATGCAAGTGCATGCACGAGAACATTTGCGAGCAGAGCAATGGTGGCTAGCAATCGAACCTTGGAGAAGAACAACAACTAGCAAGCAGACCTGCCAACTGTCCAAAAGAAGAACCAGCAAATTGTCGAAGACACTGCTATCACAGCCAGCAATCGAACCTTGGAGAAGGAGCTGAAGAACAAACAACAACCAAATGTGCAGCCATCAACCAGGCAGCTACACGCTGTCAGTAAGACTATTGAAAGGAAGAACCGGTTGAAGGTGAAAAAGGCATTTAAATAAGCACCCCAATGTTTTGAAGGCAGCAATTACACATGTCATGCAAACATGCATTGAATTAATTAATTAATTGTGGCCTTCAAAACATTGGGGGCATGAATATGCACCGACAAATATAAAGAATATTGTCCTGTGACCCGATAATGCAATGATACATACAGTAATGTACAATGTACATGTGCAATGCTGAATTATACACGTAGGCAGTAGCTATACGCCCCATTGAATTCAACCACAAATAGGGGTGCACTCATTGCCGTCGATGTACGGGAGATCTACGGCCCTTGAAACATGACCACGATTCTCGTAGCATACTTGTTTGTGCTCCACGTGGCGTCACACTGTCGGTCGTTTGATATCCTAGCTACGTTTCAGACCGTCAATGTGACTGGACGGTTCAGATGGGCAACGCGTCCAAATCAGTGTTCATGGAGAATATGTTTCTCCGTGAACACTCATATAATAATAATATAATAAAGGCTGAAACCCTAATTAACATTAAACACATCCCATTAAGGGAAAAATTTAAAAAGGGTTTACCTAATTTTGGAGATAATTCACACAGGAAAAGGAAAAAGCAGTGCTAACACAAAGGATTTAGATAACAAGAAAACCATAACTGGAAAGTGAGATTAAAGAAAAATATCCATAGCATCGGATTAAGGAAAACTGTTTTTTTAAGGCAACTGCAATTTTCATGATTATCAAACTAAATTGCATGGAGATAATTCACACAGAAGAAGAAAGGAGTGCAGTTTTTAAAGAACCCCCCCAAAAAAAAAACCCCGATAACCAGAAAGTGAGATAATTCTTGCATGGTTATCAAGCACATGATCATTATCATTGGCTTGGTGAAGTATGAGCACATGGTCAGATCATCAGCTGATCAGTAGGAAGTTTGGTTAATCAGAACCCTCCTAACTCTCTGCTTTGGCATTGTCATTAGGGTTTTGGAATCCTTCTTTTTATCTTCTTGTTGATGTCCTCCAAGCTGTGCCTGGAAAGCTTTTTAGTAGTGTCCTCCAACACTCTGCTCAATTGAGATGATCTTCTTGCTAGCCTCCTACAAAAGTAACCTTCAAAAAACTCCTTGTTTGCCTTCTCTAACTCCTTCCACACTGAGAGCACAAAAGAAGCCAATATAGAAAACTTAGGATTCGCTTAATCACCATGTAAGACTGGGTTTAAGTTCAATCTCCACTCGTCAAGGCAAGGTTACTTAGACTCCTTATAGCTCACAACAAACAAAAACTAGAGATAAGGCTGTATACACATTGAACTACTTGTTCTTTACATTTTTGGTTCAGACAGAGATTACATTGTTGTTTACATTTTGGTTCAGACAGAGATTAATGAGCTAGGTTGGAGCATGTTGACCTAAGCGATTAAAAGATGTGTTGTGACTTACCTACTGTATAATTAATTATACTTACCAATTATGGTGACTACCAATGGTGATAAGCTTTTAAAGAAAGGTTCTTGACTTAACGATTGCAGTAGTATTGGGTTTAAGAAGCAGCCCGATCAAGAATCAATTACAATTCTACTGACCAGCTAGCAAGGAGCTAATTGAATATAAGGAAAAGTTTTAGGACACACTGGGTTAAATTAGGCATGATTTATGCCAGCTATGAGCATGATGGGTTCAACAAGCAAGGCTAGTCGAACAGGTACCTGTTACAGTGATGATAGGTTCGATTCCTGCGTGCTTTGAGAGAGCCTTGACACAGTCATCTTGGTCAAGGTAGAAGGTGAGGCAGCGCTCAATAAGGTGCTGCACCTAGGGAAGTTTCAAAACAAGAGATGTTATCAACGCCTTAGAAGACAAAGGTAGACGAGAGAGTGAGTGAGAGAGAGAGAGAGAGAGAGAGAGAGAGAGAGAGAGAACAATTATCCAGGTACAGCTTGGCTTGCGCGCCATTGAAGCATCCTGTGAATGGATACATAACCTAATATATAACGAACCCAGAGGGAGGGAGGGGGGGGGGGGGGAGGACTCACCTTCATGATGAAAGAGCGTGAGGCAGCATCTACGTTGGGGGCGCCAGTGCTTGCAGAAAGCCTCATGCTCGTAAGAAGGTTGATCACACGACGCAGAATTGTGAAGTAAGGTCAAAGCCCACCACCTGGCTCTGGAGTCTGCAGTGCCCACTATTGTAAAGTTAGCAGAGCTGCTAAAGGAAGGGATGAGAGGACGCAAATTCCAACCCCCAAACTGTGTGTGTGTGTGTGTGTGTGTGAGAGAGAGAGAGAAAGAGAGAGAGAGAGAGAGAGGGGAATGGAAAAACGTTACGTGGGCGCTGAAAGATGGGTGGAGTTCAGTGTTGTGGGAGGAGTGGAGTTTAATCTAGTATGGTATCCGCATCCATGTGGAAGTTGGCACCCAACCTCCATCTCTATGATCGATCGATCTCAATTTTTAGCAACATGTGTGTGTACATCTCTCTGTCCGAGTAGAACATGTGTGTGTACATTTCTCTGTCCGAGTAAACCAACATGTGTGTCTACATGTCGCTGTCCGAGTAAAGCAGTTTTGTGCTTATCCGGATGAGATTGACAGGATGAGGGACCAAAGCGCTTTACCACCACGAGATAAGGCTGCCCCTTGCCCTTTTGTTAAAATGTACAAGGCTAAAGTGCCATGTAAAAATGTAGTTAAAAGCGATCCCCTAATGTTGTGGATTCAAATCTCGCTGGCTACACCGAGACTTCTTTGTAACTTGCCGGATGGTGGGTGTGTGTTATATCAAACATATTCAGGTTGTAATAAAAATAGCAGATTAGTCGCCAAACTTCTTTTTTTAATGTTACTCTATTTACAACAATCATAAAGAATATTAAGGATACATAACTTTATTCAAATCTTTCTAGATGGCCACGTAAATAGACATAGTGCAAGAGTATGCTTCGCAAGAGAGTGTATGTATATAGAAATGTTTATATTGAGCATTGCAAATTACATTAAAATTTACGTAGAATTAAACTGATAAGTAGTTCATCCAATGACCACCTGTGTGGTTGTTCCCCTATATGAGATAGCCTTCTCCTCATAGAGCGGCCAACCCGAGGAGAAGCATCTCTTTCCCCTCCTTCGATTACTTGATTCCCACCTTGTACATGAGGCGAGTTTGTATCTAACCCTTCGTGGCTATTTTTTCAATAACTAATAGAAGGATCTGTTTCTTGGGGGAAAAAAAAAGTAGTTCATCCAATGGGTAATGGAAAGCTAGACATAAATGCTACTTTTACATATTGTTTTGTAGTCACAAAATCATGTTGAGATTAGGTTCTGGCCTTGGTTTTATAAGACATATTAAGCTTTAAAGTGATTTTCTCGAAAGGCATGCCTTTTGAGTCTTTTATTAGATTGCAACTATGTTCATTGCTAATTTGATTCACATATAACACTATTGCAAATTGAATGCATAATTGCAAGCGTTTCTCATATAAGACCCCAAAACCATGTTATTTGTAGAAAACGACCAAAATTGTGCAATTAAAAAAATTTAACATGTGTTCAATTTTAGAATGGTGGCAATAATTGTGATGGTGAGTCCATGTTAGAGATGGAATCTAGTTCAGAGGTAGGGCCAGTGGAGCTCTGCATGTGTTTGTAAAAGAAGAGATGCCCATGGTGATGGAAACCCCGGTAATGATGTTGGATTTCTCATCAGAGAGTGGTAGTAACCATGAATTAGGTTAAAAGGATGAAGAAGGGATGCATCCTTAGGCTATGTGCATGGATTTGTCCACATGTTATGAGAATGTTGAAATACGTAAGCCAGGTAACCAAGATATAGATGATGAACTTGACATGCTGTTGGATGATCCATTAGAAGATTTTCTAGCCATGTAATCTTTGGCTAGAATGAATACATGTGGTAATTATGCAAGTAAGAATCTAGATACTTGCATGGGTGTGATTTTTAAGGAATCTTTTAGTGGTCCTTGATTTGTGATGAATTTTGTGCAAGTCAACATGAAGAATCAATAATTGGAATAGGTAGCTAGGTGGTGAAGATAGAATGCTTGCACGTAAATGCTCACATAAGATGAAGAGTTGAAAATGTACAAGGTTTATTAGTAAAAAACTATGAGTAATATCAAAAATATGAGATATTTTGGGTATCCAAAAATGAGTAAATGCTCACATAAGATGAAGAGTTGAAAATGTACAAGGTTTATTAGTAAAAAACTATGAGCAATATCAAAAATATGAGATATTTTGGGTATCCAAAAATGAGTAAATACTCACATAAGATGAAGAGTTGAAAATGTACAAGGTTTATTAGTAAAAAACTATGAGCAATATAAAAAATTTGAGATATTTTGGGTATCCAAAAATGAGTAAATACTCACATAAGATGAAGAGTTGAAAATGTACAAGGTTTATTAGTAAAAAACTATGAGCAATATTAAAAATATGAGATATTTTGGGTATAATGATTCCATTTTGACACATATGTAAGGAAGGGGAGTCCATTAAAGGAGGTGCATATTTCACATGCTTGAATGAGATTTAAACTCATAAAAATTGAGATATTTCATCTCTCCTCTCTCCTAATTCAAGTCTAGTTGCAAAAAGTTAGCTCAACTGACCTAAAAATGGTCAAAAATTGACCAAACAACTGAGTTGGAAAATTCTAGAATCAGTTTGTTTGGTTCGGAGCTCACTTTTTCCTATAAATAGAGGCCTTCCCCTTTGTTGAAACTTAACAATGTCTAATGCATTGTTACTCTACTCCACCCAAGCCAAGAACTATGAATTTGTTAATAATTCATTAGTTTTTGACATTTCCCTCTTCCAAAGATTGGTGGCCACTCTTGTTCAAACAAGAGTTGAACCCTCAAACCATCAAGCCAAAGGAAAGCTATCAAGGTCTTTAGTAAGTTGGTGATTCTCTTTTTATGATTTAAATGGTTTTTATGCTTTATGTCTTCTCTAAGAATGTTATGCCTCATTACAAAAAGGCATTCCCCTCTCTTCTCTAACAAAACCAACCATTCTCTATCCTAGGTGAATGGTTAATTGATTAATGTCAAGTTTTTTTAATAATGATTTTTTTTTAAAAAGTGTTATTTTTAGCATAATTGAATGACATGCATACAGGTATGCATAAAAGATGATTATTTTATTATAAAAGTGTTATTTTTAGCATAATTGAAATTCATGCATAGAGGTATGCATAAAAGATGATTATTTTATTATAAAAGTGTTATTTTTAGCATAATTGAAATTCATGCATAGAGGTATGCATAAAAGATAATTATTTTATTATAAAAGTGTTATTTTTAGCATAATTGAAATTCATGCATAGAGATATGCATAAAAGATGATTATTTTATTATAAAAGTGTTATTTTTAGCATAATTGAATTTCATGCATAGAGGTATGCATAAAAGATGATTTTTTTATTATAAAAATGTTACTTTTAGCATAATTGAATTTCATGCATAGAGGTATGCATAAAAGATGAATATTTTATTCTAAAAGTGTAATTCCTACTAAATTGAATTTATGCATAGGAAGATGCATAAAAGATTGATTTTTAATTCAAAAGTATCTTTCTCATCTAAATTGAATTTATGCATAGGAAGATGCATAAAAGATTGAATTTTAATTCAAAGTGTCATTCTCATTTCAAATAAATTTATGCATAGGAAGATGCATAAAAGATTGATTTTATTCGAAAATGTTAGTCATCCTTAAACGGAATTTATGCATAAATAGATGCGTAAAGAAATCTTATATCAAATAAAGGAATTCTCTTGTATTCTATAAATAGATATAGGAAATGATAAGATGTGATAAGATGCATATGAAATGAGTTAGGATGTGATAAGATGAGTTAAGAAGTGATAAGATGTGTATGGGTTGAGGTAAGAAGTGTATGTGATGGGATAAGATATATATGAGTTGTGATAGGGTGAGAATATGGATGTGGATGTGGATGCATGAGTATGGATGTATGGATGTGAATGTGGATGGGTATGTAGGATGTATGCATGTAAATGTGGATGTATAAATGTGGATGTGGATGTATGGATGTGGATGTGGATGTATGGATGCGAATGTGGATGTGTATGTATGGATGTGAATGTGGATGTGGATGCATAAGTATGGATGTATGGATGTGAAAGTGGATGGGTATGTATGGATATATGAATGTGGATGTGGATGTATAGATGTGAATGTGGATGTGTATGTATGGATGTATACATGTAGATATGGATGTATGCATGTAGATGTGAATGTGGATGTGGATGAGTATGTATGGATGTATGCATGGAGATGTGGATGTATGCATGTAGATGTAGATGTATGGATGTGAATGAGAAAGTAGATATGGATGTATACATGGAGATGTGGATGTATGCATGTAAATGTAGATGTATGGATGTGAATGTGAATGTGGATGTGGATGTATACATGGAAATGTGGATGTATACATGTAGATGTAGATGTATGGATGTGAATGAGAATGTAGATGTGGATGTATACATGAAAATGTGGATGTATGCATGTAGATGTAGATGTATGGATGTGAATGAGAAAGTAGATATGGATGTATGCATGGAGATATGGATGTATGGATGTGAATGTGAATGTGGATGTGCATGAAAATGTGGATGTTGCATGTAGATGTAGATGTATGGATGTGAATGAGAATGTAGATGTGGAAGTATACATGAAAATGTGGATATATGCATGTAGATGTAGATGTATGGATGTGAATGAGAAAGTAGATATGGATGTATACATGGAGATGTGGATGTATGCATGTAAATGTAGATGTATGGATGTGAATGTGAATGTGGATGTGGATGTATACATGTAAATGTGGATGTATGGATCTGAATGTGAATGTGGATGTGGATGTATACATGGAAATGTGGATGTATGCATGTAGATGTAGATGTATGGATGTGAATGAGAATGTAGATGTGGATGTATACATGGAAATGTGGATGTATGCATGTAGATGTAGATGTATGGATGTGAATGAGAATGTAGATGTGGATGTATACATGGAGATGTGGATGTATGCATGTAGATGTAGATGTATGGATATGAATGAGAATGTAGATGTGTATATATACATGGAAATGTGGATGTATGCATGTAGATGTAGATGTATGGATGTGAATGAGAATGTAGATGTGGATGTATACATGGAGATGTGGATGTATGCATGTAGGTGTAGATGTATGGATGTGAATGAGAATGTGGATGTGGATGTATACATGGAGATGTGGATGTATGCATGTAGATGTAGATGTATGGATGTGAATGAGAATGTGGATGTGGATGTATACATGCGGATATGGAATTGGATGTATGATGTAGATGTACGAACAGGGATGTGTATGTAGAATAATGAATGTGAATGTGTATGTGAATTAATGTGTCGTCGATATGAGGGAATGGATGAGAATGAGTACACATTGAATGGAACAAGTAATGTGGACTGAGAAAGGATAATCTGGAAAGACGAGAGTTCGATATAGAAACTGTATTTTGTGACTGTTTGTAAATGACTGTTTTATGTCAAGAATGCTGGGGAAGCATTTTGACCGTCTTGTGGATTAAAGTCATGGAGACCTAACTGATAAAGTTACAACTGCTGACGGAGAGTCAATGGAGGACGTCTCGCGTAGCAAGGTCGGCCGAGGTCTTGACCAGCCTTGGTTCGATTTAAATGGTGAGCTTCCGATACGGTGGATGAGGGACCAAGGAAGCAGCCTATGAGTGAAGCACTAGGTCACCTGCGAAGGATCCTAGAGGGTGCTGACCATACGGTGCTCGAGCTCTGGGTCGCCGAAGATACCCACACGTGCGTCGTGGAAGATATTGGAACAAGGAATAAGAGTTGTTTTTTGAAACCGGGCATGGATCTGGTTGATTAACCTTGCTGGTCCTCAACGGATGAGTCCATGGCTCTTTTATATGGATCGGTGGGTTGATCTTGCTGATCTTCCATGGAGATTCCATTCTGTTAACAGGTGGTGAGCGTTGTGGTTGCCAATGATGCCATAAGTATACCGATGAATGAATGACTGGAAATAAGGATTCAACCAGAGACTTTGAGGATTGTCATCCATCAGTGACATAATGGTTTCATTAAAGGATTGTTTTAAAGTTAGCTGATGCTAAGAAAAAGGCAATTTCATATTGGGTGTGTAAGTGGTGTGGCTAGTTTTATGTTTGCATGAACTTTCGGCTAGGGGGCCTTGGAACTCTTTTCCTTGGTACCCATAACAAAACCTAACCAAACTCCTAATTGGATCCCATCACTACAGTGGTTGGGTGGTTGGCTAACCCATGGGACTGGATGGGGTTAGTCTGGACTGATGGATCCGTAAATCGAGACTCAATTTCTGTTATTACGATAGATGAAGTAAATCCCGGATAGTAATTGTTCTATGGATAGGAATCAACGGCTGTGCCTCTTGATGGGGAAAAAATGCGTTGATCCCAATGATCCAAGTGCAAGTTTCTTCCTTGATCTGACCGAGTACCTTTATACAGTCGGATCAGTTTGATCAGTAATGGTCTTGACTACGTTAGAGTAAAGAGTTATCCTGGTGGAATCGCCTGTGCTTTTCGGGTAAAGAAAGTTTTTCCGGGTTCAGTTTTGGAGAAACCGACGGATTAGTCTCTTGTCCGGATATCCGTGGGCGAGGCCCCGAATGTGGGACCCCTATCCCGCGCGAGAAGTGCTACTTCCGCTGCTAGTACCCCGAATCCGACCGTTGCGCAGTGGGAACAGGGATCTCACAGTTGGTATCACAGCCAATTGGCTAATAAAGATCAACTGAGAAGCCAAATATGTCAAAAATTTATCAAGAAGCACAAAAAGGTTGTAATTGTGTGAGATAATTCATACAATTTGATTTTCAAACTGAAAATTTGTAAATTAGTAATTGGGTCTTCAGATGGAAGTATCGTAATTCTATGGAGCCCTGACTTGCTTGAGGCCTAGACATGATGGTATTTACCTTATAGTTCCGAGTATCACTACTCGTATATACCGAGGGTATAACTGCAGCTCTTTACCGATAGTATATACGAGTAAATCTAAGACTTGAAATTATAAGCATTAATGCTATCCAGATGATGATTTTGAATGTGGTTGATATGATTTTTAATTCTGTTTGAGAACTGATGAGTTGATTTGGATTCTGATTGAAAAATGATGATCCCTGAAATTTGGTTGAAATGTAATAAGCTGAACGAATCCTCAATGAGGATGAATGGCGAGTCCCTGTGATGATATTAATAACTCGAATGATGATAATGATTTCAGCAAATCACTATGAGATTAGTGGATTGTGCTATCAAATTACTACTGTTAATAATTGACACGGTAGATCAAGTTAAGGGATGACAATTTGAGAAATTGCTTAACTTAAAATTCCGTGGAGGAATGTTCAGAAAGAAATTTTTCGGTTTGATGGACCATTATCGTGTTAATGATATGAATGATATGATCTGAATGAATTGTTATTTAATGATGAGTTCTATATAAGGGATATTTTATCCCAGCATTCTGTTGGGTTGACGAGAATATAAGGAACCTCAGAATAAATTGGATCTTAAGAAAAAGAGTTGTCCTCTACCTTGAGAGATGAGGACATCTCGCACTTTTTTAAGTGGGGTAGAATGGAATATTCTCCCCCAACCTTCGAGGTATACAGGAGTAAGAACCTCCCTTTCTGATCTTATAATTATTCTCTCTCTAAAATAAAAGAAAGATTCTGTTTAAAAAGGAAGACCCTTTTCCCAGAATATTTCTCAGGAGCCCCACCTGTTTTAAGGATTCAGAACGTTGAGTTCAGAAGTGAGAACCGGTGTTTTGGATACCAAGGTTTTGGTCTTCATTCGAGTACGGCCCAAAAGAAGTTCTTTATCTCTTGGGAAGTATAAGAAGTTATCCCCCCAGATATTGTGGACGATATCAGAATTCAATGAAAGTAGGTGACTTAGCCTACGAGCTTTTTTCTACCTCATCATCTCAAAGTTCATATTGTATCTCATCTAAACCTTCTATAGAAATATGTGCCAAACCCAAATCATGAAAAGACGGTAAAACTTCAGTGGCAAGATACCCCGTTGGCTTCTAGGTTACGCTAGTTCTTTCTTTTATATAAGTCGTAACTCCTACTTGTCGCTCGCAGTAATCTTACTTCCATCGATCTCCTTCTTCTTAATCTCTCTTATGGCTTGGCAACAAGACTTAGTTTTATCCATGATGATTTCTCACCTTCAAGACGCAAGCGAGTCTGTGAAGAAGGATTTCATAGAACTGTATGAGCGCTCACTTTTCCCTCACTTGGGAACTTTTGTAGCTCAGACCAAATGGCAGACCTGTCGAGACATAACTAGGGTTACACCATGGGGTCGACAGCACTTTCGTAACAATGTCCGCTTGGCCATGGTTATTGAAGCTTTGGGTTTGGGTCCCCGATACTACTGCGTGATGAGATCAAGGCATGGTGGATTTTCTGAGCGGGTCTTCTTACTAGCGTGCTTTCTTCCTCACCAGAAGATATGCCTTTATCCCGTTTTCGGCTTGCCTCTTAGAGGTCCTTTTTTTAGATCACCTCATACCACTGAGGTAGGTGCTGCAATATCCAGCCGAATTATTCCCATAGATGAGTTACCTTATACGTGTGCAGCTTGTGAGTGCTGCTTTTGTGACCATATGATGGACGGGCTTATGGAATTGTAAAAAGTTCTTCTATCTTACTGTATATGTTCCAAGAGTGAATAAAGTTGAAATCTTTGTTCTTGTCTTGAGACTTTTCTTGGTGGTTAATCTTAATTAAATTTTCTCTCAGTCTCATACTCGTGCATCTTGTGAAATTATCCCCAGTTTGCGAGATGAGGTCATCTCGCGTTTTTTAAGTGGGAGAGAATGTAAGATTCCTCCCCAGCCTCTCAAAATGTCTAGCATCTTCTCCCTGTAATCAATTCCCTCTTTAGAAACTTAAGAGATCTCATCTCTGCCTGTTTTGACATAGAGAGAGAAAATATTCTAGAGAGATAATATTCAGATTATGAATATTTTTGGATAGAAAAATAACTCATCTTATTAAAATAAGTTCCCCTGAAACAAAAATTCAAAAAGAACTTTCCAATGTCCAATTGGAATTAATTGGAAATGGGTATGAAGGACCTTAGCCTAAGGGTCTAGATTTTCGAAAATTTTTGGATTATGGTCCAATTAAGGTTCCTATGGACCAATAAGATCAATCCATGTGTGGGGAGAAGATAAATCTAATTTTGTAAAAGATGATACCCAAAAATGAGTAAATGCTCACATCAGATGAAGAGTTGACTATGTACAAGGTTTATTAGTAAGAAACTATTAATATCAAAAATATGAGATATTTTGGGTATCCAAAAATGAGTAAATGCTCACATAAGATGAAGAGTTGAAAATGTACAAGGTTTATTAGTAAAAAACTATGAGTAATATCAAAAATATGAGATATTTTGGGTATCCAAAAATGAGTAAATGCTCACATAAGATGAAGAGTTGAAAATGTACAAGGTTTATTAGTAAAAAACTATGAGAAATATTAAAAATATGAGATATTTTGGGTATCCAAAAATGAGTAAATACTCACATAACATGAAGAGTTGAAAATGTGCAAGGTTTATTACTAAAAAACTATGAGCAATATAAAAAATTTGAGATATTTTGGGTATCCAAAAATGAGTAAATACTCACATAAGATGAAGAGTTGAAAATGTACAAGGTTTATTAGTAAAAAACTATGAGCAATATTAAAAATATGAGATATTTTGGGTATAATGATTCCATTTTGACACATATGTAAGGAAGGGGAGTCCATTAAAGGAGGTGCATATTTCACATGCTTGAATGAGATTTAAACTCATAAAAATTGAGATATTTCATCTCTCCTCTCTCCTAATTCAAGTCTAGTTGCAAAAAGTTAGCTCAACTGACCTAAAAATGGTCAAAAATTGACCAAACAACTGAGTTGGAAAATTCTAGAATCAGTTTGTTTGGTTAGGAGCTCACTTTTTCCTATAAATAGAGGCCTTCCCCTTTGTTGAAACTTAACAATGTCTAATGCATTGTTACTCTACTCCACCCAAGCCAAGAACTATGAATTTGTTAATAATTCATTAGTTTTTGACATTTCCCTCTTCCAAAGATTGGTGGCCACTCTTGTTCAAACAAGAGTTGAACCCTCAAACCATCAAGCCAAAGGAAAGCTATCAAGGTCTTTAGTAAGTTGGTGATTCTCTCTTTATGATTTAAATGGTTTTTATGCTTTATGTCTTCTCTAAGAATGTTATGCCTCATTACAAAAAGGCATTCTCCTCTCTTCTCTAATAAAACCAACCATTCTCTATCCTAGGTGAATGGTTAATTGATTAATGTCAAGTTTTTTTAATAATGATTTTTTGTTTATAAAAGTGTTATTTTTAGCATAATTGAATGACATGCATACAGGTATGCATAAAAGATGATTATTTTATTATAAAAGTGTTATTTTTAGCATAATTAAAATTCATGCATAGAGGTATGCATAAAAGATGATTATTTTATTATAAAAGTGTTATTTTTAGCATAATTGAAATTCATGCATAGAGATATGCATAAAAGATGATTATTTTATTATAAAAGTGTTATTTTTATCATAATTGAATTTCATGCATAGAGGTATGCATAAAAGATGATTATTTTATTATAAAAATGTTGCTTTTAGCATAATTGAATTTCATGCAGAGGTATGCATAAAAGATGAATATTTTATTCTAAAAGTGTAATTCCTACTAAATTGAATTTATGCATAGGAAGATGCATAAAAGATTGATTTTTAATTCAAAAGTATCTTTCTCATCTAAATTGTATTTATGTATAGGAAGATGCATAAAAGATTGAATTTTAATTCAAAGTGTCATTCTCATTTCAAATAAATTTATGCATAGGAAGATACATAAAAGATTGATTTTATTCGAAAATGTTAGTCATCCTTAAACGGAATTTATGCATAAATAGATGCATAAAGAAATCTTATATCAAATATGAGAATTCTATTGTATTCTATAAATAGATATGGGAAATGATAAGATGTGATAAGATGCATATGAGATGAGTTAGGATGTGATAAGATGAGTTAAGAAGTGATAAGATGTGTATGGGATGAGGTAAAAAGTGTATGTGATGGGATAAGATGTATATGGGTTGTGATAGGGTGAGAATATGGATGTGGATGTAGATGCATGAGTATGGATGTATGGATGTGAATGTGGATGGGTATGTATGGATGTATGCATGTAAATGTGGATGTATGAATGTGGATGTGGATGTATGGATCTGGATGTGGATGTATGGATGTGAATGTGGATGTGTATGTATGGATGTGAATGTGGATGTGGATGCATGAGTATGGATGTATGGATGTGAAAGTGGATGGGTATGTATGGATGTATGAATGTGGATGTGGATGTATAGATGTGAATGTGGATGTGTATGTATGGATGTATACATGTAGATATGGATGTATGCATGTAGATGTGAATGTCGATGTGGACGAGTATGTATGGATATATGCATGGAGATGTGGATGTATGCATGTAGATGTAGATTTATGGATGTGAATGAGAAAGTAGATATGGATGTATACATGGAGATGTGGATGTATGCATGTAAATGTAGATGTATGGATGTGAATGTGAATGTGGATGTGGATGTATACATGGAAATGTGGATGTATACATGTAGATGTAGATGTATGGATGTGAATGAGAATGTAGATGTGGATGTATATATGGAAATGTGGATGTATGCATGTAGATGTAGATGTATGGATGTGAATGAGAAAGTCGATATGGATGTATACATGGAGATGTGGATGTATGCATGTAAATGTAGATGTATGGATGTGAATGTGAATGTAGATGTGCATGTATACATGGAGATGTGGATGTATGCATGTAGATGTAGATGTATGGATGTGAATGAGAATGTAGATGTGGATGTATACATGGAGATGTGGATGTATGCATGTAGATGTAGATGTATGGATGTGAATGAGAATGTAGATGTGGATGTATACATGGAGATGTGGATGTATGCATGTAGGTGTAGATGTATGGATGTGAATGAGAATGTGGATGTGGATGTATACATGGAGATGTGGATGTATGCATGTAGATGTAGATGTATACATGGAGATGTGGATGTATGCATGTAGATGTAGATGTATGGATGTGAATGAGAATGTGGATGTGGATGTATACATGCGGATATGGGATTGGATGTATGATGTGGATGTACGAACAGGGATGTGTATGTAGAATAATGAATGTGAATGTGTATGTGAATTAATGTGTCGTCAATATGAGGGAATGGATGAGAATGAGTACACATTGAATGGAATGTGGAATAAGTAATGTGGACTAAGGAAGGATAATGTGGAAAGACGAGAGTTCGATATAGAAACTGTATTTTGTGACTGTTTGTAAATGACTGTTTTATGTCAAGAATGCTGGGGAAGCATTTTGACCGTCTTGTGGATTAAAGTCATGGAGACCTAACTGATAAAGTTGCAACTGCTGTGACGGAGAGTCAATGGAGGACGTATCGCGTAGCAAGGTCGGCCGAGGTCTTGACCAGCCTCGGTTCGATTTAAATGGTGAGCTTCCGGTACGGTGGATGAGGGACCAAGGAAGAAGCGGCCTATGAGTGAAGCGCTAGGTCACTTGCGAAGGATCCTAGAGGGTGCTGACCATACGGTGCTCGGGCTCTGGGTCGCCGAAGATACCCACACGTGCATTGTGGAAGATATTGGGACAAGGAATAAGAGTTGTTTTCTGAAACCGGGCATGGATCTGGTTGATTGACCTTGCTGGTCCTCAACGGATGAGTCCATGGCTCTTTTATATGGATCGGTGGGTTGATCTTGCTGATCTTCCACGGAGATTCCATTCTGTTATATGAATATATTGCCGGTTACTATGAGCTAGGAACTATGGAAAAGGCCCCTGAGTGAACAGGTGGTGAGCGTTCTGGTTGCCAATGATGCCATAAGTATACCGATGAATGAATGACTGGAAATAAGGATTCAACCAGAGACTTTGAGGATTGTCATCAGTGACATAATGGTTTCATTAAAGGATTGTTTTAAAGTTAGCTGATGCTAAGAAAAAGGCAATTTCATATTGGGTGTGTAAGTGGTGTGGCTAGTTTTATGTTTGCATGAACTTCCGGCTAGGGGGCCTTAGAACTCTTTTCCTTGGTACCCGGGACAAAACCTAACCAAACTCCTAATTGGATCCCATCACTACAGTGGTTGGGTGGTTGGCTAACCCATGGGACTGGATGGGGTTAGGCTGGACTGATGGATCCGTAAATCGAGACTCAATTTCTGTTATTTACGATAGATGAAGTAAATCCCGGATAGTAATTGTTCTATGGATAGGAATCAACGGCTGTGCCTCTTGATGGAGAAAAAAGCGTTGATCCCAATGATCCAAGTGCAAGTTTCTTCCTTGATCTGACCGAGTACCTTTATAGGTGCAGTCGGATCAGTTTGATCAGTAATGGTCTTGACTACGTTAGAGTAAAGAGTTATCCTGGTGGAATCACCTGTGCTTTCCGGGTAAAGGAAGTTTTTTCGGGTTCAGTTTTGGAGAAACCGACGGATTAGTCTCTTGTCCGGATATCCGTTGGGCGAGGCCCCGAATGTGGGACCCCTGTCTCGCGCGAGAAGTGCTACTTCCGCTGCTAGTACCCCGAATCCGTTGCGCAGTGGGAATAGGGATCTCACATTGGTAAATATTTAAGTTACGTTTTATTTTTAAAGTTATTGTGCCTTTTTTATAATTATCAAATAGTTGATATATAATAATTTAATTAATTTATACTTTTATAGTTTTTAATATAATTATCAAATAGCTGAAAGATGTAAATTTAATTAATTTATACTTCTTTTGATTATATAAATTTAAATAAATTTTAATTAGATTGATTACATAAGGCTTTAAAATTTTTGTTTTACTTTCATTGATTTCACGTTTAAAAATCATAGATATAGTTTAAACATGTTAATTATGTTACTAATTTGATTTTTTTTACATGAATCGATTTCATAGTTATTAAATATGTTATTGATTATTTAATCACATAATGTTTATAAATCCACTTTCAAAATCAATGCAGAATTAAAAATTGGCATCTATGACAAAAATAAGAAATGTTAACAAACCCAAAATTATTTTGCATAGCGACTCAAAAGGTAAAAAACCATTGATGAATGAAAGAAATCTAGACTCCGAACCGTTAGTGCACAAAATTCCACAATTTCCACCAGACAAGAAAAAAAACCTCTTTGAAGTATCTGTCACTATGGCTATAGGAAATACAGACATTCATCTTTCATGGGAGCCACTCGAAGAGTTTATAAGAATGGATTTTTAAAAAGGAATGTTTGCATTAGAAAATGGTGGTACTTTAATTTACATTTTCAAATGGTTGTAAGCCTTATGGCACCATCACTCATAAGTATAGGCAAAACAATCAAAAGATACTTAGGTTGGGATCTTTTATAACCGGAGGGTGCTATAGTCATGTGTATATGACTAAGATAGATTAAAATGCACACATTTGAAGGCATGATAGGATATTGTATGAAAGATTTGCATAAGCAGCATTTCAAGTTTTTCTCGCATAATATCTCCAATGAGGAGATAACAAGAGGGCAGCAACTCTACTGTCTTTATGGACAAGCAGACTTGAAAAAAAAAAGTATGCTTGTCGCCTGTATATTTGTTTGAAAGGGAATATGTATACATGGACAATTACATAGCCAACAAACTAGGTACTTCACTACAAAGTACTCTTCTCAAAATGATTCGAACGGGGAAATATTATGCAACAGCTTCGTGGATAATCCCAAAGACTAGATTTGGTATGAGCAGGACAAGGTTCGCTGCTGTTGTTTGGAAAGTTTATGAAGCTCCCTCATCTGACCCAGTGCACAAACATTGACAAAATCTTCTTTGTAGATACTCTTGGTTATAGATACTTCAATCCTCTACATGTAGGATACAACACAGAAGAACATCGAGATGATCAGGATGAAGATGTAGATAGAGGACAAAGCAATGAAGATGTGCACGCCAATGACAATGCAGAGGTCAGAACTCTTGGTAATCCAATTGTCATCGATGAGATGAGCAAAACAGTCAGTTCGAAGAGAACTACTCCACATCATATCTCTCTGTATGGGAAAGAGCACACAAGTTCAAAAAAGTGATTGTGGATGGAGATGAGTTTGTACCACTGTCACCAGAAGTCTGTAAGTTTGTGGGTCTTACCAAGGAAGAAGCTTGCTTCCTATAGGTTATGTTTATGGCTTGTGCTACATTGAGTTTCTGCCTTTTTCTGGATTGGGTTTCAAACTTTTGGGTTCACATGTCTATATTCTGTTACATGCTTCCATGTTTTTCTTCCATATTAATAAAGGAGACTGATTTCCTTAGAAAATTTTGGAGCTTTTTCTTTCCTTTTTCAAATTCAGTTATTCAATTTATTATTATTTTCCTCTATGTTGTGATTTTAAAAAACATGCTTTTAAAAAAAAGCAACCTCAGAAAAATAAAAAGCAACCTCAATGAATAAGCTTACCATTCGTTAGCACCCTCAAATTAAAACCTTAGCGTTCCTAACCTTGTATCCTTGAAAATTAAGAAAAGCACCCTAAAAAAATAATAATTAATGTGAGACTAAATAAGCACCCTCGAAAAAATTCTATCTCATGCATTGAATTAATGGCAACTAATGTGTAAGGGTGATTTTGAAGGTCCACACTTCTTCAAAAAAAAAACCCTTCTTCCCCTCCCTCCTTCCTATTACTAGTCCCCCAACCCATCCTTCAGATAGGAGAGGTTTGGATACCATAGAGTAGGCCTTAAATTTGAAGACCATTTTGGCAGCCATGGATGACTTTGAAGAAAGCATCAAAATTGGCATACTTGTATATCAAGTCACCATGCTTTGCATATATATCCACAAAGGGAAACCCTCAAGCAGCTCGTTTTATTTGAACAGAGCACCAAACTTGGCATACATAGCACATGGAGAGAGATGTGCCATCTTTTATACATAGAAAGAAGTGGCGTGACCCATCTCCGATGAGAAGTAGCCATCTAATGAAACATAAAATAAAAAATAGACTCCTAAGCTTCCACCAAATCTATTTAAATATAATCTCATAAGGATTCCCCCTAAGCAATGGAGTAAACAAAATGTATTAGTGATCTCATAGAAAGAACCATGTTGCCATTATGGAATAATATGTGGCTCTCTCTCTCTCTCTCTCTCTCTCTCTCTCTCTCTCTCTCACACACACACACACACACACACAAACATGCATAGTAGCAAAAATGCATAGCTTTCCCTCCCTCTTTCTCTCTTTGATCTGTCTCTCTTGGGTGGTTTTTAGTGCAAGCCAAATCCGTTGGATCATGTACCATTGATTTTGATCCAATGGCTTTAAAACATGTATATTAGGCCGTCTATGCTCCTTCTTTCTGCAAATCTCTTTTTTTCCTTTTTAGGGAATTGATCTCTCTACAAACCAACACAGTCTCTCTTTCCATTTTCTATGTATAGAGAGAGTAAGAGAGGAGAGAGAGATAAAATCAGGGGGAGAGAGAGAGAGAGAGAGAGAGAGAGAGAGAGAAGCTCTTTGAAATTTAACAAATTAACACACTCCCTCTTTCTCTCTCTCTTTTCGCATTTTCTATGTAGAGAGAGAGAGAGAGAGAGAGTGAGATAGATAAATTGCTGGGAGAGAGTGAGAGAGAGAAGCTATATCTATATATATGGGTGAGTCCCTCTCTCTCTCTCTGTAAGGACCCCTACCCGTAGGGCGGGGGAATCCTTTTGATAGGCGGTTAAGTCTCGTGTTATTTTTCGATTGACAACACCTCGATCTCGTAGAAATACGAGGTTACGAGCAAACGGAGGGACCTAACTCTATCGCGTAGGGGAAGCATAGTCATCCTAAAGGAAATTCTAATCCCCAGCACGGAATGTGTGTGGAGATGGAACAAGACCCACACTTGGTTCAAGGAAGCCAACGCCTTTTTTCCCCCGTATTTCATGAGGCACGGCCGCTAGCTCGGTCCCCTAAAACAAGTCTTGTTCAGGACTCTACTATTCCCTAAGTATCGTAAGTTACGACTAGTAGAAAGCTACCCGACTTATCGGGTCCACCCATCCTTAGAATGATACCGTCAGGGCATCCATTCTCCCACTTTCCACACACTCACCTGTTCAATTTTTTTCTAATTAAGTCCTACCACACTGTGAAACACTTAAAAACAAATTCCTTTGTTAATTAATTACACTTGATTCCTTAAAAGAAATCTTCCTTAGCACAACATTGAAATCAACAAACATACTTACAGTGAAAAATATTTACAAAGACCCTGGAACCGGGCCGATATTCCAATCCAAACTTCCATGTCCAAACCATAACCATAACCATAACCACAATCCAATCACAACCACAACCACACCGATGATCTAGAATTCGATCTTCCAGTCTCAACTAGCTGGGTAAACCTCACGGACCGTCTCCCCTCGTCGTCAGCCAGCCGATGAGGGCCAAGCCCTCCTGTCACCCCCTCAGGTACTGCCGCTTGTACCAAACCCTCTCGCCCTTCGGAGGGGACGTCTCCTCATGAGGTGGGGGTTAAGTCACCGCACTAGCCTGGACCCACAGAACTAGGCAGCATATATACATCACCCTGGTGGTGAAATCCAATTCCCAGTGGCATAGGAGGGGATTGCCCTGGGCCGACTCCCAGCCTCACTATATCCTCCACCCGGCTACACAGGCAAGCACGGAGTTAGCTAAGGGGGGGAGAAGCTGTACCTGCATGTTAGCAATAAACCAGTAGTATATCCAATAAAAAGAGACATAGCCTTTATTCAATGAATTCACACATTAACAAAAACCATCGTTTCGGAAAGACAATGATTCAATAGCAAGATTATTTTCTTATAACTTTACTTAAGAGTAACCATAAGGTACTTTAGGCCATCTATACTAGGGGTTTAACCTTGGTTCCTTTCCTATTATTTCGAATCTTTGCATTAAGCTTCATAAGAGAGAATTTTACTTAAACTTGTTAAATGACCAACCTGGTTATCGTTTTCGTGCCTATTCGCTTCAAGAGGGGCGAAGTCGATTGCAGGCACGCGATTCGCTTCATTCCCTCTTTGGGCAGCGCGTGGTTCTTCATTTCGGCGGCGTTTCGGCGCCATAGGAGCACTAGAGTTTTAAGAGGATAGAGAGAGAACAGGGTGAATATAAGAGGTTGGGAACTTGGAGAGAAAAGAGAGAATTCTACTGGTTCAAACGGATTCGAAAACAGAGTCCGTTTGGGGTAGGAAAAGCTTGTTGGGCTTATGGGTAGGAAAGACCTCTTAGCCTAAGTTTAAGTCGCCGCATATGGGGGGGGGGAATTGAGAGGTGTCCTTAACTTGGAGAGCTCTTGAGAAGAGTGTACGCCTAGGGAGGCCTAGGGAAGAGTGCAAGGGTTGGAGGAGAAGCACACTTTAAGTCTATTCACACGGGGGGGGGGAAGAAGAGTGTAGGACATGTCCTAGAGCTTGAGGGAGGGCTTGCGCCTAGGGCCTTGCTGGGGGCTTGCTCAGAGAAGGGGGCTGGGAGGGTCCTTTTATAGGTGCTGGAGGGTGGACGTCCGGGTGCGGGAAGGTGACACCTGGGTGGTGTAGGTGTCCGGGAGAGAGTGTGGGCGCGAGACACCTGGGGGTGGAGGTGTCTCGAAGAGAGAGAAAGTGTGACACATGGGGGTGGAGGTGTCCCCAAGAGAGAGAGAGCGCGACACCTGTGGATAGAGGGTTCTGGGAGGAGGGGGTACGTGTAGGGGTGTGCTGGAGGGTGCGTCTAGGTCGTGTACACACTTGGGTGTCCCGGGTGGATTGTCGGCACGTGGTGGGGCCCACGCCGGCCGCCCGCCGTCGTCCTGGGGGGTCAAAAAAAATTTTGACGAAAATGTCCGGCCTTGCCCCGTGACCGTGGGGGCGTGTTCCGTTCATTGATTAGATGCCTGGATAGTTACTATTTTAGGTCGAAAGTTTGCAGATTAAAGGCTTAAAAGCTTAATTAAACCCATTCCGAGTACCTGTTTTTAGTTCAGAAAAAACTATTTTAAGCGTAAAATTACGCGTAGATTCCAAATTTGGATTCAAAATTACAAATTTCTAAGCAAAAATGGCTCATTTTCCAAAAATAGAAGTTTTCTGATCGTAAAAATGACAAACTAAGTTATATTTTTCAACTCTGAAGCAAGTACATTGTTATTTACAATGGGTATGTTACACACTCTCTCTCTCTCCCTCCTCCCTAGCTTCTTACTGTGTGAGAGGGACTTGTCCTTGGTGAAAAATCAGCCCCACCAATCAATCTCCCTTCAACATACTTGTAGTAATTATGCGTCAGGCGCAAATAGCCCATCTATTTCTTCAACTAGATCAACTCAAAAAATTAAATTTTCAACCCTTTCAACTTTAGAAAATAGAGGCAATTTGTAGCCAAATGAGCAGCAAGGTACTTCTAATGTAAGGAGATCACAAAGACAAGTGAAAGCACCTGGGATGACAAATGGGCTTATACCAATACCTATGCTTAGGTACATTATTGCTACATGTATAACATCATGAATTTTGATGAGCCCACTTCATTTGAAGATGCAATTAGGGATTCCCATTGGATGCAAGCAATGGAAGAAGAGCATGATGCCTTGATGGAGAACAACACTTGGGAGTTGGTTCCACAAACACATGATAAGCCCATCATTACATGCAAATGGATTTATAAACAAAAGTTTAATGCTAATGGTTCCTTGGATAGGTACAAGAAAGGTTAGTTGAAACTTGGATAGGTACAAAGGATACTATCAGACTCATGGTATTGGTTATAATGATGAAACTTTCTTCCTAATAGCTAAAATGACTACGATTTTGGACTTTTATTTCTCTTGTAAAACGGGCCAGCCTTTACAACAAATGGATGTTAAAAATGCATTCTTAATGGTGATTTAGATGATGAAGTTAATATGCATCATCCTTAAGGGTTTTGAAGATGCAAGGAAGCCTACTTATGTATGTAGATTTAAGAAGGTGCTCTATGGATTGAAGCAAGCACGTAGGCAATGGTTTGCCAAGGTAGATGTTTGGATGATCTCATACTGATAGGAAATATTATGGCTGAAATTTCATGTTTAAGTCTCTAGTTTGTAGCACTTTTTGACATGAAGGATTTGCAGGATTTACATTGCAGGATTTACAAAAGTCTCTACTTTGTAGCACTTTTGGCATGAAGGATTTACATTATTTTTTGGGAGTAGAAGTATCAAGAAATGGAAAAAGAACATGTATGTCACAAAAGAAGTATGCTAAGAGCTTGATTAGCAAGTTTGGATTAGATAATGCTAAACCAATGAGCACTCCCATGGAAGCAAAGTTGAAGCTCCAAATCAATGATGGCTCACTCCTTCGCAGATGTTACAATTTACAATCTTATCTCTTTAATTCTCACTCGTCTTGATATTAGTTTTGTAGTTGGTTGTACATATTTCCCAGTTTATGGAGGAACCTACAAAGAAACATTGGGAAGCAACAAAGAGAATCTTAAGGTATGTCAAAGGCACACTAGATTATGGACTTGTGTTTGAAGCTACACCGATGATGATTGAGTTGGATGCCTCTTTGATAGAAGGTCAATTTTAGGATATTTATTTCTCTTAGTAATGGATTTGTTTTATGGTTAAGCAAAAATCAGCCCACTATTGCATTAAGCCTCAATAAGGGGTTTACCTAAAAATATGTATGTATACCACGTGAGTTCAAATGAAGGGGTTTTGTAATTTAAAAATTTAAGGTAAATTTACAAAAATACATTTATAGAAGGGATTTTTTAATTGATTTTGGAAAAAAACCCATAAGTCTATAAAGAATAAGGGGTCATTTTATTCTCATGAAAAATTCATATGTAAGGGGTTTTTTAAATACCCCTTGAACGCACGTGATACATAGGGTTTCTTAGTAGTTCACCTCCCTAGCTTAAGCTCTATTGAAGGTGAATATAGAGGGACAACTAATGTAGCATGTGAGATTGTTTGGTTATACAGGCTTTTACAGGATATTGGGTGTGCATTCCCTCTTCCTATCCCTCTCTATTTTGATCTCTATTTTGATAACATGTCTTCAATTCATTTAGCAAGGAATCCAATTTTTCATGCTAGGACAAAGCATATTGTTCACTATCACTTTATTAAAGAAAACATTATAGAGGGGGGGGAGATTGATCTTATTCATTGCAAGTATGTGGATAATGTTATACACATCTTCATCAAGATTTTACCAAGCTTGGTGTTTTAATTGATCCAATTTTCACGTAAGAGGGAATGTTAAAAATAAAAGTGCAAATAGCACTATCAGCTTGCCTGTCCACCAATTTGGACCAATATATTGAGAGATATCAGCTCTGGAATGAGCTGTAGTCTTGGAGAAAATCTAGGAAGTAGGTAATCTAGCATACACTATACAAGAAGGTTGTAACATCCTCATCAATCAGCGAATTAAGGCTATCATATCAAATCATTAGCCTATCTCAGCACTTTAACCTAGCTTCATAAGATCCAATTTGGCCTCATCGTACGTAGTATTTCAAATCAATATAATTCACTAGCTTTTGCCTACACAATTGTCTCAATTATTCAATTCATTGGGTGTGTCTATCTTGTCTATTGTTGCTTATTTAATCATTCTATGTGTGATTAGTCTGATCCCACACTTCCTCACATATCATATTTATTTTTATTGTTTACCCATTTTTGGTGATTTCATGCATGGTGTGAAGCATCATCATCATGAAGGCACCTAAGGCTAACAACCATTTGCCATGATCACATTAACCAATCGCGGGTGAGAATCATATTGGATGAAATGCATCAAACATGAAAATTTCAAGCACATGCAATCACATCACATTAACCAATCGCGGGTGAGAATCATATTGGATGAAATGCATCAAACATGAAAATTTCAAGCACATGCAATTACATCACATCATGGGGGCTTACGAGTTTATGATATTGGCTCATTTTTCTTGGCATGATTTTGTAGGGTTAAGAAGCATGTTCGTGATTCCTACAAAATCATGGCACAATGAGAATTGATATTTATGGGCTTGTGAGGTCTTAGAGGGGCTGTTTATGCACTGTGGGGCCCATATATGCCTTTTAATATGAATTTTGCCAAATTTTGTGTGACATGATTATGCAGGGATGAGAAACAGACACGTGATTCCTATAAAATCAAGGTTGTGAATCCACGGTGATAAATTTATCCCAATTTTAAATGGAGAGGCTTTCTAAGGGTTGTTAGCAGTAGTGCTAGTATTCAATTAGCATGTTAGTCCATGTTGTTAGATCTGGTTTTGTGATTATTTTCAATCAGATCGTGTATCTTGTTAGTATACACGATGTGATTCTTTTCAATCATGTCATGTATCATCCTCCTGATTTGATGTTGTAGGTTCTTTATGAATTTCTTTTCTTCTTTTGATATTGGCATGTTTATTAATTGGCTAAACCCAAGTATATTGAGATGAACCTCTTGATGTGGAGGGTTTTGGTTGTTCCAGGACTTGTAGTTCATCCTTGGAACACATTAATTCTTGTTCCATCCATTAAATCAACTAGTCCATAGAGAAGGTAGAAGGTCCTTGTGAATACATATCCCATTTGGAGATATATTCTTGTGTGTTTGCTATAACCACTTTGCCCTTAGCATAAGGAATTATTTAATTCTCCTATTTTACCCAAATTTAATCGGCACTTGGTGTGACGTTGGATTGGGAAGGTTCTTGTGGCTTTATTTTAGGTTCTTATGGCTTCCCTTGGAATAGGAAATCATGTAATTATCCTATTTTACCCTAATTTAATTGGCACTTGGTGAGATGTTGGGTTGGGAAGGTTCTCCTGGCTTTAGTTCAAGGTTTTATGGCTTCCTAGTCACAACTTCAATGGGAACATATTTGTGTTGCCATTCCCACCTATCCTTGACCTCCTAGCCAGGATTAATGAGGTCCAATTTTTGACTTGGTTTCTAATTTGTACCCACACCTGCTTTGTTAGTTGGATTTGAGTAGCTGATTTCTTAACAAGGACCCATTGTTTCTTTCTTTGCCCTATCTTAGTTTTTCTAGCCAACTTTGGTGTAGCAGTCTCGGGTTTTGGTAGTCATTCATTGATGGTGATGTTCTTTGTAATTTTTACTTGCCTCTATGGTCCCTTTGCTTAGGTACCCAAATATGCATGTTTCCTTCATAAAATTCGATTGTGCCTTTAGCATTCATTTGGGGACCCAACATTTGTGAACAACAGCCTTCTAGCTCTTGGGAGTTTGATGTGGAGAGGTAGTCCTTCCTTTTTTTGACATACTTGCTACCTTTCTTTGGGTAACCTATGGTGTTTCTAGAGCGGGAATGTATTTTTTTTATTTGGGGGCTTTGTCTCTTCAGTCTTTAGATTTCTTCTCAAGTCTAGAAAACTCCACAATGGTAATGTATATTCGGATCCTTTGAATGAAAATTATGTAGTCCTTGCTCCCAATCCACTTCACAGCCCATTGCTGAAATCTAATTGCATCCAAGTAGCATCTTTTCTTCCAAGGCACCTACAAACATTATAAAACCCTTACACTACCAAGGGTTATTTCTGGTGGAAATATTATTTTTTAACTTCCCAAATCCCTTATTATTCCTTTATGTACACTTTTAACGTTGGCTATAGTCAACTCCTCTAACTCTAGTTTGCTAAGCTTCACCCATATTTCATACGAGAGTAAGTTGTGACTTTCCTACTGGGATGAGTAAATCATCGTAATGTGATTTGTGGCTATTTCCTTAATAAAGAGTCTAACTTTGGGATGATCATGCTCTATCTCAAGGTTATCCTCTTATATTAGGTTTAGAGTAGCCATGTTCACTTAGTATTAGCCTGTTTAGCTTTGTCAGCCCTTGCCTTAGCCTCCTCTCTTGTGCCTCCCTCTTGTTTCAACATTTCTTATTTCTTTTTTGTAACTAGTCCAACAACATATCTGGGGTTAAGGGTTCATAATATTTTTTTGCTTTCTTCCATTTATGTAGCCTTGCATCTCTATTCCATCAATGGTTTTGATGCAATCTTCACCTTGCGAGGTGAGCTCTAAAACCCTAAATGGCCCTAGCCCTCAATATTTTAGCAGCCCTTACCTTAGCCTCCTCTCTTGTGCCTTGCTCTTGTTTCAGCACTTCTTATTTCTTTTTTGCAACTAGGCCAACAACATATCAGGGTTAAGGGTTCATAATATTTTTTAGCTTTCTTCCATTTATGTAGCCTTGCATCTCTATTCCATTTATGTAGCCTTGCATCTCTATTCCATCAATGGTTTTAATGCAATTTGCAACTTACAAGGTGAGCTCTGTAACCCTAAATGGCCCTAGCCCTCAATATTTTAATTTCTTTCTTTTGGAAGAATTAACTCCGTACATGAGTATTAAGTATCCTTTCCTTTAGCTCATTTGTTTTTAGGTTTTGGTCAAACCACATTTTGCATATGAACTTTTCTATAATCATCCCATGAAGAGTAACAACTCTAGTCTCATCGAGTTTCTCCAACTCAATCAACCATGCGGCTAGAGCGTTCTCCATAAGACGTTCTTTAACTGCAATCCTCAGCTTGGTAGTATATATTCCATAGGCATCATTGCCTTAATCTCGTAGGTGACTTGAAAAGGAGTTTGCCTTGTGGCCACCTTATAGGAAGTCCTATAACTTGTGCTTCCAGATTCTATAGTTTATGACTAGAAGCTTATAAGAAGTCCTATAACTTGTGCTTTTGATCATTTATGACTAGCTTCTATAGTTTATGAGTATATAAGTTTATATGAGTCTTATAACTTGTGCTTTTGATTGTTTATCTATAGTTTCGTCAAGATATACCACAAAGGACTTTGTTAATACTTTCTGCCTCTCCATTGTTAGGGGATAGTATAATGATGATTTTGATGCTACACCATGAAGAACCTAATCAATAGATGTTCAATGACCTCATTATGGATAAAATGGGAGCCTTAATTGCTAATCACCTCTAGGGGACAACCAAATCTTGATATGACATGCTCTTATAAGAATTTGGGATATACGAGCATCTGCCTTTCGTGTGGCTTTTGTTTCTACCCACTTTAGCGAAATAGTCAATGGAAACAATTATATGCTTGTGTTTAATGCACAACTAGGCTAATGGGTCAAATAGTCTATTCCCCATTTTTTAAAAGGTTCTTACACAATGATCAAAACCAAAGGCAACCTATCTTGTCCATGAGGAATGTTGAAGTGTTGGAATTCATCACAATGTTTGACAAATTCCATGGCATCACCAAATATAGTTGGCCACCATAACTCATCTTGCAAGACTTATGAGCAATTACTTTGCTTGCAAAATATCCATCAGTAATTCCACTATGAGCCTCTTCAATAATGGCTAGGAACTTATCCTCCCTGACACACCATTTAAGCTCATGATCCTTGCCTAGCTTGTATAATTGACCTGCCAATCAATCGATAAGGTGCTACTAGCTCAATGAGACATCACATCTTTTCCTTTTTCAATAGCTTGTCCTATGTGAATATAAAGTAAAGGTATTTGAAATCTCTTCACTCCATTCAAGTACTAGATCTAACTTGAAAAATGCAACATCTAGTACTTGATCATCAACTCTGATGTGGCAAGTTCTTCATGAGCTATGTTGACATGTGATCTGCCACCAATATGTGTGGTGAACCTTTTCTCACTCTAATTCTGTAGTCAAACTCCATCAGCTACTAACAATAACTAGCGGGTGGACTGGTGGTGGTAGTGAGAGTGTTTTCAACTCCCACACTAGCTATAAATAGCTAGGACTAGACAAAGACTAGATGAGATTAGGTACACAAGACACCACCCCCAAACACCAAATACATGACAAAAAAATAAACGTATTGGCTTGCCTCTATTTAGCTCAATGTTCCTAACTTAATTGCAGTTTTAGACACTTCTTGGTCTTGATGGCTTTTGATTCAGACACCTCTCTATTTCAAACAGCTCCTCAAACTCTTCAAACCCTTTTCTTGACTCCAACAGCTCTTGATATGAATACCTTCCCGATTCAAATTCTTCATAAACCCCTTTATACCCTTTTCCTAATTCAGACAACTCCTAATTCAAACAATTCTGATCCTGAGACTTCTTGCTTTGACCAATTTTTGATTCAGTCAAGCAGACACCATCCCTGAACATAAAACAATCACAAACCTAAAGGTCTTTTCTTGCCACTATCTTCATCTCAATAGTATTCTCTTCCTCAACTCTCATATTGACACTTCTAACTTTAGTTAGTGCTAGTTCATACAGTTTGGTTCCTGCCACTTTCTGCTTCAATCAGCTCTTCTTTAGTTTGTTCCTACTCTGTTAGCTCTCTTCCTGACTCTACCTCATTCAATCAACTCTGACTTAGTCGGCTCTTGATTTTGAGAGCTCTAAACTGACTCTTTAAATAGTTGTGCTTTACTCATCTTTCCTCCTAACACTCCTTACTTTTGTTAGCATGATTCAGTCAGCATTGATTCAGATGCTTCCTCCTTCAATCTCATCCTGTCAATTTTGTTTCTCACTTCCTCTAGTCAACTGCGATTCAGATAACACTGATCTAGCCAACACTATTTTCTGTCACTTTCCCCTTCAATTAGCTGGGATTTAGATAGCTCTCTTCCTAGCTCTTCCCCAAGTCAATTAGCTCTACATATGTGAGCACTCATCCAGTGTGAGCACTGATTCTGATAGTTTTTTTTCAGCCAGCTTCCACCCAATCAGCTCCTGATTAGTTAGCTCCCATCTTGACACTTCTTCATTCAGTTTTCTCTAATACTCATTTAACAAGCACTAATTCAGTTAGCACTGATCTAAATGCTTTCTCTCTTTCAATCAACTCTACATCTGTTAGCACTGATCTAAATGCTTTCTCTCTTTCAATCAGCTCTACATTTGTTAGCACTGATTTTGACTAAACTAGTGCTTGTTGAATCAGCACTGATTTTGATTGAATCGGTGTTGATTCTGTCAGCACTGATCTAAATGCTTTCTCTCTTTCAATCAGCTCTACATCTGTTAGCATTGATTTTGACTAAATCAGTGCTTGTTGAATCAGCACTGATTTTGATTGAATCAGTGTTGATTCTGTCAGCACTGATCTAAATGTTTTCTTTCAAACATTTCTACATCTGTCTCAGCACTGATTTAGACACTTTTTCTTTCAATCCGCTTTGTATCTTTAGGACTGATCTAGTTAGCACTGACTTAATTCAGCACCTAATCTAACTAGACGAGCCTAGCTCTAACTAGCCCTACCTCAAATGACTCTTAAGAGACTTGCACTGAGAGTTCTAACCCGAACAACTCCTTATTTTGACACTTCTCTTGATTTTGACAAGTCAGCCCTGATTCTGTCAGCTCTCCTCCTGACTCATACTACTTCAATGAGCATTGATTCTGACACTTCTTACTTCAATTAACTCTATTTTAGACAACTCCCTCATCTAGATACCTTTTGATATGAATTTGTTCTTACTCCAACAAGATACAAAATTTCCTCTCTCTAGACCCTCTTCTCAGACTGAGTTGATCTTCTCTTTCCTTTCATCTGACACCTTTCAATTGACTCCACTCAAATACAACTAACAAAAAACCACAAGCAGCCAGGTCCTTCTTAACCCAATAGCTCCTAACGCATAAAAAAGTCAACAATCAACATGCTACTCACCCCAGCCTGACATTCTTGATAACTCAAAGCAATATTCAGCATGAAACAAAAAGATTCTAAGAGAAACTAAATAAACATGAAGGCATTCGATACTCATTAACTAGATGGCAAGATAGACAGGACATAAGATTCAACCCGATTTGATCTCTTTCCTTTTGCTGAGAAGATTGCACTGACCCTACATCTTATACATATACACATAGTGAAAGAGAAGAGATTGAGACAACATTATGTTCTTTCAAATTCTGCCATAATTGTTGCATTTCCCTCACTGATCATCTCACTCAAAACCCTAAAAAAAATAAACTCCACATATCATATATTTATATATGTTTTTTTAAAAAGAACAAAACCATCTCACTCTCTATCCCATTTGGCTATGTTCTTCATATTTGCTCTCGTCCTCTCCCCATCTAACTAGCTATGTATCCACTCTAATGGATATAACATTGTTCTCCTTTCCTTTTTCATCGCCTTCATTCTTCTCGATCTTCCACATGTATCTTTGTGAACAACTTCCCTTTTAAGCAGGTTAATGGACTTTACATGTTTATTTATCACTTGACCCGGTCAATTGCTTTGGTTTCATACTACCTCGTCCACTTTGGCCAACACATGTTGTACACACTACGTTCAGACTAGAAAATGTACATCACAACTTCTCAACAAACATGTTTGTGCTAGCCCCTAACACTATCTAAAAAAGAAAATTGGTTTCCAAAAAACTTGCATCATAGACAGCCATTCCCCAAAAGGTGGTACATTTACTTACCATCACCAAAAGTAGCTACACATGTTTTTTTTCCATACTTAGCCATCCCCCCATGAAAACTCTTACTTTCATGATCTTCTTGGCCAGCTTCTGATGCTCGTTCTCTAGACTACTTTTTTCTATTTTGAATAGCTGTTGATTCTGACTAATCCCGATTCCTGATCCTCTAGGATCAAATGGCATTATGACAACCAGTTGAAATGCCATCAATAGGCATGCATACTCTCCAAGATAAAACGCTCATCAAACGAGAACCTTTTGAAGTTTCTGTCTTCCAACTTCATGTTTTTGAAAAAACATGGAGTAGCATCATATTCAAGCTCATCAAACAAATTCTTCCCATCGAAACTCATAAAGTTATGTTGTGTATCATATTCATGCTCATCAAACAAATTATGCCCATCCGAACTCATAAAGTTATGTTGTGCATCATCTAAAATGGTCTTCATTCGTGCATTCTCTTGAAATTTACTTTCATATTCATTTCAGTTTGCATTCTTCATCCTACACAAGAAGAGAAGGAGAGATCCCCATCCTGTTCTCATAGGTCATCAAGTCATACAATGCCTCATCTAAAAGCACATCTTAATCCAGATCATTTGCATTCAACCCATAAAACAGCCACACAAATCATCAGCATTCTTTTTCACATGCAAGCATTCTATCTTCACCACCTAGCTACCTATTCCAATTATTGATTCTTCATGTTGACTTGCACAAAATTCATCACAAATTAAGGACCACTAAAAGATTCCTTAAAAATCACACCCATGCAAGTATCTAGATTCTTACTTGCATAATTACCACATGTATTCATTCTAGCCAAAGATTACATGGCCAGAAAATCTTCTAATGCATCAACCAACAGCATGTCAAGTTCATCATCTATATCTTGGTTACCTGGCTTACGTATTTCAACATTCTCATAACATGTGGACAAATCCATGCACATAGCTTAAGGATGCATCCCTTCTTCATCCTTTTAACCTAATTCATGGTTACTACCACTCTCTGATGAGCAATCCAACATCATTACCGAGGTTTCCATCACCATGGGCATCTCTTCTTACAAACACATGCAGAGCTCCACTGGCCCTACCTCTGCACTAGATTCCATCTCCAACGTGGACTCACCATCACAATTATTGCCACCATTCTCATTAAAAAAGCTATTAACTTTGCACAAATATTTAAAAAACCATGCATCTATGCACCAATTAACCATTACACATAGATCCCACATTGACATCCTCCTTACTAAGGCAAACATTACCCAACACATCTTCTTTCATAGTGAAAAGTTCAAACAAACCACCCTCTTGATGTAAACTCTCATAGTCATGTTTAACTAACTGTCTTGAGCTCATGGATTACCATACTAATTTCTCCTTACACTTGCTGATTTCCCCCTACTAAAATCTATGGTGCTTGTGGAACAACCTATGGATAAGTTGGCAAAGCTTGACCAGGCTCCTTCCTAAGCCAACGGAAACTATTCATACCATGAAAAAACTCTCTACAATTTCAACACTGAAAATTAAGGATCCTTCCTCTACCTCCTTCCATTTCTCTACCTCTATCTGCCCCACCTACTGCTCTATACTCAACTTGTCTCATTCTTATTCACTGTGCCAAATTAGTCTACATGCTTCCATTCAACCTATCAATCACTTCAGGAGATTTTTTTTGAACTGCCTGTGGATGTCCTCCTTGCATAGTTTGCTCTTCCTTGCCTTCTGTATTTGTTTCTCCTCCTTTCATTGTCCAATACCCCTTGCATGTATTTCCTAAGTTTGTACTTCTTTGCTTTATACAAGGCTCTGGCTTCTACTTCTTCAAAGTCAACAGGTTCAACTTCTTCTACTTTGAGTTTCAATAGAGAGGATGTAGACCTGCACAATGAATTTGTATTTTTTCAAAAACTCTAGCACCTCTCCAAGATTAGTTAAGGCCCTAATCCACCTTCCTCATAACCTCAAAAAATCATTTTTATATTTGGCATTCTCACCCAATTTTCTTTGTTTCAAACCAAGAATCTTATGCCATAAGGTTTCTGCATCTCTTCCCTTGCAATTGATCAGGATCCTATTGAGCCTTTCTATCCAAACTATTAAATCATTCCTTAGCCTCTTTCCTCAATCCCAAAACCAAGCTATTCCTCCTATCTGCTACTAAATATTTGTTTCTCAGAATGTATGAAGTAGCCACATTTTCTACAAATGTATGTGTGTCTTCTCCTTCCTTTTCAAAGCACAAAGGAATCCCAAAATAAGTAGGCATTTATCTGTGCTCCAAAATACCTACTTCTTCATACAAGCTATATCTGATTTAGCACCTTCCTCAAGGCACCAATCTATGAGAGATTTTTTGATCCCACACTAGCTAGAGCTAGAAGAAGGCTAGTGTAAGATTCCTCCTCAGCCTGAATATCAAATAAGCCTCTACTTCAATCCCTTGTAATCATTCTATGTTTTTGAATACAAGAAAATATCATTTTTCCTTGTTTTGCCTAGAGAGATAAAAATTTCTAGAGAGTGGTAAATCAATATTGGGATATTTTTGGATAAATAAATTTTACAAATATCAAAAAAATGTTTCCCTGAAACAAAAAATCAAAATAGATTTTCCAAGGTGCAATTGGAATTAATTAAAATTGATTCAGAAGACCTTAGCCTAAGGGTCCAGATTTTTGAAACTTTTTTTATTATGATCCAATTAAGGTTCCTATGGACCAATAAGATTAATCCAAGTGTTGGGACAAGATAAATCCAAAGAATAAAAGAAAATACCCAAAAGTGAGTAAATGCCCACATAAGATGAAGAGTTGACCAAGTACTAGGTTTATTAGTTAAAAATTATGAAGTATTATTAATTAAAAAAATGAGATATTTTGGAGTAATCATTCATTTTTGACACATGTGTAAGGAAAAGGGAGACCTTCAAGGAGGCGCCTACTTCACATGCTTGGATGAGTTTAAAACTCAAAAATAATAGGATATTTTTATCTCTCCTCTCGGAGCCAAACTGGTCCAAATCTTGTCCAAATTCAGCCAAACTGAAGCTGGAAAATTCTAGAACTCAGTTGGACTCAGTTATGGCCTCCCTCTCCTATGAATAGACCCTCATTCTTTTGTATTATTATCTGGGAACTAAACTATGTCGATATTACTCTAAACTAAGCTTAATTTCTATTATCCTCTAAAAACCTCTATAAAATTGAAGAGATTGGAGCTTCCGACTCTCTCTTCAATCTTCCTTGGTGACTCCTACAACATATTAAACCAATTGATTGGTTGGGGGCCTCTACTGTGAGATCAAAGAATCAAGTAAATTTCTTCTCAACCCCTCTCAAGCTTGAGAAGCTTTAATTTGAATGGCTTTTGGTTACTATTGAAGTTCTTTTATGAATTGTAATAAAGAAACACATAAATTTCCATTTATGCTTAATTTTAATGGTTTTTAAGCATTTCTCTCTCTCCCCCCAAAGAAAGGTCGTTCCTATGACCTATTCTCAATCCAAATGAAGCTTCTCATGAAGCATTTCTTTAATCCAAAAGTAATTTCTATGCTTGTCTAATTGGAGGCCAAAATAATGGCTTTTTAATGCTTTTATGACATTTATTTCATAGAGAAATTATGAATCAATCCATAATTGGATAATGATCCAATTAGTGGTCATTCTTATCATATCAATAATATTAAACTTCATTCGTATTCCAATGATTTAGAGAAAAAAATGGGAATACTAAAATAATGTATATTTTATGAAAGATTTTAGTTAAATTTATCTTTTTGTATAGATAAATTTTTATGATGAAAGAGGAATTCCCACCATATTGAAATTCAAATATTTAAATAAGGAAAGTATAATTCCTAGTGCAAAGGAATTAATGAAGATTTTTATTTAATTTTTAAGAGAAAATATAGTTAAATTTATCTTTTTGTATAGATAAATTTTTATGATGAAAGAGGAATTCCCACCATATTGGAATCCAACTAATTAAATGAAGAAAGTGTAATTCCTAGTGCAAAGGAATTAATGGATATTTTTATTTAAATTTTAAGAAAAAAAATTAGTTAAATTTATATTTTTGCATAGATAAGTTTAAATGATAAAAGAGGAATTCCCACTATATTGGAATTCAAATGTTTAGATGAGAAAAGTGGAATTTTTAGCTTAAATGAATTAATGGTTATTTTTATGTAATTTTAAGAAGAATTTTAATAGATTTAATTGATGGAAAAGAGGAATTACCATGATAATTGGATTGCACTCATTGAAATGAGAAAAAGAAGGATTTCAAGTTTATTCAAAAAAATAGGTATTGATATTTTAGTTAAAAGATGAATTTCCATGATATTTGAGAAAAGATGGATTTGAATTAAATTCTAATGTCAAAAGATGAATTTCCATCATAATTCTACCTAATGAATTAATGTTGAGAATTTATGTGGAAAAAAGAATATCTTGGATATTTGAATTGGTAAAATCACTAAATGGATATTTACCCAGAAACTAGATGTTTAGTTGAAAGGAATCCTGGTAGAACTAATCTGAATGAATTTAGTTAGACTACGAGAGGTCGGACAGTAAACCTAATTGTCCTTCTCTTGAACAACTGAATCAGACAAAAACTTCGTGACCAATTCCAGTTACTAAATCCAAAGAATAGACTACCGGAACTAATCTAGTTTTTTCCTGACCAATCTCACCAAGAATCTAGTTGGTTAAATCGATAAAATGACGGGTAGATTACCCTCATGAGAGATCAAGGATCCTCATTATGAAACTGGGAATTATTGGAAAAAGGGTCTTTGGAACCGATCTCAAACTAGAATCTCACTTGCATTGAAAACTCTGTTTTTCATTCAAAGGACTGTTTTACACCACAATGCTGGAGGAAGCATTTGGCTTATGTTTTTCTAAAAGGAGGTTCATTGGAACAGCTAGCAAGGAGTCGTCAAGGGACGTCGCCCGCGGCAAGTCGAGGTCTTGACCAGCCTCAATACGGTTAAAATGGTGCTCTTCTGGTACGATGGGCGAGGCCCCACGAAGCGGTCCCTGAGTGAAGTGCTAGGACACCTAAGGAGGATCCTAGAGAGTTCTGACCAGGCAATGCACGGGCTCGCGGTTGGTAGGACACCTAGGCATACGTCGAGGAGGATATCTGATGGACAAAAAGGAAAGGTTTTGGGGATAAAAATTTGATACTCGATCTTGTTTGGTTGGCCAGTTGGTCTTCAACGGAGAGTTCAGAGGATGCATTTTTGTAATACAATGGATTTGGAATTTTGGAAAATGATGATCGGAAATATTATGATTTTATTCAAGGATTGTCTTAAAGTCAGTCGAATCTGTTATAAATGGCAATTTCATATTGGGTGTATACGTGGTATGCCTATTTGGTTTTTGCATGAATCGTGCTAGGGAGCCTGGGAACTCTTTCCTCGGTACCCGGGCAAAAACCTAATCAAATCTTTATAAAGGAATCCCACCAATTCAGTGGTCGGATGGTTGGCTAACCCATGGGCCGGATGGGGTTAGGCTGGATCAGAGGATTCCTGAGAAACAACTAGATACGATTAGTTACGTTAATCGGTTTAAATCCTGAGAAGACCTTGTTCTGTGGGAAGGGATCATCGATTGTGCCTTGGAAATGAGAAAAAAAGCGGTGATTCTATGGACCAAGTGCAAGTCTCTTCTTGATCTGACCACATGACTTCAAGTTCGGTCAAATTAGTTTAATTTAGTCAAGACTTGACTCATTAGAGTAATCTCCTAGTTAGAAGATTTTTCCCCTTCCTGGTGGAATCGCCCTTGCCTTCTTGGCGGAATCGCCCGTGCCTTTCGGGCGAGGGAAGTCTTCCGGGCCCGCGATCTCGGAGGGACCACCCCCCGGGCTAGCCTCTCATCTCGGACATCCGCGGGCGAGGCCCCAAGTGTGGACCCCCGCCCCACACGGGAGGCCGATGCGCTTTCGCCCGCCGGGCAGGAGCCGCAGGCGGGCGGGGACCTCACAGCTGGTATCAGAGCGTTGTTGAAAGCTAATAAGGATAAATAAATTCTTATCAAAAATTGATAATAATAAAATCAGAAAAAGCATTTTTTATAATGTACTTTCATTCCGTAAGCTTCTTTAATGAAGAATTTTTAATCAAAGAAATTGTTTTTATAGATGGAAGTTTCATACTTATGTGGTATTCCCGACCTCACAAGACATGACTCCGTTTGCCTTCGAGCATCTCATCTCTTCCGCTTCAACTCGAACAAGCCGAGCAAGACTCGCACGCGCCATTTCGAGGATTTATATTTTCCTGACCCAGCGGAGAGACGACAGCATAATGAAAAGATGCAGGGGAGAAGAGAGCTTGAGCTCTTGCAAGCACACACACACTCACAAAGTCCTAAAAGAGAACACACAAAGTGAGAGGCTGAAAATCTTCTTCTTCTTCACACAACACTCAACACAGCATATACAAAGATAAGAGTACACACCATATGAAAAGGTACCCAACCAAATACATACTAGGGTTCTCTATAGTGTGAACCCAACTAAATGAGCTGGCGCTATAACTATGCCAGTCTCTAGAATGGCTTTCACACAGCCTATCATTCATCCCACTGGCCACATATCACCCATGATCTCTCCAACCATGCCAGTGGTGTAAGTGTGGGGCCTATCCTCCAAGCGGGTCAAACGGGTTAGAGGAATTTTGTTTTTTCCTCATCAAGAGTTCTCTATGGCCTACTCGAGGGTGGTTGTCACCCAGAGGATTAATTGCAACTATCATGTTGATGAAGACTATCATGCTGGAGACGGCGGCCTTAAGCTGGTGCCCTGATTCGGCGTGGTCATGAAGGACAGATATATGGAGGAGGAGAAAGAGTCTAAGGAGGAGGAGGAAGGCATCACTGTGAAGCCAAAACATCGTGCATGATCTTTCGAGGAGAATGCGCAAAGCTTAGAGAATGAATTGATCTGCTCCAGTGTTTTTCCCTTGGTATCTGGCAGCAACACCAGCACGAAGAAGATCGAGAGCAGTGTGATGCCTGCGAGTAGCCCAAATGTCCTGGTAGTAGGTGTGATGGCCTTGGTGATGCTGAGGAACGTAAGGGCCACTATGCCGCTCACATCCTTGTTCATGAACACGGAGATGCCCACTGCCATGGAGCGGAAAGATAGAAGGGGGGGCAATTGAACCTAACGGACCCATGAAGGCCATAAAATGCCCTGGCTCCGCATAGTTTGGCTGTCGCCTTTGTGGTGGAGCAATGGCAATAGCCCTCAAGGGGAGAGAGGGAGTTTGGAAGAGAGAGAGGTTAACTCTAATGTCTAGTTTTCTCCCTCATATTAAAGAGGCTGGCAATAGACTTTTTATTTGATTTGAAAAGAGAGAGGGAGGACGTGTAAATGCTAGTCTAGAAAGTAGAGAGGCCTAAAAAGATTGCCACATGTTACATTTTCATCATCTTAATGGTGGATATAAAATTTTGGTCCCCCCTATACAAGGTATTCAGAAGACCACAATATTCTTTGGACTACATTGGCAGGTATCTGCTAATCATTTCCTCTAAAACTGGATGCCAAGTACACATGTTAAATTTGTACATATAAGGTAGCATCACCATTTGTCTTTTTGGGCAGAGGGCATAGTCCTTTTTCTTTATTTATTTTAACAAAACTATTATCGGGTAATGGTCTTTCCAACCATTAGCATAGTATTGCTTGCTAAGGGTTGCCTGTGATTTTTTTATAAAATCCATATTCTAGCATCGATTCATGCACTAAACAAAGAATTTGTTTGCAACACCTAACATCTCAAAATAAACATTACTATTTTCAATCTCAAATAGCATTGTGCGAAGAGAATTGGAGGTGTGTACCTTCATGCAATTTCGCATGAGCTTCTCCCATCCTACATTGCATGCCCCTCTTGCAAGCCTCTCCATTGCTCTGCTTTCAGACTAGACTAGCGTCCACACCATCCTGGGGGAACTGGAGATCACAGAAAGAATGGCTCTAGTGGAGCAAGGGATGGGAAAAGGCCATTAGGACCCTTAGGTGGGGAATCAAGGGATAATTTCATATGGATTAGAAAATCAGTGTTGGTCCCTGGACTAATTGGCTTTCACTTTGGCTACTCTGTTTTTGGAGAGAGAGCTAGAGAGCACCCTGGGGAAGAGCTATGGGGCAGAGGAAGATTGCACAACGCGAGTTGCAAGCTATGGGGTGTGCGTTCATGGATGCCATGGCGCCGCTCTTTGCCAAATTCGAATTGCACGCTCACCTCAATGGCCCCATTCACTCTTCCACCCTCTTATGCACACCTCTCCTTTTATCTGCTTCTCCTCCTCCTTCTTCTCTGTGTCAAAAACACACTCCTAGCATCTCCCTCTCTCTCTAAGTGTGTGAGACTGTCTGTGCAGAGAGCTCGCTAGCAGGCCTGAGCAAGAAAGGCCTCATCGACTGTCTGTGCAAGAGAGCTCGCTCAAGCCATCATACTCGAAGGTGCACATCCTTACATTTCTTTTGCTGCTATGTTGATGGTTGGCCCACCTAGGCACTGTACTCTCGCCATGCCGACCTCTAGCTGCATTCGTGTGTTCTCGCCATGCTGACCTCTAGCTACACGAATGCAGGCAACTTGGCTATTGCAAAGTGGGTGGATGGTTGTGCGCTTTGTTCGTTTCTTCTCAATCCTTGCATTTCTGGCCGCTATGTTGATGACTGGCTCGCTTGGGCACTGTACCCTCGCCATGCCGACCTCTAGCTGCATTCGTGTACCCTCGCCATGTTGACCTCTAGCTACACGAATGCAGGCAACTTGGCTATTGCAAAGTGGGTGGTGCAAAGTGGGTGGATGGTTGTGCACTTCGTTCGTTTCTTCTCAATCCTTGCATTTTTGGCCGCTATGTTGATGAGTGGGCGCTGTACTCTCGCCATGCCGACCTTCGGTTGCACGATTGCAGGCAACTTGGCTACTGCGAAGCGGGCGGATGGTTGTGCGCTTTGTTCGTTTCTTCTTAATCCTTGCATTTCTGGCCGCTATGTTGATGACTGGCCCGCCTAGGCACTGTAGTCTCGCCATACTAACCTCCAGATCCACAAATGCATGCAACTTGGCTGCGAAGCGGGCGGATGGTTCTACGCTGCAACGTGCGTTGGATGGTCATGCAATTGGTGCAGGTGAGGGGGACCGTGTGAGGTCTCATTATATGGAGGTGCCCTGATACACTGAAATAATCAAACCAGCCTTGGGTGTTGTTGCCGTTGTGGGTTCCCTCGCTTCCTAGCGGCATTCTCTTCGCGATACGCATTAATGGCCCCGTTGTAGTTGGTGCCTGGTGTTAGACGTGGCGTTGAATGTGCAAAAGCCACTGCCCACCACGTAGAAAAAGCAAGAGAGATTGAGCTTCAGAAGACCAACTTGTGGCCTGTGTTGGGGCTATGCTACCATAGGGGCTAGAGAGAACGAAGAAGGGAGGGAGAGTTAGTGCATAAATGTGCTCTTGCCGCACCCGGAGTCTGGGCCGCCAGGCCTACCAACGATGGGTTGCTGTACAGATGCCATGCATAAGACTAACTTTTGGCCTGTGTTGGTTGTGCTGGCGAAGGGGCTAGAGAAAGTAGAAGGGAGGGAGAGTCGGCATCCAATGTGTCATTGATAAAGAAAAGTTGGTAAAGAGAAGCCCAAGGTCCAACGTCTCTCTGTCTATCTCTCTGTTTATTAGACATTTTAAAATTTGAATTCCCAAGGCCTTGGCTAATTGCTCATTATCCTCCAGTCATTTATTGCCTCTATCGTCTGACAGGGCCTAAAACACCTAGAAAAGTTTGACAGGGCTAAAAATATTGCCATGTGGCAATAGAGAAAGTTTGAGACATGCTAGGACGTTACGCAGGCCAAAGGCCGCAAACGGGTTAGAGGAATTTTGTTTTTTCCTCATCAAGAGTTCTCTATGGCCTACTCGAGGGTGCTTGTCACCCAGAGGATTAATTGCAACTATCATGTTGATGAAGACTATCATGCTGGAGACGGCGGCCTTAAGCTGGTGCCCTGCTTCGGCGTGGTCATGAAGGACAGATATATGGAGGAGGAGAAAGAGTCTGAGGAGGAGGAAGGCATCACTGTGAAGCCAAAACATCGTGCATGATCTTTCGAGGAGAATGCGCAAAGCTTAGAGAATGAATTGATCTGCTCTAGTGTTTTTCCCTTGGTATCTGGCAGCAACACCAGCACAAAGAAGATAGAGAGCAGTGTGATGCCTGCGAGTAGCCCAAATGTCCTGGTAGTAGGTGTGATGGCCTTGGTGATGCTGAGGAATGTAAGGGCCATTGTGCCGCTCACATCCTTGTTCACGAACACGGAGATGCCCACTACCGTGGAGCGGAAAGACAGAAGGGGGGGCAATTGAACCTAACGGACCCATGAAGGCCATAAAATGCCCTGGCTCCGCATAGTCTGGCTGTCGCCTTTGTGGTGGAGCAACGGCAATAGCCCTCAAGGGGAGAGAGGGAGTTTGGAAGAGAGAGAGGTTAACTCTAACGTCTAGTTTTCTCCCTCATATTAAAGAGGCTGGCAGTAGACTTTTTATTTGATTTGAAAAGAGAGATGGAGGATGTGTAAATGCTAGTCTAGAAAGTAGAGAGGCCTAAAAAGATTGCCACATGTTACAAAGGAATGCAAGCCCCTCTATATTATATATTGAAGCTATTGTTGGCAATGGTTCCTCTCTCTCTCTACAATGAGAGAGACATCTCTTCATACCCATCTCCCTAGATCCACTTGTATTCTATTTTCTCTAGCCTCTTTTGCACTTCTCATGAGAGAGAGAGATAGAGAGAGAGAGAGAGAGAGAGGATGCCAAAACCCATATACCTTGATTGACAATGCCATTGAAAACCACACAACCCAGTCCCATGGGCTAGAAATGTTAAACTGAGTGATGCTAGAGTGCCAAGTCACCTAGCAACTTTATCCCACATGAGCTATCATAGCTTTGTTGTACTTTCCTCGTATAAAAAGAGGACATTTCAAGCACTGGAATATAAGCACAACATCTCAAGTCTTTTTATGAGTACAAGTTTCCATCTTGTAACCTGACTGAACTTGAGTCTAAACTTAATTAGCACACACTCATCACCATGAGTATTGTTTATTTTTATCCACCTTAGATTAGTGTTATCATCAGTGTAGGATTAGATCAAGATTAGGATCTAATTAGATAGTTGATTGTCATTAGGGAGCTTGATCATGGTATCAAAACCTAAGTTGTCATAAGTGTAGGATTAGATCAGGATAAGGATCTAATTTGATAGTTGATTGTCATTAGAGAGCTTGATCCATGAATTTCATCATGGTATTAGAGCCTAGGTCCAGCTATCCATTAGCTTAGCTTTAGCCTTCTCAGCTTGATTTCAATCTCATTAACCCTAATCATTCTCATTAAGCCACTAATCCATATCTTATCTCTTCTTCACCATTTGTGGCCAAGCTTTGAGCTGATCATTCTCCTCACTGAAGGCACCATTGGGAGAGATATTTTAGCCATACATTGGCCTCATATTTCTCTCCAATCTCACCATAGCAATTAGACAATTTCTCTCTCTACAGGCCGAAATAGGTGCATTTTCGTAACCTGGTCTTTTGAGCCATTCTACCTCTATGCTTTGAATTAAAGAAAATTCTCTTAGCCAAGCGTAGAGCATAGTATAAGCATCCCACATCTTGAATCTTGTGAGCAGCATTGATGCACCATACAATGCGGGAGAGCCCAAAAACCAGTCGCCACCTAACTGCATAAATCCGCCTTTGTTTGTGTTTTTTGAGCTCATTGTCCTAGTCAAATCTTTGCTCCTAGTATAGCCAAGGGAAATAAGCCTTGCTAAAAATCCCTTTTAATGGTAGCTTCCACAAGCTCAATTGAAGCCTCCAAAAAATCGGACTGTTAATCATCATGATTAAGCATTAATTACTATCATTAGTGTTGTATTACTAGAAATTGAACTGAACCAAAGGTAAAATTGAAAAATTAGAGTGTTATTCCATTGCGGGAAACTTTTGTTGCATCAAAATTCATCTCAACCATTTGCATTACTCAAACTTAAGTGAATTTTCACCGCATTGGGTTTATCTCTAGTTTGCAAATCACTTGTAAAAGGGTAAGACACTGCCTGAGCACTAAAAGCAAGGCTCAAGGTAAGATCCCCTTCCAATCATGGAGCATGTAGAAGTCATCTCAAGATTTAATGGTGATGGTTTTTTCACATGGCGAGCAAGACCATGTACTTGCTTATATGTAAGGGGCCTTGGCACCTTATTAAGGATGAAGAAGTGGAGGTTGAGCCACTTCAAAACAACAAAGCATTGGGCCTCATCGCTCAAAATCTTGGTGATGATGTGATTAGTCACATTGCTGGCATCAAGGAAGCCAAGTTGGCATGGCAAGAACTCAACAAGATTTTTGGCACCGACTCAAAGAGGTCAAACAGTTCAAAGATCAACCTTCTCATTCAATTTTACAAGCTCGACAACAAGGAGATCGAGACCATGGCACAACACATCAGTAAATTCAAAGGTATCAAACAAAAACTTAGCGCATTAAAGAAAGTCATTGAGAGGAAGATGAATCTATTGCTGTATTGGTAAAAAGTGTTGACAAAGAACCTTATGAATCAATTGTTGCTACACTTAAAAATGTGCCCAACACTAAACTTCAAGATGTAGAATCATCTCTACTTGAACAAGAATCCAAATTAAAAAATAAAGAGTCATTCAAATCACATTCAAGTGAGCAAGCACTGTATACAAAGGGTGAGAGATTTCAAAGAACAAATGAATCAACATCTCAACTTCCAAGATGCTATCACTGTGGAAAACTTGGTCATACCAAGAATGAATGTTGCAATAAAGATAAACCAAAGCTTGTTTGTGACTATTGTGAAAAATTGGTCACCTAGAAGAAGATTGCTATCAAAAAAAGAAGTAGGCAAACTACATCGAGGCCAAAGCTATCCCAGCTGAAGACGTGCTCTTCTAGAGAAAGAACCATTGTACTTTTCACCCCTCTTGTCTCTACTACAAAAAGTGTGATGTAATCAGCCTCTGAGGCCATATGATGCAGTCAAGCTGAAATTCATAGCCACAGTAGCTATAATGCCAAAGTAGCATAAAAGCCAAAGTAGCCTAGCACAAGGGGAGAGAGAGGAAGAGTGAAAGCCTAAAAATTGTACCCAATCTACCATCAAGGGCGGGTGTTGAAATGAGTGATGCTAGAGTGCCAAGTCACCTAGCCAAGTTTATCCCACATGAGCTATTATAGTTTTGTTGTACTTTTCATGCTTGTATGTGTTGAAAACCTATAAAATCAAACCAAGTTAAGAAAAACAAGTATTAAAAAAATCAAGATCTCTTACCATAGAAAACATTAATGGAGAGCTCTTAATTAGGGAAAAAGAAGAAGGGAAAATACTCTTAATGGTTAAACTTCAATAAGAAGGAAAAAAGAAGAAAAGAAAAACTTAAAAGAGAGAAAAGACAAGAAAGCTTTCATGGAAAGCTTATTTGCATAGGAGATAAAGGAAAAAAGTAAACATACCTTGCTTTGTATGTGCGCAAGAGTGATAAGAGTATTGTGATCATCACCATTTATGTAGGTGATCTTATTGTTGGGGTTGACAACTTGGATGAGATTGAGCATGTGAAAAGTCTTCTCAAAAGGAAGTTTGAGATGAAGGATTTGGGAGATCTGCGCTACTTCTGGGAATTGAGGTCATTCGCGCACCTGAGGGTATTTGGCTATCACAAAGACAGTATGGATTGGACATGTTGTCCAAGTATGGGATGGGATGGCTGATTGTAAGCCAATCTCGGTGCCATTAGATCAAAATGGCAAGCTTAGTGTGGATGCAGGTTATGTGTTGGAGGATCCCACTATGTACAGGAAGATTGTGGGGAGTTTGATCTATGTCACGATCGTCGCCCGGTAGGCTAGATTTAAGCTACACTATTGGCTTAGAGAGCCAGTTTATGCAGGTTCCATGCAAACCACATCTTGATAGTGTGCGATGCACACTTAGGTACTTGAGGGCCACTGTTGATTATGCATTGTTTTATGCAGCAGGTGTACCATCCGAGAGATATATGGGTACACAGATGTAGATTGGGCAGGTAACATCTCAGATAGGAGATCTACCAGTGGATTTATGTCTTCATTGAGGAGTGCTGCTTGTGACATGGAGCAGCAAGAAGCAACCCACAATTGCCTTGTCGAGCACAGAGGCAAAGTACAGAGGAGCTGCGGTGGGGCAGCGTGTGAGGTAGCATGGTTACGCAAGCTACTTTTGCTGATTTGGGGTTGCATGTGGAGAGAAAGGTTATCATATATTGTGACAATCTTAGTAGTATATAGTTGGCCACCAAGAATCCAGTTTTCCATGCATGGACAAAACACATTGAGATACATTACCACTTCATCAGGGAGAGAGTCTTGGCAGGTGACATCGACTTGGCCTACGTCAGCACACAAGATGAGGTTGCTGACATCTTCATGAAGGCCTTAGGAGTTGAGAAGCTTCGCAGATTTCGAGATATGCTTGGAGTTCATAAGCTGGAGTTGAGCTTGAGGGGGAGTGTTGAGGTGTCAAGATCAACATGAGCTAACACTCACGAGGCGCCTGCATGACCGTTCCACATTTATATCACTAGCGGGTTCGGTAGTAGCTGGCACCAACATATCTTTGCGAGAGATTCGACAGCTAGACTACACCGACTAGTCCACATCTATAAAAACTACTCTTAGCATGTTCACATTATGGACCACTTGTATATACTCTATTATGAGTGTTAGTCACTTTATCTTCTTTGTAGACGTCTTTTGTTCTATAAGAAGAAGAAGAATTTTCAGTCTCTCACCTTGTGTGTTCTCTTCTAGGGTTTGTGTGAGTGTGTGTGTGCTTGCAAGAGTGCTCAAGCTCTCTTCTCCCCCCTACATCTTTTCACCTATGTATATTTGTTGCTTGCAAATCAGTGGATTGTTGTTATCCATAAGTCTGATTTCCAAAACGGTCACTACCTTGGCCTCAACCGCAACCTCTACCTCTACCGCTAACTAAATTTGAGTAGAAGGCCTGTTCTGAAGTGTTCTTGCTTTAGGAGAAAGAGTCGTCACCCAAATAGTTCTCTTCTATGATTAACATAGACACCGAATCCTAAAAGTTGGAAACATTGTCTCTTCCTCTTTATTGCACTATGGCAAATGAGCCATAGTTTATTGTTAGAGATTAATATGGATACCCATTACTGATATGGATCTTAATGTCCATAAGACTTAGACTTGTAGCTCTCATGTTCCTGTAGGTAGAGTCATTGAGCACTATTTTACTAGTGTGATACTAGTTGAGGTGGTAATGCCAAAGGTGGATATGGCAACTATTGTGGTCTATACATACCTCTTGGTAAGGGGTTTTGGTAGGCAGGCACTAAAGTTTGTGTCAAAGGTTGAGGAGTTGGCTAGTGGGTTTGGTAACGCTAATGGATGCATTGGCATAGGGTGTATCTATCATGGTGCCAAATCTACCCTACTGCCTGTTTACAAACAATGAGCTATGTCATAGCTCTCATTGGTGGGTAGTGAGAAATGAGCTTAATAATGTCTCTATCTAGGCCTTAGCAAATGGAGAACACTCCATGCTTGTATAGTTTTAATGAGGATCTACTGGGTGAGAATCCCACAATGAAGCTGTGTCGCAAGACCTCATAGTTGGGCTTTTTAAGTGCATTTAGAGACCTAAACCACTAGCCTGCTTTACCTTCAAGGGAAAGTCCAAATGAACAAATCTTGGTGGGATCATCAATCCTATCCATGGCTTCGCAAACTTGATTAAACTTCTCTAGATATTGAATGGAATCTCTAGAGTTCCATCAAAATTTGTTCATCATCCTTAATATATGGATTGGCTTTGTTTTGCCCAACTCTAAGCCTCTAGGTGCTATGTTACCCCCCTTTCCATTTCACATTTTATTCTAAGCATGTCTTCTGCATATTCACACAATGATAATGTAAGGGTGGTGGTTGCACAAAACCTTCTATTTTCAAGTTTGAATTTCTTGATGAAATTCATGGATCAAGCTCCCTAATGACAATCAAATATCTAATTAGATTCTAATCCCGATCTAATCCTACACTAATGAAAACACTAATCTAAGGTGGATAAAAATGAACAATACTCATGGTGAGATGAGTGTCTGCTAATTAAGTTTGGACTCAAGTTCCGTTAGGTTACAAGATGGAAATTTGTACTCATAGAAAGACTTGAGATAATGTGCTTATATTCCAATGCTTCAAATGTCCTCCTTTTCTGAACCAAAGTTTCTTATTAGATCTAAACCTTTATTGTGCAAGTTTCTTATTGGATCTAAGCCTTCATCATGCAAGGTTTATGTGACTTCCGCAAACAGGTACGATGAGAGAGACCATCATCCTTTTAAGGAGATGGATCCTCGATGGATCATGGCCCTACTGTGAATTGCATCGTCAACTACTAGCGAGACGAAGACGGACTGTAATACTTAAGCTCCCCTTTGGAATGGCTATGGTACCTTTGGTAAATGAGGTCACCCCAAACCTATCAACATCCCAAGCCTCATCATCCACGTACAAGCCTCCATCTCAGGTAACATGTATCCCATGTAATTCCTAATTTTGATGAGCCACTCACGTTGCCAGCTATTCCACTGGAGGGCCCCATGGTCCCACAACACCCCTTTGCACCTAGTCACAACATCAACTCGTCATAGCTGAAAGACTAAAGTTCAGACAAGCGTACAAGTAAAGCCAACTGTGGCGGCATCCAAGCTTTCATCACATGGATGGGCAAATGGTTCTCTGCCTTCACCTGCTGAGCACGTGCACGGTAAGCCTCGAACTAACTCCCATAAGTACGTATGTAATGTAGCCCCCCTGCTCAAGTTTACAGTCACTACCTTCACTAGGAATGACAAAACACAAAAACCCAAAAACATAACAAGAAACGGCAAAATATAACTAAAAACATGCATATTTGTAGCCACTTGCATAGTATTCACACACACACAACATGTGCACGTGCATCACTCATGTATGCATAATATTTCCATTTCCACATGCACACTCACTTACTCCTGTACATGGACTCAATTGTACCTCACACACATACACACACATGTAGGTGCACCTTTGCACTTCTTGCACACGTACGTGCACACACCCATACATAATTGTCTATTCATTTCCATTATGTGCACACACCACTTGCATACACACACGTGTGCATACACTTACGTCACATGTACACCCATATACACATAGGTGCATCCCACACAATCCCTCATACACCCTACATGTTGCACTCACATGTACATACACCCCCCATATTTACAAACACACATTTACTTGTGCACACACCCTATGTTTGCATGTGCACACACTCTATGCATGCACCCATATTTAACTTGCATTTTTGCACACACATATGTACCTGCACCACACCCAACCCTTCGCACACATGTACACACACATATGCCTACATACCACACTCAGCATGTGCACCCCATCCACACATTTGCACACACACGTGTGCATGCACCCTTGCACATCGCACATCCATTTGTATCCATGTGTACATTGCTCATGCATGCACACACGTGCATGCATGTGTACTACTCCCCCATATGCATTGCACTCCCTCATTTACATTTGCACGTGTGTGCACCCACATTTACACATTTTCTCCTACACACAATTGCACTTGTATAGCGTGCACATACACATTCACACATTTACACCCGCATGTTTTACACCTACATTTACACCCTCAAATACACATATGCACATGCACTTACATTTACACCTTTACATGCCCAGCACGTATACGCACAATATGCATGCACACACACGCAATATCCTTGCGTACACGCTTTCCCCTATCTCTTTTCAAAAAATTAAACCCCTCTCCCTTGCTTTTTTTAATCTTTCTTTTTTATTTAAAAAAACCCCTCTTTTTTATTTATTTTTTGTATATTTATTTATTTATTTATTCTTTTCTTTTCTTTTCTTCTCTCTTTTACTCCTCCTTTTTCTTTTTTCTTTTTTCTTTTTTAAAACTTTTTCTCCAATTTTTTCCCTCCTTAATTTTTCCCTTAAAATTTTTATTTTTTGCTTTTTTCTTTTTAATTTTTATTTTAAAAACCCTATATTTTCTCTCATTTTTTCTTTCATTTAGAATTATTAGAAAAAAAAACATGCAACTTGAACCTACCCTTTTTTCTTTTTAGTTTTTACTTTCTCTTTTTGTTTTCTTAATTCTTTTAAAAAAAACATGCAACCAGGACCTACCCTCCGCCTGCCCTCTCCCCCCCTCGATGTCCATCTGCATCTCTACCTATTGTGCACCGTAGCATCTACTCCAATGCCCTTGCACCCCGCCCATGTGCCTCCAATGCTCCACGGCCAGCCCCCTTCGATCCAATCCATAGCGCTTAATCGCAGCATCGAGCTCCATTGTCATGTGTCTCTAGTGACCTCCTTGCAGCCTTTCACATGTAATCCACGCACTTTTTTTCCCCAAGAAAAAGATCATTCGATTAGTTAATGAAAAACCAGCCCCACAGAGGGGTAAATACAACCACGAAGGGCTTTAAAAAGCAAACTTGCCTCTTTTAAGAGCGAAAATCAAATCAAAAGGGAAAGAGACACTTCTCCTCCGAGTGGCCACTCTATGAGGAGAACCTATCTCATACAAGGGGGGGAGGGGGGGGAGGAGGGGGGGAGGGGGGGAGGGGGGAACAACCACACAGGTGGTCTGTAATGCCAAGTAGGCCCACCACCTCTATCTGCTATGAGAAATGGGCCAGGCCTCCAAAGCCTCAAGAAAGCTTCACGCCGCTTCCACATGCGGTTAGAACATCCCTGTAGCTTCCCCCACTCACCACAGAGGGTGTTAATGATATTGAGCCATATGCTCCTGATGGGATGGACTCAACCAGTGGAGTGTGGGTACCCTCGATGGCCTCACTGCATCTAGCACACCAAATGTGCCAGGCTGCTATGCTACTGCAAATCTCCCATCTCTAGCATGAGCTTGGCTGCCAGAAGTTGCATGTAGGTGGGGCTGTGACCCGTAGTGCTACAATACGATGAGATGAGAGACTTGAAGGGCTAGCCCTCCCCCATCCTCCTCATCATAAGCCCTGACCACTTTAGCCTCTGTGGCCCAAGCGACAGTGATCCAGGTTGCGATGCCCTGTCCATAGTGAAGATGCAAAGAATTCGGTGCCAAATCTACTGAGCCTTCGGGAAATCCCATAGATAATGTCTCTAAGACTCTTTGGGTAATCCAGGCACTTATACCGATGCTTGCTCTCCTTTGGCGTTGCTACTTTCCCTTTCTATTGTGCTTTTGACAAGCTTGATGTAATAGTTTGGACATGCTACACACTTGTGTGGTTGGTGAAAGCTAGAGAGAAATCTCACGTGTGTGTGTGTGTGTGTGTGTGTGTGTGGTGGTAGAGGCATTGAGAGAGGAGAGTTGAGAGAGGCATTGTTTTGAAAGAGAGGAGTGTTGAGAATGAGAGAGTGATCTACAGAGAGTATGTGGGTGAGGAAGACAGCATCTGTAAGACGAGAGAGAGTTTAAGAGAACATGAGAGAGTATGTAGGTGAGGAAGAGAGTGTATGTAAGACAAGAGAGAGAGTTTAAGAGAAGAACATGAGAGAGTATGTAGGTGAGGAAGAGAGTGTATGTAAGACAAGAGAGAGAGTTTAAGAGAAGAACATAAGAGAGTTTAAGAGAAGAACAAAAGAGGGAGTTTAAGAGAAGAACATGAGATAAAGTTTAAGACAAGAAGGGGAGAGAGAGTTTAAGAGATGTGGGTAAGAGAGGCATTGAAAGAGCCATTGTCAGCATATGTAAGTGAGAGCTGCATGAGAGCTAGGGTGTGAGAAGAGTTTTGAGAGAGCCGTAGAGCAATGTAGAGAGAGTGTGTAGCTAGACTGCAAGAAAGCTAGAGAGAAAGAGAGCTTGAGAGCTAAGAGAGTTAGAGAGAGTAATTAATTCTTCTCAACACCACAATAGGGTAGCATGAGGTAGCATCTTAGCACATCCATTATATTCATCCATTTCTAATTCTAGAAGAGCACGATGAGAGAGTGTGCAAGAGCACAATGAGAGAGTGTGCAAGAGCAAGACATATTGCCTCGCCAAGCCAAGTGGAGAGAGAGAGAGCAAGAGAAGAGGTTAAGAGAGAGTGTGTGAGAGAGCAAGAGAAAAAGTTAAGAGAGAGTGTGTGAGAGGGAAAGAGAGATTGATTCTCAAACCCAAGAGAGAACCTCGGCATACCAACTGACTGACTACTTTAACACCATCACTGATGCTCCTATGAGCTACCAACCTCAACCTCTCAGATGCCACTCACATCGAAGCAACCACACCACTATAAAACCAACAACGCTAACCTCCTCGACAACAATTTGCCCTCCAACAACAACCGTCTCTTCAACCCAACTGATATCCAAACCAAAGCCATGCTCATCACCGGCCAAGTACCCCACCCATGGACAAATCAAAACCACTAGCCAAATCAAAGCCATTGTCCAACTCCAACATTGCTATTGCGTATGACAAAGCCAAGTACCAACATCCTCAAAGCCACTGACAGAGCTACAAGCCCCTCGATAAGAAGACCAAGATGTCAGCACACCAACCTCAAAGCCAACACAACCACAAGCAAAATCGACATCAATACTGGCATCCTCAAAGCCACCGATAGAGCTACAAGCCCCCCGATAAGAAGACCAAGATGCTGGCACACCAACCCCAAAGCTAGCAAAACCGATGACACTGGTAACAAGGCAACCTACCCTCTCTACCATGTTCTTCTTTGACCAAGCCATCTCCTTCAGGAAAACTACACTTCTATACTTCATGGAATCCCATTTGCTTGTGTCTAACCTGGCTTAGCTGGTGTCACTTTTTCATGAATTCCACACTCTTCATTGATGAGGAAGATCATTTCCTCGACCTCACCTTACCGCACCTCCCAGCCTCAACTACCCCATTCATGTAGACTCACTTACAGGTGCATGTGTATGTGCACGCCGTGAAATGTGAGAAGTGAAAAACATATCTATAGTGAAATTTGTAGGTGATGTGCATGGGCAGTGGGAGAAAGGTGTGCCTGTGTGGGTGCACTTTTCCAGCATGAAGTCTAACTCAAATACTTTTACTCTCTTTGATGCTTTGTTTGACATTTACTTAACATGCCTTTTTTGGGAGAGTACTCTGTTTGAGGCATAGCAATGGAATTTATACAAGGTGGTGCCCATAGCTATAAATGGAGCTGGTGGGCGACCTCTGTGACTTGAGGGATTTGGCATTGTCGACGAGCATTGGGATAGAGGCAGGGTGGATTGAATGGGTGCTATGGTGAAAGACAAGGCCCATGAAAGATTCCTGCTAATTTGGGAAAGGTCCATCCAGGCGATGGGTTATACCATGGGCCAAGCTTTCCCCCGCCATGGTCCCCCCATCTAAAAATATACCTAGAGGGCTTAATGCAAGTTTGTGAAAGAACAATGCCTATGTGTCTAATATATGAAGAGCCCATGTAGATATTACAAGTGGCGTGCATGGGCTTTGGGTAAAGGGATAAGGCATGTGCCACTCAGTTTGGACTCCTATGTGACCCATGCTTGGGAAGTCCCTAGGGTCAAAAATGCCAACCTCCTTTGGTGTGCCATGGGTGGCTAGCCAAATAAGAAATCCATGTGTTAGTTCAGCATGTGGATTTTGGCCATGTTAAAGGGTGTATCTAGGTGACTATGGAAGTTGCTTGGGAATGTGAGTCCTAAATGGTTGGCGAGTATAATTTATTGTTCATGGATAGGCAAGGACATCCCTAGATCCTTCTCGTCGTCTTCATTGGGGCTTCTTCTATAGTAGTCTTTTGTAGTGGTTCCTCATTGAGATCTGACCCTCGTGGAATGATTCGCGGATAGAGGACTCATGGATGCGGTTAATGAGGGGGTTTAGTTGCTTAAGAAGGTCGAGGCTAGGGGGTTGAGCAATCGAAGAGGAAGGGGCTCCTATAAAAGATGTCGTGGATAGCTTGATGGGAGGGTTATGGTAGGGGTTGGAGTTAGGTCGGTTAGAGAGGTGGTTGGGTTTGGCCTGGGGGGTTTAGTTGCTTAAGAAGGTCGAGGCTAGGGGGTTGAGCAATCGAAGAGGAAGGGGCTCCTATAAAAGATGTCGTGGATAGCTTGATGGGAGGGTTATGGGTGGGGGTTGGAGTTAGGTCGGTTAGAGAGGTGGTTGGGTTTGGCTTGGGGGGATGCGCTTTGTTGTATAGGAGGTGCCTGCTCTCGGTTCCTTGTGAGAACTTATCGAGGTCATCCTCCTCATTTTCACGCTTATGGCTGTGAAAAAAGGCCTCCTATGCCTCACCCACACAGAGGTGTCCTACAGGTAAGCCACTGGATGGTATGAATGGCGGTTTCACTCGTGGTGGTGGGCGAGTACTTGTTGGAGGTAAGAGTAGACTACATGATATAGTTGCACAAGATTCCCAGTCGGTTGTACTAATTATTGGGCATGTTATGGATCTAGTAGCTTCAATGTGCTAAAAAAACACCCCACCAAGGCCTTGCACATACAATTATGTGCTAAACAAATGCCACAATTATGTGCTAAACAAATGCCACACCAAGGCCTTGTATATAATGATAGACAATTATCCCCTATGATGCTTGGAATATCAGAAAGCCCTATGTTGCTCATTTGCATGTTTTCGATTGTCTTGCCTATGCTCTTATTCCTGAGAAACAATACAATAAGCTAGATAATAAGGCAATAAAATGCTTTTTTGTGTGCTACAACTCAGAAAGAAAAGGGTATAGACTCTACCATCCAGCCACAAGGTGCAGTTTAGTGAGTAGAGATCATGTCTTTGTTGAGAACTACACTCCTACCTTTGTACAATGCCAAACAATCATATGTGGAGCAAATGAATGCTCATAATAAGGTGCTGCAAATCAACCCATATTAGATTGAATGAGCCCAAATTTCAACCCACAGATTGAAACAAGAAAGTACATGGGACCTCGAGAAGCATGCCAACTGAAAAAATAGACACGAGAGAACACCAGATTGGGTCTCAACTGCCCCTCCAAGCGTGTGCCAAAAAGCATCCGTGCTTGAGTATTTATAGATTTTATTACTTCACATGGCTATTTTAGCCCAAGCTTGCTCTGCAAGCTTTCTTTTTACAAAAACAAGATAGTAAAATATTTCAAACCTCTAACTCCCGTGGTGACAGTCCTCCTCCCGATTGATGAGACAACCATCCTCGATTGCAACTATTAGCACACATAGGAGACTAAACACATTAATCATTCCCACATTGGATTCACTCTCAATGTCTTTACATAATTAATTAGATTCACTTCCACATTGGATTCACTCATAATAATTAATAGGATTCACTCCCAATGTATTCACTCACAATAATTAATAGGATTCACTCCCAATGTCCTTACACGCATCGCACGTGTCTTAGGGTTAATCACATTCACTCACAAAAAATCAAACTCATAAAACCTTTACACGCATCACATGTGTCTTAGAGTTAATCGGATTCACTCACAATCAAACTCCCATAATTTTTACATGTATCACACATGTCTTAGAGTTGATCGGATTCACTGACAATCAAACTCCTACATTGAATTCACTCACAATCAAACTCCTACATTGGATTCACTCTCTCAATGTCTTCATTTGCGTCACACGTATTCACAGAGTACATCACACATGTCACAGCTTGCTGGATTCACTCACACCAACTGGGTCACCCTCTAAAGAATCACATTCACTCTTTATTCTTATACCACACTAGGTCACCCTCATCAAGAATTAATTCAAAAGAGTTGATCGGATTCACTCACAATCAAACTCACACATTCCTTACATGTATCACACATTTAGTTAGGTGGATTCATTCACAACCAATGCTCAATTTGTGAGTTTTCCATCACTCACAGATAAATATCACTAAGTATTCATCATAGACATGCAAAAGAGACATTTTATCAAGGACTTCTATGTGTAATAAATTCTAGTGTCCCATACCACCAGAAATTATCCCACACAAATCTAGAGATAAGTATGCATCGGAATACTTCACACAGGATTAATCTCATGTCCCATACCACAAGATTAATACATACAGAAAAATTCGTAAAGTAAAGTTCAAGATGGAAGGGCCAGTTCCTCCAAGAAGTTCGACCTTTGATGCATAAGAACTCTCCTTGAAATTTACAAAAGTATTAATAAAATTTATTGTAGAGATGATCAAATGAATATGTTACCCTAAGAGTCGGAGTAGTCATCGTGGTAGTCTTGTTCTTCTTCATCATTGATCATATTGAGTCTACGTGAAATAAACCTAAATAACAAGTATTAAATAAAATTTGATGAAGAAAAATAAAATCCAAAAGTAAGAGAGTTTTACCTTGATGTATTGTTGGCTACAAAATGAAAAAGTTGAGAGAAATAGAGAATTTAAAACAATTTGTGAATAATTGAAAACGTAAGTATTCAGTAAAGATGAGGTCTCATCATGTGTAAGTTGAGATGATAATTGTTGGAAACTCAACATGGCTCCATGGTAGAGATCATTGGTATATCCTGCACATCATGCTTACACCACACATAACAACTTGCCTACCCTCATGCACAAACTCAAGATTATGATTATGACATAAACTGCTTAAGAAATAATTACACAGCTTAGAATAACATTGGCACGAGCTAGGTGCATAATCTAAAAGTCTACTCCAGTTGAGGTCCAGTTTCAAACCCTTGCATATCTATCAGCACATCTAGAGTCATTCTCGAGTCATTAAGTCCAACGTCTAAATGATGAGATTATAACAATAATCGTTAATAAAAATAATTTTTTCTTTCTTTTCCCCCTTTTCTTTTCTTTTCTTTTTCCTCTCTTCTATTCTTATTCTTCTTCTTTTTCTTCTCTCTCCTCCTCCTCTTCTTCTTTTTTTCCCCTTTTCTTCTTCTTATTCTCTTTTTCTCTCCTCTCCTTCTTCTTCTTCTTCTTCTTCTTCTTCTTCTTCTTCTTCTCTCTTTTTTCTTTTCCTTGCCTAGCGCTACCACTCGGCCTCTATATTATCCCACATATGGTGCTTAGCACCTGGCCTGAAGTGTATAAGGGGCAAAAGGCGTGCTCTTCACTTTCGTCTCTTGAGGAGACATCTACGTCTCAGTGAGATGGACGTCGTGTGGTGAGCCATCGCACATCGATCGTTGTGCTGTCACTAGTCGGCATGCAATCCTTGTTGTTGGCCGATGCCCGGTGAGGGTGCGTTGGTAGTGTGCTGCCACTGTTGCCGTCAACAGTGCCTAGTGAATTTGCGGTGCTCGCTGCTACTCTATCGCCGCCCTGACGAGTCTCACATCGAGACAAGTGCCCCTGACTCCTACTAGTGTGACGTTCGCGGTGGATCCTTGGTCTTCATGCTTGCGCTGATATGTGCACCTTGTCACACAACCTGTTGGTCCCGAGCCGTCTGAGTGGCCCAAACACACACACCTTTCTGATGGAGCATACACTAAGCTCTCATACCACTGAAACGGGAAAGTACATGGGACCTTGAGAAGCGTGTCAATATAAAAAAAATACAGATGCAAGAGAACACCAAATTGGGTCCTAACTACTCTCCCAAGCCTGTGCCAAAAAGCATCCCCGCTTGAGTATTTATAGATTTTATTACTTCAAAAATAGGTTACATGGCTATTTTAGCCCAAGCTCGCTCTACAAACATTCTTTTTACAAAAATTGGATAGTAAAATATTTTAAAAATCTCACTCCCATGACACAGATTAACCTATTGATGAGGTAATTATGGATGATGCAGTCGATGAGGAAAGGGCACCCATACTCGCATCCAAGCATAGGCCAAAATGGCCAGTGTGCAGATATTGAGGGATTGGAAATTAGCTACTCCTTTGCCTAGCAGGATACATGCAGGTTCTCATCATGCACCATATTCTTTTGTGGATCATGCTCTCATCGAGATGAAGAGGAACATGATTCCTTTGAGGAAGCACATAAAAATGATTATTGGATGCAAACCATACATGATAAGTACGACTTAATCCTTAAAAATGTCACTTGGTATTTAGTAGATTTGCCTTATGGTAAAAAGGCCATTGGTACAAAGTGGGTTTATAACCTTAAGCATAAAGCTAATGGTAGCATTGACAAGACAACTTTTTGTAAAGGGTTATGCTCAAGAGAAGGGCATAGATTATGATGAGATCTTTGCCCTCGTGTCTAATATGGCTACAATCTAGGGTATTATTGCATTGATAGTGCATCATGGATGGAATGTACATCAGTTAAATATCAAGATCGTCTTCTTGAATGGTGATTTATATGAGGATGTTTATATATCTTAGTCTCATGATTTTGTTTAATAGGGGCATGAGTTCTAAAGTATGCGGGTCAAGAAAATTCTTTATATAGCTAAAGGCTCCCAGAGTATGTGCGAGAAGATAAATGCATACTTGATTGTAAATGGTTTTTGCAACAATCCATCTGAGAGTACCCTCTATATAAAGAGGAGTGACAGTTATTTATTGATCATCATTTTATAAATTGATAATGTGCTACTCATAGCCCTAATGAGGAGAAGATTTTAGCCTTTAAGGTTGAATTACATATGTCTTTTGAGATGACAAATTGGGGTCATTTTGTATGGGAATGGTCACCGAGCAAGCTTGGTGGAGGGAGATTTTCTTGGCTTCCCTCTCTCTCTACTTGAAAAACATCTCTCTAACTATTGCCACCACCATTTTCGCCCACCACCGCCCAGCCCACACCACCCTCTCTCTCCTTCTCCCACCCTCTTCCCTCCACCATTTTCGCCCACCACCGCCCAGCCCACACCACCCTCTTCCCTCCCCACTCTCTCTTCCCTCCCTCACTCGCTCTGGGAGATCCTCCTCTCTCCTCCACCATTCCTCTCTCTCTCTCTCTCCCTTTCACTCTCCCACCCTCCCTCTCTCTCCACTCTCTCCCTCCCTTTCATTCTCCCATCCTCCCTCTCCCTCCTTCTCCCACCCTCTTCCCTCCCCCTTTCTCTTCCCTCCCTTTCCCTCTCCCACCCTCCCTCTCCCGCTCTCTCTATCCTTGTCTCTCTTTGCTAACACTCTCTCTCTTCTATTACCACCGTCCATTTCTCTCCCTCCCTTTCACTCTCCCACCCTCCCTCTCTATCCTTCTCTTACCTCATATCCTCCTTCCCTCTCTCGCTCTCTATATCCTCCTCTCCCTCTCTATCTTTCTCTTACCTCTTATGCCTCGTCCCTCTCGTTTTCTCTATATCCTCCTTCTTTATCTATCCATCTCTTTGCTCACTCTCTCTATCCTTCTCTTTACTCTCTCTCTATCCATCTCTTTGCTCACTCTCTTTATTCTTCTCTTTACTCTCTCGCTCTCTCTATCCTCCCCCTCTCTCTATCCTTATCTTGGCTCTCGTTCTCTCTCTCTCTCCCTATCCCTCTCTCTATCTCTCTATCCTTCTCTTTGCTAACTCTATGTATCCTTCTCTCTTCTGTATCTCTCTCTCTCTCTCCCTCTCTATCCTTCTCTTATCTCCTATCCTCTTTCCCTCTTTCGCTCTGTATATCCTCATCTCTCTCTATATCCATCGTGTTGCTCACTATGTCTATCCTTCTCTTTACTCTCTCTATCCTCCCCCCTCTCTCAAACCTTCTTTTGACTCTCTCTCTCTCTCTCTCTCTCTCTCTCTCTCTCTCTCTCTCTCTCTCTTCTCTTCTGCTAACTCTCACTCTATCCTTCTCTTGGCTCTCCTTCTCTCTCTATCCCTCTCTATCCTTCTCTTTGCTAACTCTTCAGTCCTTCTCTTTGATCACTCTCACCTCCCCCCCTCTCTCTCTCTATATATCCTTCTCTTTGCTCTCTCTCTCTCTCTCTCTCTCTCTCTCTCTCTCTCTCTCTCTCTCTCTCTCTCTCTGAGTCTCTCACTCTCTCAGTCCTTCTCTTTGCTCACTCTCGCCTCCCCCCTCTCTCTCTACCCTTGTCTTTGTTCTCTCTCTCTCTCTCTCTCTCTCTCTCTCTCTCTCTCTCTCTCTCTCTCTCTCTCTCTCTCTCTGAGTCTCTCACTCTCTCAGTCCTTCTCTTTGCTCACTCTCGCCTCCCCCCTCTCTCTCTACCCTTGTCTTTGTTCTCTCTCTCTCTCTCTCTCTCTCTCTCTCTCTCTCTCTCTCTCTCTCTCTCTCTCTCTCTCTCTCTCCATTTTCTCGAACTCCTCATTTTGTTCTTGCTTGCTCAGGAACCTCCTCAGAAGACAAGATCTCTCTCTATCTTTCCTCTCTACTCTTCTCTCTCACTCTTGTAATCCCTTTCTTTGCTCACTCTCTTTATCCTCCCTCTCTCTCTCTTCCCCCCCCCTCTCTCTCTCTCTCTCTCTCTCTCTCTCTCTCTCTCTCTCTCTCTCTCTCTCTCTCTCTCTCTCTTTGCTTACTCTCTTTATATTTCTTTCTCATTTCCCAACAAAGCTTACTTAACTCATGTTTTGTGTATAGATCCTTGAGTCTATAAACGCTTCTCTCTTATTCATCCACACAATAGAGAAAATGTCGATTCTTTATTGGTTTGTACGTATATAAACATCATTGCAAAACCCCATTATGCGTTGCTCTTGCCCTCTTTCTCTTCACACAATCATAAGATTATGACATAATCATAAACAATTGTTACAAATAAGATCATGACCCAGTCACTTGAATATTCATAAATAAATATGTTTACTGCACTACAATGAAATCTTCACCAAGACACTCTCCACTACAACCTCATCAAGGTCAATACAAACAATGTTCATGCCTTATTGTTTTGCTACCATAGCACAATCTCCACATCTAGCACAAAGCTCTACTAACACTTGTCTTTGCTTTACATGACGACTCAACAAGCTATCCCAAAAGTCATATTCACCCTTAGATCCACCTGCAAAGAAAACATCTCTCTTAATTCCACCAAAAATTGTAAGGCCCTTATTTAGGAGCACATGAAGAGTTAACTCCATACCTTGCTATGCTGTCCCATCTGGGCGTATGCCCCAATGCATCATGTTGCAAGGATCAATGATATTAGGTGAGAAAGATTGTGTATGGTTTTGTCCAACTATGCTCATGAAGGTAGCAACGGACGAGGGTGTGTATCTGCACGAGTATGAGATGATTTTTTGTAGCAAAAAGTGATGCTCAATGGAAACCTTTATGGTTAGTGTTGCTTACCTCTTGTCCAAAGGCCCTTCCAATTTGCGTTGTACATCGCACATTCACCCACCAAGGTGTCCAAGGAGAAGACAGAATGCTCGGCATGAGTTATAATGGTTGCCACTTGATACACAGTACCGATGACAATAATAGAGCCATTGTCATCTAAGATGGTCTCACAAATCTGAAGCAATGCATGCTTCTCTCTATCTATGTGGCATTAATTAGAATGACATACACAAAAAATGTAACCATGACATACACACACGTAACATATGCACAACAACACATAAGGTCTTAATGAAGGAAAAATAATCTCATCATTCACATGTGCAGAGACTCCATGGTGGGACAATGTCATTGGGGAAACCATAAACACAACCTCATGTGGGCAACCTCACTACAATACAATCACACGTTGTGTTTGTATTGACACCTTTCTTGTCTCCCACGTTGGCCTTCAACAATATATCAAAGACATGTTCTACCTCTAGTGGACACTGCTGGTTTAGAAGTGCATGACCTATCTTCAAAGGATCCCCAACACATGCCATTATCTTTGTAGAATAATATCGTGCCACACCATGTTGAGTAGAGTTATACATCAATTGTTATTACAGGATATAAAAGACACACCTTTACAATCATTTCACATATGGTCACAATTGATTATTACACCTGTTAATGCTGAGACTTCTATAACGATAGAGGAACTGGCACTTTAATGTTCGTCGGGAACACCGAGGACTATTGTCGTGGCACGTCAAGACACTCCTATAAAGCGTACATTTTGTAAGTGCATGCATCACACAAATACTTTACATTATCATTACCAAGGAGTAAAATCATACCTAGCAAATTCATTTGGATTGGAGTCAAGTCACCCATGCTAGGTGGATGAATTGGTCGCAATGGTACATTTGGTGCTTCACCTCTTGCCAAGCTTATCTGAATCCATAACTTAATCTATGTTAGTATGTAAGAAATGTAACAATAATACCAATGAACCACAAGTAAAAGAGTGCCCTGCGTGTGTTGTTGCATGACCAACTTCTTCAACTTTTGGGGTTGCCTCAATCTTGCGTGTGCTCATAAAAAATGCTTTCATCATATTCTGATGGAGAGGTATCAGAGTCATCCTCTTCTTGTAGTGACTTTCCTTTTCCCTTCATTGCATCCTTTTTTGGCACTTTTACCCCTTCATCATTATCATCCCCTTCATCTTTCATAAGACCTTTACCTTTGCCTTGAGCATGTGATTTGTCACGTAGACTTCTAGGCTTCATAATAGAATTCACCATTCGAAAAGATATAAGAAACAATATTTAAATTAAAGCGAAATATCTAATTGTATAGTTCATACCATGGTTGATTGCTTTGCTTTACAAGCCCGAGTATACATCTCCTTCTCGCTCTTGGGAAATTTGCCACTTGGAAAGTCAAGGAACAATGGGCATCTCTTGTATATCTCTGCATCCCAAAGGTCTCGAAGTTGCTGCTATGTATACATAGTGCTTTCATGTTTTGAATTGTGCCATTGTTTTAAGATTGCAGGCACATTTGCAAATAGATCCCTCCACATGGCACTTACCAATCCATCTACACATTATTACATCCGTTTAGTTTACAAATATAAGAGTACAACCAAGTAGTAAGTATACTTTATGGAATGTTAACACAACACGCTTGGTAGCCTTCACGAGACAGCAGGGTTCGAAGCTACCACATCTTGTTTCTTTATGGATCCCACCACTTCCTCGAACAACTTCCCAAAATACATTCTCTTAAGATTAACGAGGTCATCAAGGAATGTATCTGAAAAAATTACCTTTTGATATTTTTGCAAGGACGGGTTGCACTGTGCTCCAATCTCATGCCATATGACTTCTCTTTGAAGCCAATCCTTGAATAAACTTGCAATTTGCTGCATTGCCATTGAAATTGTTATTAAAACAAAATAGAGTACTTTGTAAATATCAAGAAGATAAGAAAAGTTATTATTGCATACTTTTAGGGATTTGTGAATCCTTCAGCCTCTACAAATTGCCATCAATCAAAATATCCAAAATCTATGCTTTATGGTCATTTAGCAACGAGTTAGTTGCTAAGTTGTATAGCATATCCTCTATCAAACAATCTAGTTTCTCATCCCAATTAACTTGCACTAGTCGTCTACAACATAATACCATAATTAGACCGCCGCAACATTAAAACTATAAAATGTTGTTGCCTACGAAATAGACAAAGGAAATAGTGTAGGATTTCTTACTCAAAGAAACCTTCCCCTTGTGTAGGGTTTGCAATCATCGCCAGCTGCCTTGTAGCATGCCTCCACTTCTTTCATCTTTATAAAATGCCGTTCTCCATCTCTCTTCAAACTCTTGTGCTTTGCAGACAAACTATCTACTAGGGGGTCAATATCTGGGGTGGCTACGAGGTACTCACCCTATTATTCACAAATTGTAACATTAGTGGATGATATGCAAATGTTTATCATATATTGCAAGTGTCTAAAGATTGAAGGTTTACCTGGAATACTATTTGGGAAAGTTTTGAAAGCTCATAGTTATACCAAGATAGGCAGCTCTTTTTTTTTATGTCGAGGCATGCTTGTCCATCCATTCCTTATTGTTGGGAGAGTAGAGAGAGGGAGGGTGGGAGAGTGAAAGGGAGGGAAGAGGATGGGAGAAGGAGAGAGAGGGTCGTGTGGGACAAGGAGAGAGAGAGGGAAGATGGTGGGAGAAGGAGGGTGTGCGCTTTTGCCGCACAGGTCGTAGCTGGGGACTTGCCAAACACCGTATGCGAGCCACGAATGGTTGCAAGCATACAACCAGGGAAGGAAGCTCAAACAGAATGCCAAAGGGTGTGTCACTCACCGCTCAACCGCTGCCTTGAAGGATTCCCGCGTCGCAGCCGTGAAGAAGGAACCGCCGTCGCCGCTCTACCGCCTCTCCGCCGCCGTGCCGCTACACAGTGCTCGATCGCTCTCTCACTCTCTCTCTCTCTCTCACACATGCAGGAGAAGGATACCAAAGAGATAAGGCAAGAGCACTCTTCTATTCACAACACATGAGAATGAGGATTTTAGGGTTACATTTGACTCTTATAGGTGACTTGGCCGTTTATACTTGGGCGCCCATACATGGCCGGCCGACCCTAACCCTTATCCTACTGATATCCAAGGTGCGCCTCTCATCGGCGATCACCCAATCCCTTTATCCTTAACATATGGTGCCGACAAGCCCGGCCCATGACTCAGAATATTTAAATTAATGACGTAAAATATAGTACGTCTCAATGTCCGCCATGGGTTAACATGCCCCCCTTCCTGATGTAGATTCCGTCCTCGGAAGCTATGGTATGGTAAGCTCGATAGGGTTGTTGTGGTTGACCGTCTGCAAAACAGGGAAAAGAGTGAAAGTATGCTGGAATTCAAAAGATATAAAGTGTATAAATTCAAGCATGTTAGACCACAATGGATGTTGCTATGAGAACTTAGTTTAAGGGTCACATGAATGAGCTAGTGTAGCAAATTAATAGGAGTTTAAAATTATTGAAAGTAAATCAAGAGTTAGCAAGGTGTCAAAGGTTAATCAAGATTTATAACTGACCTAAGTCAAGGAAAATAACCAAGCTTAATAAATAAACAGATGACCACACTGTGTCTACTCTAAGAACAAGTTTATACCACGAGCCTAGGGACACAAGAAACATTAGAGTTACAGGAGCCTTTTGCCTTTATTTCTTCACGCACATGACAATTTTTATACACAATGGCGACCTTCCTAAGGCAAAACTAACATCGATCCTGGTACCATGTTTAACACAAGGCATTATCCAGGAATCTATTAGGTCACTTTAGGCAAGGCTACCCCCTACCAACCAAGGCATCGGTCTGGAGTAGAATACTCCTCGCCTACCAAGTATCAATAAGGTGATAGGCCAACATTAAAGCACATCATAGACTTGTATTGCCATTTATTGTAGGCTTTTTTTTTTTAATAAAGTTTCTTTTGATCTTCGCTCCTGAACTAAAATGTGTTCTTACATCCTTTCGACAAGGGGTAAAAGCTATGTCCTAGAGGTCAACACACACACAGCCAGGTGTTCAAACATTAAGATGGTTTGACCCTAGACCTAAGACAATCGTATTCCAAGGTTAACTAAAGACGTCATGCTGCCTAGGAATATTTCCAATAAAGTTAAGCTCATTAATGATTTACACTAGCATGCAAGCAACTTCAAAAACTAAGTAGTACATTGACAATTTCCATGTGGTCATGCCTAATAGTTTATGAAATTAATTGAACAGTAAAAACGAAAGAGAGTGGGTATGGAAGAATTACACCTGGAATTGGAGATCTCCTTGATTTGACGAGACAGCTTGCAATTTGATGTAGATATATTTTGATGAACGTTGCGGCAGTCTCAGGACTTGAAAGCGAACCCACCTCAAACTTTTTAACCTGTACAATCAACTAACAAGCACTATACCTCGAGAGGCACATCAGTGTGAAAATTTCAAAACTTGTTTAAGGAATCTAAACTAGAAAAAACTTGAAAACACTAACCTACCTACAAATCACCACACTACTACTGAGGATACGGTAAGAGGATGTTGTAGAGTCCTGGCTCTAGCCCTAAGGCTAAGCCTCTATCCGCATCATCCAAACAAATAAAGTCAACCTCAGTAGTGCCATGAGTTTCATCCGTCCATTCATCATTATCAGATATTTCCTTTTCATTTTCCCATCCACATAAACTCATCAAGAATGTAACCATGCGAGGATAGTCATCTTGTGGAAAAGGAAAGCATTGGGCTATCGGGGATATTTCCTCTACGGAGTAGGGGTCAGTCATGGTCAATAGGCGAATTAGCCATTCTAATTCTTCAACATTTTCCTCTCTGGCTAGTACATCTATATGATCCCATTCAGTTTCAATAACAGGATAGCACATGTGAAATATCTGAGAAAGGTATAGATGATACCTCTCACCAAAGGTGGGAGTGGATGAAGTGTATGATGATCGGGCATCTGCCATATCTGCAAACACAGATATAGCATCAGTAAGTTTATGACAGGTCAATCTAGTTCTTGATTGTATACGGATATTTCTCTTGTTTTTGTGCTCTTGCTCTTTTTACTATTTTTTGGTTTTACTTTTCTTTGTTTTTGTTTTTGTTTTTTTTTTTAATGTATGAAGCTATATATATACATCCCCTTGAATTTGGCAATTACATGGTCAGGGGAGAAGGTTAAGGAGGATTCATTAGAATGTCGAGCGTGAGTACATGCTCCCCCTTTCCTTGGGTGGATCATATTATTTGCAATGATGTTGCAGCCTCTTGGAACCAATTTGTCCAGCGGGTCATAGGTTGTGATGTGGGCAGATAGCTTTTTATGACCCTTGTGGCCACATCCAATTGCAGAGATGGTAGTGTACGCTCCCATTGACGAATGGAGGAAATGGTTTCCGACGATACTATTACAAGGGGAGACGTAGACTCATCGGTTTTTTGTTGGGTGTTGGCAAGAGTAGGTGTAGAGCATGTAGAAACTTCTATATCAGCGTGTGCCTGGCATGAGGAGCTAGAAGCTTCATGTGGCTCCCCCCTTCCTGAGCTAGGTGGTAATGATCGATATCGTTTGGGAATCCAAACTAACTCTGGAAGAAGTGGTGTGGAGCACTCTGTTACCTTTCCCTTACCACGATCTTGAATTATTGTTGGGGTGGCAACAATTGGTTTGCAAGGTTTTACAGGTGATGTAGAGGGATTCAGCTTATGTTTAGGGACCCAAATCTGGTCATTTCCCTCATAGTACCCTTGGGCTACTAATAATTTTTTAGGGATCCATCGTGATGTTACCTTGCCCTTTTTCGGGTGGGTAGCTGCTTTCCTTTTATGAGGCTTCTTGGTGGCTGAACGAGATTGAGCAGGGGAAGTAGCTGTTAACGAAGCTTTGGGGACCCATTTGTATGTACTCTTTGGCATAGTAAGTGAAGCTTTAGGGACCACCTTGCCTGTTTCCACTCTTGGCGTTGAAGCGTTAGAGGGGTGGCCTACAATCGAAGATGGTTTTGCCACTAGACTTTGTGATTTTTCATTATCTAATATTTGAGTGGATGACTTAGGTGCGAGATTTTGAGCGGTCAGACCTAGTGTTGGTTCTTGCGTTGTGACTTGTCTGGTTGCCCAATCGATATTGCACTTGGTGGCCATCATCCATTTGCGCCCTAAGATTACAGTCCCTTCCATGGTACCAGCAGGCATAACCAAAAAGCTTTGAATTATGGTTCCCTTGTCATAAGCAACCGGAGTGTGCAGAATTCCTAAGACAGGGGTTTTCTTCTTGTTAATTCCTTGAACTTGGATAGAACTCTTGGATAAGGGTGGTTTTTCCAGTTGACACCACACGCCATATGATAGCAAATTGTGTTGAGCTCCTGTATCCAATAATGCATTATACAGCACCTCCCCGTGAGGACTCTGTAACTCAATTGGGTATCTTAGAGGTGGGTCAGATTCCAGTGCATCCTCCTCTGCTTCCTCGAAAAATACTTGCGTAATTCTCAAGTTGGCTTCTCGTTGTCTCCGAGCACGCTGTTGACGTTCTTTGGCTTCGACTCTCGCTTGAATCTTTTTAAGCTCAGCTTGTTCTTTAGCTGCCTTCTTTTGATGGATTGCATGTAACTCCTCCTGGCTCAGGGGGTCATAGTATCTTTTGAATTTACTCCCATTAAGGAATCCAATGGTTTCAACTCCGTCGAGAGTCTCCACTCTGATGGTACCTTGTGGGGTAATTTCACATACTCTATACGGTCCCTTACCAGCATATTTGAGCTTCTTCTTTTCGTTTCGCACTCCATACATCAGGACTTTATCCCCAACCTTGATGTTTTTGTCCTTTAGATGGCGATCAAACCATTTTTTCCTTCTATCCTTCTCCACAAGGGCATTGTATACAGCCAATTGTCTTTCTTCATTTAGCCGCTCAAGGATATACAGACGCTCTGCTAAGGGATTACCATCCCAACCCTCTTGAGTAGCAACACGAAGACTAGGAATGACAAATTCCCACGGCATGACTGCTTCTTGGCCATATACCATTTTGAATGGTGTGCAATTAATAGCCACTTTGTACGCAGTACGATATGCCCATAAAGCTGTCGTAAGCTTTAGATCCCAATCCGTGCGATGAGCTTCAACTGTCTTTGTCAAAACAGAGATTAAAGTCTTATTGGTACTCTCGGCTTGGCCATTCGCTTGCGGATAGTAAGGAGTAGATTTATGATGGGATATCATGAAATTTGTTGTGAGCTCCTTAATCACTTCATTTATAAAATGTGTACCATTGTCGCTCACAAGTTCAAAAGGACAACCGAAGCGTGTGATTATATTTTCAAAGAGGAACTTGGCTGTTGTCCTTGCATCTGCCTTACGTGTTGCTTTTGCTTCAGCCCATTTGGTCATATAGTCAGTGGCCACGATAATATAGCGAGATTGTGTGTTTCGGGCCGCTGGGCTAATTGGACCTACAAAGTCTAAACCCCACTTTTCAAATGGTTGGTTTACTTTGATTGGATGTAGGGGCATCTGATCTTTCCTCTGGGGTTTCTTGTATCATTGGCATTCATCACAACCCTTCACAAAGAGTGATGCATCTTGGAACATAGTGGGCCACCAATACCCTGATTGTAAGATCTTTCGCGCAGTTAAGTCTCCTGAAAAGTGACCACCGGCTACGCCCATATGTGCCTCTTGCAAAATGTATAGATACTCATCCTCTCGGGCACAACGCCTAAGAACGTCATCCTTTCCTCTTTTATAAAGAGTCCCTGCTATTAGGCAATAGGGTTCGCATTCTTTTATTAGCTTTCGAGCTAGATCTTTACGAAGCTCTTTGGGTGGAAAGCCATTAACCAAAAAGTTAACAATCTTCTCACTCCATTCAGGCATTGTCTCCACCATGAACAGGGAAGCGTCCGGTAAGTCATCATCAACCCCCGTAGGAGCCTCACCATTAGGTATGCGAGACAAATGATCAGCCATGACATGTTTTTTGCCAGGTCTCACAACAACAGTGAAATCAAACTCAAGAAGAATCAATAGCCATCGTGTGATTCTTCCTGTGGAGCATGGTTTGTTTACCAGATACAACAATGCTTGATGATCCACATAGAAAACAAACTTGGTGGCAAGGAGGTAATAACGAAATTTCCTTACTGCATATATCATTGCCAACCCTTCTCGCTCCGTAGTGGTGTAGTTCATCTCAGCATCGTTTAACTGGCGACTGGCAAAGCTAATGGGGTAGTCTAGCTTGTGCTCTCCAGGTTGAGTTAACACACACCCAATAGCAAAGTTTGATGCATCAATATGCACATGGAAGAGTAAATCCCAGTTAGGCATTCTCAAGATTGGAGCACTCGCCAAGGCCTTCTTTAATAGCTCATAGGCACGGTCACATTCTTCGGTCCAAATAAACTCGATGAGAAGCTTATACAATGGTCGAGCTATCTCGGCGAAGAATAGAATAAACCTTCGATAATAACCAACGTGGCCCATAAAGCGTTGGACTCCCTTGTAGTTGGTGGGTGGTGGCAATTCCAGAATGACCTTGATTTTACTCTCGTCTGTGGAAATCCCATTTTTGGACACTATATGCCCTAAGATAACTCCGTGTTTAACCCAGAATTGGCATTTGAAAGGATTCAAGGAGATGCGATATAATCTACACCTTTCAAATATTTTTCGTAAACACATCAAGTGCTCGTCCCAAGAGGAATGAACACAAAGATCATCTAAGAAAGCTTCACAGAAGTCCCTTAGATATTCCTTAAAGGCCGTGTTTATCAATCGTTGGAATGTTGCAGGTGCATTGGTCAAGCCAAAAGCCATGACGCGAAAGGAAAACACTCCAAACTCCGTGATAAATGCTGTTTTAGCTTGGTCCTCGACTGTAATTGTGATCTGATTGTAACCCGAGTACCCATCTAAAAAGCTATATGCCTCCTTGCCTGCCACTCTTTCAAGCACATGTTCAGAATATGGCAAGGGGTAATGATCCCTTGTGGTGGCTGCATTAACCTTTTTGAGATCAACGCACACTCTGAGTTTCCCATTCTTCTTTGGTACGATGACTATCGGAGAAACCCATTCTGAGTGCTCAATAGGGTATATGAATCCACATTTTACAAGCTTTTCAATTTCCTCTTGTACAATCTTTGCGTACTTAGGATTCATTGGGTAGGGACGTTGCTGGACTGGTTTAGCAGTGCTAATCATTGGAATCGTGTGTTGCACCACCGAGGGTGGAACACCCTTCATATCATGATATGTCCAAGCAAATATGTCCTTGAATTCTTTAAGAAGCTTCGTAAGTGCAGCTTCTTCCGCCTTGGTGAGGTCTTGAGCAATAAAAACTGGTTTAGACTCCTCACCCGGATCTGCTAAGTCTATCTCCTTAACTACCGCAGGGCCATCGTAGACACCGCTACTCCCATTGGTAGGCGTTCGTTGGGCTTTTGTGTAGACCACTTTACGTTCCCCTGTGGTAAATGATTTGAAATGCTCGGGTGCAGGGTGTAAGTCTACTGGTTCTTGTTGTGCTAGGATTTTTTCTTTCAATTCCGCTTCCTTTTGTTGTTGAGCCAACTCTTGGTTTTGCCGCCTTCTTTCAGTACGACTTAGTTTCGGCTTCTCTTCGATTTCTAATTGGGCGACGTCATGAGGTTGCGGAATACACCACATGACACTTTGGAGGTATTGTCCCCAATTATCCGCTATCTTCCGATGAGCGTCAATGGCTCCTACATAACTAAGCCATTCTGCAGTGGATCTTTCTTTGTTTATTGCAGTGCGTACATTAGCTCGATAGCGTTGGCGCTTATGTCTCGTTTTCTTCTTACCAAGTTTTTGATTTTTGTTTCTATCAGATTCGGACTCACTTGGTCGATCTTCACTTTCGGATGAACTGCAGGAGGCCACTGTCCTAGGCCTTGAGCACCTTGCTTCCACATTTGGGTGAATATTTGATTCATTTTTCCCATCAGGCTCAGGGTCAGTTTCTTCTTGAGATTCATACTCAGAGTTGCATTGGTCAGAGTCTTCGCTACCTTCAGTGTCGGTGGAGTTTGCCATGTTCTCGCCATCAGGAGTCAAGTGCATAACACCTATCATGTTTATTGGCACTAACGGTGGCATATCTTGCCCCTCAGGTGTTACCCAGCTTGTGCCTCTATTCCCCCATGTATCTATGGTTGCCGCTAGGTGTACCCAATCCACGTTATCCGACTCAGTCATACCCGGTAGGACATCCATATAAGGAGAATCTTTTCCATCATCAGTCTCTTTTTTGCATGTATAGCAATACCTTAATGGGGCGGAGTGAACAGTGGTATCCGATCGATTATCGATGATAACCTTGCTTCCTAAGGATGCGCACGACCATTCTCAAGATCAACTCGAATGACAGAGTCCTGGAATTGAAGATAGACATGGTTTTTTGACCAGTCATGCACCATTTGTGCTTCCCTCATGAAAGGACGTCCTAAGATCATTTGATATGACATAGGATGCTTGGAGAAATCCATTACAATGAAGGTATGTTTTACCTTGTATCCCAGGACCTTGATCTTAAGGTCCCTTAACATTCCAATAGGTTTAGCAATAGTTCCGTTTGCCATCTTAACCACTATGTTTGTGACTTCAAGGTGAGGTTTTCCCATAGATTCCCAACAGTTTTTAGTCACAATGCTCACTCCAGCACCACCATCAAGGATTCCCTTTAGAGTTAATCCCTTGGTAGTAATGGGGAGGGTTGCATTAGATTCGTCACCTTCAAAGTACTGTCCCAACTTGTTAACAGGTATTTCAACGACCGAATCTTTATCTAAGTTGGGTTGTAGATCCCAATGCTCCCCTTCATCTTGAAGCGTGTCAGGTCTATCCATATTTGCAAATTGTGGTAGCCCTGCCTTTAGTTCTCCATTGAGAAATGCTCGAAGAGCTAAGAATAGCTCAGGATCTCCGTATAATTTGGATATGATCATGGTTCTGATTTCAGAGGACATGAAATCCATTAGCTTAGACACATTCAACGGTACTTTTCGAGACATCACCCCTTGACTAGGGATTGGTGAAGATGGAATCACTTCCTCTTCGATGGGGTCAGGCATTCCCTCACTAAACATTCTTTCCAGCAAAAAGGGTGGTTGCCCACTTCCTGATGTCCTATCCTCACTTTCTTCCCGAATGATACTAGGTATAGCTAACGGTTTATGGTTCCTGTGAGGCTGAACTTGCGTAGGAAACACTGTGTCTGGAATTTTGATTTTTCTCAGGTTTGGCTCCAGTTCTCTTTGTGTTTCTTCCACCAAACCCCTTAAGTGTTGTACTTGTTCAATCTCCTCAACTGGGTTTGGGTAAGTTCCAATCTTTTTCTTGAGGGTTTTTGGCCCACGTGGCTTGTCTTGGGGAGTCTCAGTCAGTTTAGGTGGTCGAGAGGGCATTAACTGACTTGGTTGTGGGGCCGAGGAAGTTTCCTTCTGTTTCCCCTTATTTCTGTACTCGCTTGATTCTTCTTCGTTGAGCTCCCGAGTGGGTTCCTCCCTTAAGGTAGTGGCTTTGGTTCCCATGGTTTCTATTGAATCGGAATCATCTTCAGGATCATTCATATACACGGGGTCGTCTCATGTCCCTATGTTAGTCTTTGAACTAGGCTTGGAGCTCGTGGCATTAAGCGATCTCTTCCGCCGTGTTTTCTTTTTCTTTGCCTAAGCGATTGATGCGGTATCCCTCTCTTCAAGAATGTAGTTTTGATTTTGAAGCATTGATCGTGTAACTACATTCACGGGTACAATGGGTGTGGTTTCTCATGCCTGGTTGGTGACCTCAACCAAATTCAATGGCGTAATCTTGGGTGCATTAGGATTATGTGGGCATTGAGCGATCAAATGATCTATGCCACAACGATTACATGTAAGTACCGGCATTCCCGATGTGCTCCCTTGATTTGGTTGCATATGAGGAGCGATCTTCTGTAACCTATTAGGGCACTCCGCTACACGATGCGGTCCACCACAATCATAGCATTGAAGAGGTGGTCTCCTCGCCAAAGTATTAAGGTTTTGCCCTCTTGTGGCGAGAGCAACCGCTTGATATACAGGCTTGACTTGGCCGAAATGATCCTCCATGTAGTACTGGGGAATCATTTCAAACGTATCAATCCCGTATGGAGCAGTGGGGTCTATCTCCTCTTCATAATCCCCACACGCACTATGTGACTCACAACCCATCTGGTTTATTGGGGTAATCCTTGGATGTGGAGGTTGTGGTCCTAGCACTGGCGGTGGTAACGGCACAGACTGGACTACATTCGGATTCCTTGGAACTATGTGCTGTGACGGTTGCTCGACAGGTTGTGCAAGCATTAGCGCGGGTACTTGAGGTGTGTTTGACCAAGCTAGTGGTGCCTGATTTGCCAACATTCGCTTAAGTACTATGCAATCCTTAGATTGATGGCCATACTTACCACATGCATTGCAATTCCCATTGAATTTGACTCTGAATGTGGGACATTCACTCGTGCTATGTGGTCCTAAGCACACCGAACACCATTGTTGCTCTCTTCTTGGGTACATATGGCTATTCTGAGGAGCTCGATTACCCCTAAAGTATTCTTGGAGAGCCTTAGTAAGGTCGGTCACAGACATTTCAGATATCTTGGGCTCCTTGGCAATAGGTTTCACCGTCATTGGCTCGTGCCCAGATACTTGCGAACTAACGGATTTTGTTTCCGAAGATACCTTTTTACCTGCAATCATCAAGTTGTCTTCTAACTGGATTGCATTGGTAGTGACTGCTTCCCACGTTGTAAGACCTCTAATGACTAGGCCATTGTAAATGTCCTCGTGGCGCAATCCTCGGATGAATCTATCGAGGAGTTGGTTGTTATTGAAGCGTTCGTCGAGAGTGCAGCGAGAATTTAGATGCTTCAATCGACTTATGAAGTCTCTCACTGACTCCCCTTCCTCACGTTCAGCTTTTTGGAGTTGAGATGCTACTCCCCAAAGCACACCCTCACGTATGTATTCTTTCAAGAACAATCTCTTGAGAGTGGGGTAGTGAGTGCGCTCTTCAACACTTAAGGTTCGATACCAATCTTCGGCCTTCCCACTCAAGGTTAAGCCTAAGGCTTTACACTTATGCAGCTCATTGTGCTCTTCCAAAGAATCACACACGTGTTCAAAGACTTCAATGTGCTTCCTAACATCCTCGTTATCACTAAAGTTTTGAGTGAGCTTAGCCACTTGTACTGCCTTGCTTCTAGGTTCTCTCTCAGGCATACCCCGCATGTTTTCTGCAATAGATCGTCCGATCGTCTGAGCAAACGCGGCGAGATCACCTAGGTGAGCAGGCATAGCTGGTGGAGGCACTTCTGGGATAGCCTGGCTGATAGGAGTTGGCATAGGTCTGAGTATGTTGGCAAATGACGTAGGATATGATATGTAGCTAGGCCTAGCTCCTATTGGATAAGGGTGGTGATAAGGCGGTCGTGGAGCATACGCCATTGGCATACTAAGAGGCGTAGGAGCTACATGAGCATGAGTTGAGATAGGTACATAGGGTCGATAGGCATGGGCACGCACTGTTGTAGGTACTGTTCCACTAGGTAGTGGTGTTGTACTAACTACAGTGGTAACAGGTGCGCTTTCTGTCATGCTCATCATTGGGGTAGGCATTGTGGATTCCTTAATGGAAAGTTGAGCCAAGGTTGGAAAACTAAAGTTACTGCTCGTGGGCTCAACCTGCATTGAGACTCCAGGCGAAACAACATACGAAGGGTCTATGGGACTCACCGAGGGAGTCTCCAATTGTGATAAGGTTGGTTGTTTGGCCTTGCCCATATCCAAAAATCTCATAGGGCCAGTGGAAACTAGGTTCACTTCCCTATTTTGCCTCTCAAATTGGATAATTCTATGAATCACCTCACATATCATGTGTTGTTGCTCCTCTAGATTAGTGGCGCTAGATGTAGATCGTAGGACTTCTAACCAACCTACATGGTATGTGTAGCCCGTGTATAGGTCGGTTAGAGTCTCTGTGTGTAGATCATATTCCCAATTTTCATTGAGAAATATCCCATCTAGACTTGGTGTGCCAAACGGTTCTCTTGAAGTGGACGCAATGTCACTTCTTATGGATTGGCTTCTAGGGACCTCTACTTTAGGAAGAGCATCGGAAGTTGGTAGCTCAGTAGGGCCCTCATTAAACGAAGTGGGTAGAATATCCACATGGACACTCTTTGGGAGGGTAGGGTCTACATAAGATGTGAATGGTGAGTCTACTACCCCTCCTTCTTCATTTACTTCGCTTGTCGCATGCTCAGAGCGTGTAGCTCTACTAAAGGTCTCTATTAGACGACTAAACATGCTAGATCCGGGTTGTGGGGCCCACATTGGCATGTTTTGGCTTCTCCTCAGGGTTCTTGGTAGGGTGCCCTTCCATGGCTTCTGAGTCAAGATGAGTCACTATCCACTATTCGTGGATCTTGGGTTGCACTCCCTTGGGTTCCAGCCGAAGGCCAAGATGCTACGTGGAGGGATGGTGTGAGCCTGCGTAGACTGAAACACTTTCTAGTGGTTCAGACTCTAGCACCCGACCAGAACGTAGATGCATGTGACGTGGGTACCCTACGTGCGTTGGTAACTACCCTTGAAACTCACACAAGTGGTTTCTTAGGCGTTTCGCACCCCGTTTTTACTTGTTTTTAGATTGTTTTTAACTTGTTTTTGACCCCCTTACTTACGGTCGAACTTGGACTAGGGCGTGTGATAGCTCGAAACGAGCGTATCGTTTAAAGGGTCCTAGCGTGCTTTACAGCACCGTGTTCGCCTATCTAGAGCTCCTGTAGTCCTCAAAACAGTCCGTTTCCCTTGGGGGAAAGGGGCAAAAGCCTATTTGCTTGTGGAGGAAAGGGTGAGGGCTTTATCCCACATGCTCACTTTACTCCTTGGGGAGTGGGCTACATATAGGGCACGACTTCCCATAAGCTCTCACTTGAAAGAAAGCTATGGAGGCTCACTCTCCTATATATATATATCAAAAGACCGAGACCGAGGCCGGGGCCGGGGTCGTGGGTCAATTGGGGTTCTTTCTTTTCAAAAATTTTTTCTCCAATTAGAAAATCTTTCCTCTCTTCCTCTCCACACGTTTGGTTCTTTCTTTAAAAATAAATTTTAATTTTTTGTATTTTTTTAAATTTTTTTTTCTATTTTTTTTTTCTGAGATAAGTTCTCTAGGGTTTCTAGCCTTGGCCGCGGCGCAGTTCACGCACACAGCACAGATCTGGGGATTCAGAAACCCCCCTCACACGCAGAAAACCAGATAACCGATCGTGCGCCCACACGCGAAGCGGAAAAATAACAAAAGAAACAGAAATGCAAAAGACAAATTGCAGAAACAGAGATTGCAAACCACAGAAACACCTCAACAGCAAACACACAGTCGCTTTCCTACAGTGTAGATTAAACTTCACGCAGCAGCCGAGCTGCAAACTGGAGCTTGGTGCAGGGCAACTCCCCGGCAGCACAGGTCGTAGTTGGGGACTTGCCAAACACCGTATGCGAGCCACGAATGGCTGCAAGCATACAACCAGGGAAGGAAGCTCAAACAGAATGCCAAAGGGTGTGTCACTCACCGCTCAACCGCTGCCTTGAAGGATTCCCGCGTCGCAGCCGTGAAGAAGGAGCCGCCGTCGCCGCTCTACCGCCTCTCCGCCGCCGTGCCGCTACACAGTGCTCGATCGCTCTCTCACTCTCTCTCTCTCTCTCTCACACATACAGGAGAAGGAAACCAAAGAGATAAGGTAAGAGCACTCTTCTATTCACAACACATGAGAATGAGGATTTTAGGGTTACATTTGACTCTTATAGGTGACTTGGCCGTTCACACTTGGGCGCCCATACATGGCCGGCCGACCCTAACCCTTATCCTACTGATATCCAAGGTGCGCCTCTCATCGGCGATCACCCAATCCCTTTATCCTTAACATATGGTGCCGACAAGCCCGGCCCATGACTCAGAATATTTAAATTAATGATGTAAAATATAGTACGTCTCAATGTCCGCCATGGGTTAACAGAGGGAAAGGAGGGTGGGAGAGATAAGAGAGAGGGAAGAGGGTGGGAGAGAGGAGAGAGAGAGAGAGAGGGAGGGAGGGAGAGAAGAGAGAGAAGGAGGGTGTGAGAGAGAAAGGGAGAGAGGGAGAGGAGGGGAGGGTGGGTGGAGAGGGAGAGGAGGGGAGGGTGGGTGGGAGAGTGAAAGGGAGGGAAGAGGGTGTGGGAGAAGGAGAGAGAGGGTAGTATGGGTTGGGCAGTGGTAGGACAAGGAGAGAGAGAGAGGGAAGAGGGTGGGAGAAGGAGAGAAGGGAGGGTGGGAGAGATAAGAGAGAGGGAGGGTGGGAGAAGGAGAGAGAGGGAGGGTGAGAGAGAGAAAGGAAGGGAGAGAGGAGAGAGAGGGAGGGTGGGAGAGATGAGAGAGAAGGAGGGTGGGAGAATGAGAGAGAGGGAGGGTGGGAGAGTGAAAGGGAGGGAAGAGGGTGCGAGAAGGAGAGAGAGAAAGGGTGGGAGAGAGAAAGGGAGAGAGGGAGAGAGAGTGTGAGAGAAGGATAGAGAGAGAGGGAGTCGGTGGGCGGAGATGGTGGTTGCAATAGTTAGAGAGAGATAGTTCAAGTAGAGAAAGAGGACAGCCAAGAAAACCTCCCTCAAAAATCACACTCATTTTGTATTATTATTTGGGCATACAGTTTAAGAAATAGTTTATGCATCATGATGATGGTATTGTGATAGTGTTACAGTCAAAGTACTTATAGAGACTACATACAAAGACTGCTTACATGGTTTGATCTTGAAGAATGTAAGCCTATTGTTACACTAATAGGCAACATGTGCTAGGCTCTATCTCCAAGATGCAGGTGGACCATTTGATGCATTACTTTATCAACAAGCTATTGGGTGCCTCATCTATCTATACAATACGAGCTTATACATTTAGTTTGAAGCCTCTAAGTTTCTACATAATCCTGGAAATAAGGCTACTAAGTAAGTGTTTTGATACTTACATGGCACTCAATTCCTTAAGCTATTCTATGCTAAGGGGGGTGATATTTAGCCTACATGATTTTAGTGACTCCAATTGGGTTAGATATTATGAAACACGATGTTGTGCTTGTCCACTAGTGGCTTTTTCTTTCATCTTGGTGATTCATGTATATAACGACTTAATAAGAAGAGCAGGAGTTGACAGTGGCTACTTTGAGCTGTGAAGCTGAGTATAAGATAGCTTTTATGGAAACTGTGGAGGTTCAAATACCTTTTGGATCATGATGTTTGGACAACAATCCTTCATCTCCATTTTTTTTACAGCCAGAGTGCATTGGCCATTGTTGTTGTGAGGAACCTTCATACTTGCACAAAGTAGATTGAGGTGCATTATTATTATTTCAAAAGATATTAGTATGGCTTATATCTCTACATAGGATAACGTGGCAAATATGTTCATGAAGGCTCTTTCTCACGAGAGAAGTTAGAAGCTTTTTGCAAAGCTTTGGGCTTTGAGATTTGGACTTATTATGATTTGGGGATTGATCAGACACATAATCCTCAGCCACATAATCCCTAGATTAATTAGCCACATGATCCTTGTACATGTTCACATCATTACTACAATTTGTAGCCATTTATGTGGTAGTGATGTGTAGATGTAGGTTAATAATGGGCTGGAGTACTTTTTTCCTCCTTAGGAGGTTTTTTCCCCTCGAGCGTGTGTACACGCTCTTATGAGAGTGTGTAAGCAACCTTATCATGTCACACTTGTACTTCACTCATTCTTATCAATCTACTTTAAGTGTTGTGCTTCACTCTGCTTGTTGCTTGTTGCTTGTGGCATATGTGTGTGTCGCTACCTTTGTCTCCACTCCAATAAGATTCTTGTGTGTAGGGCATTCACCTATACATCATTTGCTTGCTTCCACTTTGTATCTTGTACTATATCTTTGTAGAAAATGAGTTCTTCCACTTACATCAATTCTAAGTATAATTTGTTTCCTAAATGGATGGGCTACTGTTGGTAATGTATGTAAGCCTTTGGGGCTATTTTGTTTCTCTTTGACACTATCTAAGGTGCTTTTGTTTCTTGGACTAAATGCTTTCATGCAGCATTAAACTAGTTGTCTTCTTCACCATCAACTTCACCTTCTTCTCTTTCTTCCCATGCTTTGGACATCTATGTATGTTCTCAGTGAGTGGGCTTTCTTGTATTCCATTTTCATCCTCATCAAAAACATATCTTAAAACAATCACTTCCTTGTAGATGGGTCATATATCTCTTTGGTCATAATAACCAATAACCAAGCATTTTCTTACTTTTGCATCAAGATTTTACCTTAACTTATCAGCAATATAAATAAAGCCAACACAACCAAATATTCTCAAATGGCTATCTTTATTTGTAAATGCTTCATATGCGGTGATCCACTTTCTCTTGTGGCAACCAGTTTCTCAAGTAATAACTTGTGTTCATTATTTCAATCCAAAACTGGATTAGGGATATGCTTCTCTTATAACATGCTTCTAGCACTATTCATAAGTGTTATGTTTATTCTCTCAATAGCTTTTTCATTCTATTGGGGAGCGTAAGGATATCAAAACTACATTTGCTCTATCCACCACTTCTCCATATATGTAAACCGCTAACCATGTGATGTCATGTGGGGCCCTCTATATATGTACCATTGTTCTTGTTCATTCCTACAATCATACAACCTTTCCACTTTACAAGCATCATCAGTATCATCACATCATTACGAGTTTTAAGACTCACCAATGTATCATTTTTTTCTTGCATGTTTCGATGTTGCTTATTGTTCACATAATGTGACCAATTACCATGTATATATCCTATACGTTCTGCACTCGCACACTGCTACGGCATTGCCTCCACTCGCCTCAACACTATCTCCCACGGGGTCTTTAAGACCCTTGTCAAGTGGCATTGATCAAAATCACGATGCCTTTTTTGGGCCGTTGGATAAAGTAAACTCGGACAAGTAAACTACGTCGAGTAAACTATAAAAAACTGGAAAAATTTCATCTTAGTTTATTTGTAGTTTGCTAAGCGATCATAGTTTACTTCCTAGTTTACTAAACGAGCATAGTTTACTTCCTAGTTTCAACAACAAAACATAGTTTACTTCGTAGTTTCCATCATGGGATGAGGGTGAATTTGGGTTTGGGACTTCGAAAAATTTGTAGCAAGATGTTACGTGCAAAAGAGGATTTGAACTACCGTTGGAAACATCCTACCACTACACTATATCTTCAAGCAACAAAACCATGTGGTTTCAAACCATTATATTCTATGTTTTTCATCCCTAGTTTACTTCGCAATATGCCGACATAGTTTACTTGATCTAACGGCCCAAGAAAGGCGTCACGATTTTGATTAATGCCATCCATTGATGCCACCCGACAAGGGTCTTTAAGACCTTGTGGGAGATAGTGTTGAGGCTCCACTTGTGCACAGTCTGTGCTACCCTTACATTTTTGCCACGTGGGTAGAGAGAGGAGAGACAATTTTATAGAACTCTCGAAATAGTGTGTTATATCATATATATATATATATATATATATATATATAAAATATATATATATATATATATAAATTTTTATGTAAAGACCGTGCAACCTTAAGGAAATTTGATAATAAAACTTGTTTTCACAAATACGAGAGAGAGAGAGAGAGAGAGAGAGATTCATTCCTCACACAGCATGCGGTACCTCTTAGCAGCTGTTGTGGGTTTGATCTTCTCATGCGCTTGTCTGCTCCTTCGTTATTTGGGATACCGAAAGAAGGAATATGCGGTGGGCTTCTTTCACCCCTACGCCAATGATGGGGGTGGAGGAGAGCGGGTGCTGTGGTGTGCAGTCAGAGCCCTCCAAGAAGAAGATCCCGATCTCGCATGTGTCATTTACACCGGAGATGAGGCCACACCAGAGAGTCTGGCGGCCCGTGCCCTTCGTCAATTTGGGGTCAAGCTCTCTTCACTTCCCAAGGTATGGAATTAAGCCTTGACAAAATTTTGTCTATTTGGGCAATTTTTTTGGTGTTTAATGCATTAAACAAGAGAGGGGTTGATTAACATTTTCGGGGTATTGAACTGGCCCATGAGACAACAATGATATAATACGTGCAACTACTGTGGTGGGAGTTCCTTAGGGCATCCCCTATACCTGAACAAGTCATAGTGTCAATAATGAAGTATGTTGAGAAGACACCGATGGACAATGAAGGCACGATATGTGTAACACGAGTACTATGGGGGCATCCTGATTATTCCCTAATTAAACGTTGAGCAGAGATGCTAATTAACAGTAATCAAAGACATAATCTTGCAAGTACACAAAGTCTAGATAAGTGTTCACCTATTTATTGAATATTGCAATGATGAATACATAAAATGCTGTAAACTGTATCGAGATTGAGCTACAATGCATGAACAAAAAGGTTGTAATGCTGTCCAAAGACTTGTTCAGGCTGCTCCTTCTTTGATTCAAGAACTTGCCTTGCTGCATGGACTCCAGCTCTACAATCTAGCATTGAATCAAGGTGGTTAGAAACGTTAGGTACCATACGTACAATAAGTTCTCGATACGAGCACGGAAAGTATTCATAAAAATAGCCCATCAACTGAGAGCATCCTCTATGTTTGGAAGGATGGAGATGATTTGAATCTGCTCATCCTTTATGTGGATGACATGCTACTCATGGGACCTAATGTTTAGCTTAATGTTTGGTTGTGGCTCTTAAGTGCTTTAGGTCTGGAGTTTACAGTTCTCTATTTTGCTATTTTGTGTTGTTGTTTAGTATCTCAGCTCAAAAGGTTTAAGTTCTTATCAAAAAAAAGTGTGTATGCTTTTGTGTGTGTGTGTGTGTGTGTGTTTTTTATTTTTTATTTTTTAAAGTTTTTTTCATTCATGTAATTGTTCTCTTTTGTTTTCTTGTTTTTTGTTTTTTTGTTTGTTTGTTTGTTTGTTTTTTGTTTTTTTGTTAATATCTTAACTAAAAGTCTTCGTTTGATATTATCTTTTGATTTCCTCTCCTTAGTAGCTAGGTTTGTTAGTTTATTTATTTTTGACCTTGCAAATGCTTTGTTTTTGTCTTTATCCTTCTTCACTATTATTTCTTTCTCAAATCTCTCAATTCGTAAGTTCAGATTTTTCTGGCCTTGTGAAAGTATATACTCATGGGGCCTAATGATGACAATATTTCAGCATTCAAAGCTGAATTGCATTCGTCATTTGAGATAACAGATCTGGGTCGTTGCACTACTATTTGAGTATACAATTTATCTAGTGTGATGATGGCATTGTTATGTTCAGTCCAAGTACATAAAAGGGTTGCTAAAGAGGTTTAAACTTCAAGACTGTAAGCCCGTTTCTACTTCTATGGAACCAGGTGTTAGGTTGAGTCTTCATGATGCTCGTGAACCATTTGATACCATGATTTACAGCCAGGTTGTTGGATGCTTGATTTACTTGTGCAATACGACACTAGACATTCAATATGGTGTGTCCCAATTGAGCAAATCATTGGGTATTTCGGAGTTAGTTGGTGTGAACACCCTCTATGGGTGTGAATAACCATTATTAAAGTCTAGGTCAAAAGATAAGGCTTGATGCCTATAAAAAGCATGCACTTAGGTGATTCTATTATAACATGGAGTATCATTTGACTTGTGCAGTCTCTCTCTTGAGGTTTGTTATCTCTCTCTCTCTCTCTCCCTCCACACACACACTCTTAGCATGGCTATCCTCCGTACTATAGTCATGGCTTGATCCTTCGTCCCTCTCTTTGCACATGCTCCATCAAGGCACCATGGATTTCTTCATTTTATCTGAGCCGTGAAGGTGAAGGCCACCTAATGTAGAGATCTCTTAGACCTGATGTGACAATTGCTATGCAAAAGTCTATAACTATGCGACAGCTTGTGCTCTTTGCACAACCATGGAGATCACCTAACATTTCTAGGCCTGAACCTGTAGCTAGCCTACTAAGAGCTATTGTCACTCTGTTTTCAACAGATATTGCTTGCCGCATGCTTGTGCTCGTCTTGCTCATTGAGGGAGAAAGTTTTCGACAAAGGTAATGAAAAGTTTCTCTACTCACTCGCAAGCGACGCTTAAACATGCTTGCATTGTATGCACTCAATAAGAAGCGTTCTAAAAAGCCTTGAGGTCGTGGATAAGCCCAAGATCTCCTAGGCTCATGACCCCTTCTACGGTTTGAAATCTTCCTAAAGTTGACAGAACGTGCCATGCATTGAGTTACATGGAGCCACGATTGGACTAATGCCTCATCATTATGCATGGTTGGTCCCTTAAGCAATTCATTGATAGCTAAGGAGCACAACCATGCACAATAGAGTGCAAACTCCTTAGACATGACCATTGGAACCTGCAAGACAGTGGTTGACCACAAGAATATTAGCATGAGAATAAATAGCCAACTAAAATCAACAAATACTACACAACAAAACATTTGCAAGTTTGCATTTGGAAAACCCTAATGGGTGGAAACCTTGGATGACGGAAAAATTATAGAGTACACTACAAAACTGAAAGACATAAAGCTGGATTCCTAGGAGTCATGTGCGACTTGTCACGACTTTTAGCGTACTTGAGGTATCCACTCATGGATGCATGCATTGCTGCCATGAGTTGAAGTCGCTCTCTCTCTAGGGCATCCTGACGGCTAGAATTGTCCTTGAGATCCTCCACTAGTTGCCGTCCAGTGTCCGCCATTTGAGCCAAGGACTCCTCAGCCTTAGGAGTACTTCGACGGATTGGAGGAACGGATGACTGGCCCTTCTCTAGTTCTTTGTCGACCTCGCCTTCAGTAGTGGAACAACCTGCAAGCGGAACATCATCTAGTGGGGTGGATGAAGCATGGCTTAGAGGGGTGGACGTTGCTCTGTTGTGGTAGTATTCGTCCACCACATCGTACCATTTGCAAGTATGCCTCCTGTCATTGCCAGAAATGTTATTGTGAACTTTATCTATCCTATATTGTGCAAGAACTGCTTGAAATTTTTTGCGACAACCCTCACTATCTTTGTCGAAATCTGGATAAGTGGATGCAAGTTGTGTGGCAACCTTAGCCCACAAGTTAACCCCTTGTTTTACAGGATTATTAAAATCCTCGTTCATCCCCCCCCTAACATGAATCAACTGGTCAACCCAAAAGTCTTTCCACTTGCCCTTGCCACCTTTGGCGTCATTGTCATCGTCACCTCCCAAATCGCCAACCACCTTCTTCTTGGAGGCCTTTGTCTTCTTGGATGGAGGTTGGCTATCCTGCACCACATCCTCATCCGTTTGAGACTTCCTCTTTGAAGGCTTTCCACGACCTTTGGTGGATTGAGAGGGCATGGAGTTAGGGCATGGGCTAGGCGATGGTTGAGGTGTGAAAGGAGAAGTTTGTGAAACCATAGGTGAATTAGGATTAGAGGCACTTAGAGGAGGTTGAGGTATGTAAGGAGATGGTTGTGGAACCATAGGTGAAATATTTTGAGAGGCACTTAGGAGGCGAGGTTTGTGGTGGTTGCGGAGTGATGCTATGGTTAGGAGGCCTAAATAAGAAGGAGGTGCCAGGGGAGGGAGAGGTAAGCATGGCGGTGAACCCATGAGGGGGCATTGGGAAAGGTGGATGGGGGAAAGGATAGAAGTTTCGTTGATGGAATGTGGCTTGGGAGAGAATGGCGTCGTCATCGTCCCTTTGGGAATCAATGAATTGGTTCGGCATGTTGGAGTCCATGGTACCTACAACATACAAGAAGAGAGAAGTTTAGCATGCGCTCAATGCGTTCAACACAACCCAAGAAGCAAGTCGACATGTCTTCATTTGTCACCTTTTGTTCGGACATAGCAATGCTCTCTCCAAGAGGAATCTACAATTGCAAACACACATTTATAAAGGAGCATTAGTACACCATATATTAAGTAGTGTGAAATTGCAAACACCATTGCACCCACTAAAAAATGAAGAGGGAGGGAACATTGTAATAGATTGCAACATTAATCCATAAGCTCATCTTCACCTGTGTCACAGTCTACAGAGCTCCAAAAGTTTGTACTTCGCTACTTCCAAGAAATGGTGTACTCTCTGGTTTTTTGTCAAGGGCTGGACAGTGTACAATGGTCACATTTTATAGGGTCCCTTTTGAAGTTTTGGTACGTTGGTCTCGAGATGTGGACGTTGGAAATTGTTGGGAATACAAATGTTGGAAATTGGAACGTTTGGGTGGTTGGAGAATAGAAGAGAAAAGGGATTAAAAATTGAATGGTGGTGGTGGGGGGGGGGGGGGTGCCAACTCAACGCATGCCTCCTACGTGGAGGGCGGCAGATCCAAAGGCGAGGGGGGGGGGGTCGGCAAATAATCACTGCGATCTCTACCGCGACGTGGCTATGCTGCTGGTAACTGCCGCTGCCTCGTGTGAACAGATCGTGGAGAGTTGGAGCCAATCGATTGGCGCGTACAGGCTGTAGGCGTACTGCCGCCGCCTCGTCTGAACCCAGCCTAAGACCTTGTGGGAGATAGTGTTGAGGCTCCACTTGTGCATAGTCTGCGCTACCCTTACACTTTTGCCACGTGGGTAGAGACAATTTTATGGAACTCTCGAAATAGTGTGTTATATCATCATATATATAAATTTTTATGTAAAGACCGTGCAACCTTAAGGAAATTTGATAATAAAACTTGTTTTCCGGCCACCGAGAGAGAGAGAGAGAGAGAGAGAGAGAGAGAGAGAGAGAGAGATTCATTCCTCACACAGCATGCGGTACCTCTTAGCAGCTGTTGTGGGTTTGATCTTCTCATGCGCTTGTCTGCTCCTTCGTTATTTGGGATACCGAAAGAAGGAATATGCGGTGGGCTTCTTTCACCCCTACGCCAATGATGGGGGTGGAGGAGAGCGGGTGCTGTGGTGTGCAGTCAGAGCCCTCCAAGAAGAAGATCCCGATCTCGCATGTGTCATTTACACCGGAGATGAGGCCACACCAGAGAGTCTGGCCGCCTGTGCCCTTCGTCAATTTGGGGTCAAGCTCTCTTCACTTCCCAAGGTATGGAATTAAGCCTTGACAAAATTTTGTCTTTTTGGGCAATTTTTTTGGTGTTTAATGCATTAAACAAGAGAGGGGTTGATTAACATTTTCGGGGTATTGAACTGGCCCATGAGACAACAATGATACAATACGTGCAACTACTGTGGTGGGAGTTCCTTAGGGCATCCCCTATACCTGAACAAGTCATAGTGTCAATAATGAAGTATGTTGAGAAGACACCGATGGACAATGAAGGCACGATATGTGTAACACGAGTACTATGGGGGCATCCTGATTATTCCCTAATTAAACGTTGAGTAGAGATGCTAATTAACAGTAGTCAAAGACATAATCTTGCAAGTACACAAAGTCTAGATAAGTGTTCACCTATTTATTGAATATTGCAATGATGAACACATAAAATGCTGTAAACTGTATCGAGATTGAGCTACAATGCATGAACAAAAAGGTTGTAATGCTGTCCAAAGACTTGTTAAGGCTGCTCCTTCTTTGATTCAAGAACTTGCCTTGCTGCATGGACTCCAGCTCTACAATCTAGCATTGAATCAAGGTGGTTAGAAACGTTAGGTACCATACGTACAATAAGTTCTCGATACGAGCACGGAAAGTATTCATAAAAATAGCCCATCAACTGAGAGCATCCTCTATGTTTGGAAGGATGGAGATGATTTGAATCTGCTCATCCTTTATGTGGATGACATGCTACTCATGGGACCTAATGTTTAGCTTAATGTTTGGCTGTGGCTCTTAAGTGCTTTAGGTCTGGAGTTTACAGTTCTTTGTTTTGCTATTTTGTGTTGTTGTTTAGTATCTCAGCTCAAAAGGTTTAAGTTCTTATTAAAAAGAAGTGTGTGTACGCTTGTGTGTGTGTGTGTTTTTTATTTTTTATTTTTTAAAGTTTCTTTCATTCATGTAATTGTTCTCTTTTGTTTTCTTGTTTTTTGTTTTTTTGTTTGTTTTGTTTTGTTTTGTTTTGTTTGTTTGTTTGTTTGTTTTTTTGTTAATGTCTTAATTAAAAGTCTTCTTTTGATATTATCTTTTGATTTCCTCTCCTTAGTAGCTAGGTTTGTTAGTTTATTTATTTTTGATCTTTCAAATGCTTTGTTTTTGTCTTTGCATTCGTCATTTGAGATAACAGATCTGGGTCCGTTGCACTACTATTTGAGTATACAATTTATCTAGTGTGATGATGGCATTGTTATGTTCAGTCCAAGTACATAAAAGGGTTGCTAAAGAGGTTTAAACTTCAAGACTGTAAGCCCGTTTCTACTTCTATGGAACCAGGTGTTAGGTTGAGTCTTCATGATGCTGGTGAACCATTTGATGCCATGATTTACAGCCAGGTTGTTGGATGCTTGATTTACTTGTGCAATACGACACTAGACATTCAATATGGTGTGTCCCAATTGAGCAGATCATTGGGTATTTCGGAGTTAGTTGGTGTGGGTGTGAATAACCATTATTAAAGTCTCTCTCTTGAGCTTTGTTATCTCTCTCTCTCTCTCTCTCTCCACACACACACTCTTCGCATGGCTATCCTCCATACTATAGTCATGGCTTGATCCTTCATCCCTCTCTTTGCACATGCTTCATCAAGGCACCATGGATTTCTTCATTTTATCTGAGCCACCCTAACCACCTCGTCCATACTTCACACGTCCTCTATGTGCTCTATGCATTCCCACTCCATGAGGCGCGTGCTGTCCACAATTTGCAGCCATCTGTGAGCAATCTTGCACATCTATGGTTGAGCACAACTATCAGAACACAAGCTACAGGAGGTCTACAGGCACCCCACAGTAGTGTTGAAGCAAAATGCCTCGTCTTGGCAGCCTGTAGAAGGAAATGCAGGTCATCGGTGCTGTCCAGCAGGTGATAGAATTGGCAGCCAGCATTCAGCCAACATTCAGCCATTAACGAGGAAGAAGAGGTCCTCTGTTGTTCCAACTATGCCCTGGAGCTAAACGCAAGCACCACAACATGTGGAGTGGAAAACAAAGCACGTCCAGGAACCAAATTAGAGAAAAAAATGCAGCCCATCTTCAGTGCAGCACCATCGTCATCCATGAGTACCTACAACATGACACAACAACATGAGATTTGGGGCTTTCCAAGCATATGGTAACAATCATTTGATTAAGCATTCTCATTCATCAAAGTTTAGGGCTTTTTGTAGATACTTAAGGGTTTCAAAACCATGGAGAGCAGCAAGGGAAGTTTTGGAATAGACAAGTTCAATGGCATCAACTTCTCGACATGGCAGACAAAACTACGTCTTTATGTGATGAGGGACAGCTTGTGGCCCGTGGTCAATGGCACCGACAAGGAACTAGGCAACAACGAAGGAGTTGAGACGATTCAAATTTGGCAAGACCGAAATGACAAGTCCATTGCTCTCATCGGGCTTGCATTGTCTGACCATCTTGTTCACCATGTGGACTTTAACAAGAGTGCTAATGAGGTATGGGACAAATTGGAAAATTTGTTTGGTAAGAAGATAAATAACTCAAAAGGTTTTCTTGAAGCAAAAATTGTTTGGTAAAAAAATGAGTGAGAAGAGACATTGAGAGAATACTTGAGCAAACTTGGCTGCGGGCAAAAGCCTTTGGGGGTTTGTCAGTGGTGACGAGCCTAGACTTGCAGACATTGCACCTACTGCTGGCTGGCCGGAATGCTCAGCAGCCCCTGCACCTACAATTGCCATTCAGGAACAATGCAGATGGGATGGACATGATGCTCAGGCTATGGCCTCGATCTCTTTGTTAGTGAAGAGATCCATTATTCGTGACATCCATTCATGCAAAACCTCATAGTGTGAATGGGATGTATTGGAGACTATGTACCAAGCCAAAAATGAGGCCAGAGTTGCGTATTTGAAGAAAGAGCTAGAAAACTTGCAAATGAACGAAGGGGATAATGGTTGATCGTCTTACGAAGATCCAGGATCTTTGGGAGCAGCTGCTTAACATTGATGAAGTCATTGCTACTGAAAGGGAGTTAGTCCCCAAGACACTACACTTACTTTCTAGAATCCTACCTAAACTTCCACACTTCTCTTACTTTGTCCATGAGCGGTAACCCTAAATCCCTTATGTTTGAGGAGTTGGTTGGTTTGCTTTTACAGGAGGAACAAACGCGGAAGAATAAATCTTCCATGATACGCGGCAGTGATCAAGCTTTTGTTGCCAATGATAAGGGCAAAGGCAAGGCAAAGGGTGGCTATTATCAGTCTAAGACCGATTTTGGACAGCCATCAAACAAAGGAAAGAGTGATGTAGATCAGTCCAAAAAGAAGGCCAAGTGTCATTATTGCAAAAAGCCAGGGCACTACATTAGTAAGTGCAAGAAGAGACAGGCCAAGGAGAAGAAGGAATCTGGTTTGGTTGTGGACTCTTCTAATGCTTTTGCAAGCAAAGCTAATGATTCAACTAATTTTGTGCAGGATGATTGGGCTCTTTTGGTTTGCAATTATGATGCATCACAGGAGCATGTATCTCTCAATGTGAATGAGACAGTAATGGTATTTTGATAGTGGTGCCTCAAGACATATTACCTCTATGAGGAATTTGTTCAAGTCTTTGAGGGTTACCTTAGAAGGAAAGAAGGTCACATGTGCTAACAATTCTTCTTATCCCGTCAAAGGGATTGGTGAGATCATTCTCATAGCTGTAGACAGATTTGATATATGCATTACAGATGTACTCTATGTACCTGGCATTAAGAAGAATTTACGGTCAGTTTCCTCTTTAGCTAAAAGAGGTTATGTGGTCAATTTTGAGGATGACAGATGCACAGTGAGGGGTAGAGAGAAGGACTATGTGATAGTCACTTCTGGGACTTTGTACCAGGGCTTGTATCATTTGGATTCATTTGAAAAGAGAGTACAAGATGCATATTTGGTCACTTCTACTTTTGCCATGCAAGAGGCGGAGTTATGGCATGCCAGGTTTGGGCATGTGAATTATGGCAGTTTGATGTTGCTAAAAAGACATCAAATAGTGCAGGATTTGCCACATGTGGAGCTGCCACCCAGACATGTATGTGAGGGGTGCATTTTAGGCAAAATGCACAAGAAATGCTTTTCCAAAAGATGGGTGAGTGAGGGCTGTTTGAAAATTACCGCTCGTACATAATGATGTGTGTGGTCCAATGTGGACACCATCACTTGGAAAGCATCTTTACTTTGTGACATTCATTCACGACTATTCTAGGTTTTCTTGGATGCATCTTCTTAAAGAAAAATCTGAGGTGTTTAGGTGTTTTCAGCACTATGTTGCAAGGGCTGAAAATGAGACAGGTTGCAAAGTGCAGACCCATCACCCTCCGTACTGATCGAGGGGGGGAATGCATGTTTGATGCTTTTAAAGCATACTTGGCTGAAAAAGGCATTAAGCATGAGTGTAACATCCACAACAGAATGGTGTTGTGGAAAGAAAGAACAGGTCTTTAATGGAAGTGCCACATGTTTTGAACCAATGCTCTATGAAAGCCTTGAAAACCATTACCCCGTTTGAGGCTTGGTACAAATGAAAGCCTAAGGTTGATTACCTTACAACATTTGGATTCCTTGCATATGCTCATGTGCCTCCACAGATTAGAGGAGGTTAGAGAGGTAGACGAGCAGAGACATGAGTTTTACTATTGTCGTCAGGTCTCTCAGTGGACGCAGCTTGGAGATAGAGTGACTGGGGAGTTTTTTGAGATCACTGGACCCTGTCATGCGCGAGCAGGAGTCCGCCAGCTTAGTAGACCGGATGGATCGGTTGCTACTGAGCTCGGGGAGATCAGAGCCATTGCCACTGCATTTTATAGTGACCTGCTTTCAGCGGAGCCAGCCACTGAGGATCGAGATGTTTGCAGATAGACTGTGTGGGCCCATGTGCAGAGGAGGGTCACAGACCATATGCGTACAGTTCTAGGTGCGCCTTTGTCAGAGATTGAGCTTGCCGAGGCCTTGAGGGTCCTGCCGCGACATAGTTGCCCAGGGGAGGACGGACTGACGCCGGCTTTTTTATGCGCTATTGGGACCTCTTGGGACCAGGCCTCCGCAGGGGCTTTCAGCATGTTTTGGACACTGGGGTGATGCCGCAGAGCTTTTCAGAGGGCTTGATTTATCTTATCCCCAAGGGGGAGGGAGTATCAGATGACATTCGGCATTGGAGGCCTATTACGATCCTCAATACTGTCTACAAGGTCTTAGCAAAGGCCTTGAGTTTGAGGATCCAGCCCTTCCTGGGGGAGTTGATTCATGCTACTCAGACAGGATTTGTCAAGGAGCGCAGTATCCTTGACAACATCTTTACTTTCTGGGAGGCGACGGCCCGAGCTAGATTTCTTGGCGAGGACTTGGTCGTGATGCTTCTCGATTTTGAGAAGGCATACGATAGAGTTGATTGGGGATTCTTAGAGGGCACTATGCTTCGCCTGGGCTTTGAGCCAGGATGGATCAGAGGGGTGGCAGCTCTGTATTCCACAGCTCGCAGCCAGGTGCTGATTGCAGGAGGACGGGGGCCGAGTTTTGAGCTGACCAGATCAGTCCGTCAGGGGTGTCCTCTCGCCCCTTTCCTTTTCCTCTTCTTTGCGGAGGCTATGAGTATGTATTTGACGGCAGAGGAGGTTGGTTTGAGAGGACTTCAGCTCCCAGTCCGGGGGGAAGATTTGCTTGATGCTGAGTTTGCAGACGACACGGGCTTGTTTTTGCATGGCCAAGAGACCAATCTTACTCGGGCTGAGCAGTCGCTCCAGGTTTTTAGTGCAGCTTCGGGAGCATTGATCAATTGGCGCAAGACAGTGGCCTTTTGGATCAGTAGTGCACCCACTCCGGCATGGAGCCCGGACCCCGGTTTTAGATGGATTCCTCCAGGCACAGCAGTGCGGTATTTGGGATGCCAGATTGGCCTCGATTTGTCACCTGAGCAGCAGATTGCCCCGCTTCTTCTGAGCATTCGGAAGAAGCTATTGTATTGGAGTACAGCTCGACTATCCTTGGCTGGGAGGGTGGTGGTGGCAAATCAGGTGCTGTTAGCGACCATGTGGTACATTACGTCTTGCTGGATTTTCTCGAGCTCTTGCATCAGCCAGGTACAGAGGCTGATCAGGAACTTTCTGTGGTCTGGGCGGGACGGTCAGCCAGCTCGGGCAAAGGTTGCATGGGCAGTTATTACACTTCCGCTGGCTCAGGGCGGTTTGGGCATTATAGATCCAGTTGATCAGAGCAGAGCCTTATTGGGGAAGCTTATTGTTCGGGGGTTGCTTCCAGGCGCTGAGCCGTGGAAAGAGCTTCTCTTGCAGCGACTGCAGGCTCGGGCGCCCCCTGCAGGGGGTACTTGGGCACCAGAGATTCGCTGGATCTTCATAGAGATGAGGAGGACAGGCCTTAGTAGAGGATGGGAGGACAGATTTGCCTTGAGTATCCTGAGAGCTTGGGAGCTGCTGAGACCGGGGCTCTCTCAGCGGCCTCCTTCTTGTGTTGAGGAGCGGGCCAGGCAGCCGCTCATCTGGAGCCCAGCGGTTCGCACGGAGCAGGGTCATATGCTGGGTTCTCGGCCTCGTCTAGCCTGGGGACCTTTAGCGGCAGGCCCAGCTCGTAGTTTTGGAGACTGGCAGGCTTTCTGCAGTCTACCAGAGGAGATCCAGGTGGAGAGGCTAAGTCACTTCAGAGGGGGGTTGATTATGAGGGATGATATACAGGAGGCTCTCACAGAGGAGTGGTTCACGCCTCTAGAGCCAGTGGCCCCACGGTGGATGGGAGCCTTTACACAGTTGGAGATCCTGATTGCTGTCAGAGCTAGCACTGAGGATGGCAGATACCTCTACTATGAGATTCAGGATGAGGGTAGACTCCAGAGAGTGGAGGTGGAGTCGCCTTTGGTTGCAGAGTGCACCTTTCAGAGGATTCGGGTAGTGGCAGCCGCTTCTCGGAAGTGGCATATTGACCCCGACCCTGCTGATGTGCTCCCGGATTGGCGCATATGGGCATATGCAGCGCGCCCCTTGGCCCGGCTACAGTGGGACCCCGGGGAGTACGAGTGGCATGATCCTTATGCATCCCTTGAGGCCACAGAGATCACCTTTTTCCAGTATACTGTTCGGCTGGGACGGCATATTTTGACGGCGAGGAGGACGGTTTCTCCAGCGGCAGCGGGGCATTGGCGATTGCAGGGACTCTCACAGGAGTTCCTGGAGGACTTCTGGGCTCGGCTCTGGGCTAGTCGGCAGACCCGCAAGATCTCGGCTTTTCAGTGGCTGGTCGCCCACAGGGGCTCAGCAGTTGGCACCTGGCTTGTTTACAGCGGTCTCCCGGCGGCCCGCGTTCGATGCGGCCACCCTATGGAGACACAGAGACATTGCCTTTGGGACTGCCCTCAGGCACAGCAGATTTGGCTGCGGATGTTGCGTATTCTGGCCCCCCTCTCTCCAGAGGGTATGTTTACGTGGGGCGCTGCTGCTTGGTCGACTTCGTCAGGGCCTGCTATGGGCTATGAGATGGAGCAGGGCAGTCAGGCCATCAGATTTATTAGGGGCCAGCCTCCCCTGGTTTCGGCACCGGATTTCTCGTCCGCCAGCTGGACACAGGAGAGGGATTTACGATGGGAGCTCCTCAGCAGCCTTACCATCTGGTTCACCTGGAGGGCCCGGTGTTTCACGGCCTTTGAGGGGAGACTGGAGCCACCAGCAGAGACTGTACGGGGGATTTGGCAGGAGTTGATCCACACCCTGCGAGGACAGTATGACCGCATCCGGGGCGACTCGGACGAGGCGATCTTGCGGCGCCAGGCTTTTCACACCACCTGGCGCAGTGGCCCCTTCTACACCTTACACACGGGATCCCCCCGTTGGCATTACAGGCCACCTGTTTGGCTATTCCCCCCCCCCCCCCCCTATTGTATGATTTAGCCCTTCAGTCCTTAGTACTGATGCTTGTATTTTGCAGCACCTAGGGAGAGTCTCCCGGGCTGCCTTGTTGGATTCACTGCTCTTTCTCTCTTATGAGCAGGAGAGATCTTTTGTAGCCCTACGGGCGTTTTTATATAACTAATGAAAGGATCTTTTCTCGGGGAAAAAAAAAAATATCATATATTGAGGGGGGGGGGTCGGCCCGTTCCGGCCCCAGTGCTGGTGTCCATCTTTCCATTTCATTTCATTTCAATTTCAAGTTGTATTAAGTTGTCCATTTCAAATTTGTGGTTTTAAAGTTGTGCTATTAAGTGTGTGGGTGTCCAACGGAGTCTTCCCACTTGACGGGATCGGTTTCAGACTTCTTTAGAGCAGCAGCGACCCCACACACCGTTGACCCCACGAGTCGATTGGGCCCACACAGCCACCCCAAGGAGTCACCTTGGATAGAGCTGGAGAGCTATGTAGAGCATGGCGTCCATGACCCGCTGGGCTGCGACCCTAGCTGAGACATTATCAGAGGATACAGGCGATATTGGCACGGCGTCGTGCGGAACGACCTTGGCGTTTTAGCTTGTCTATGCTGGATCGACTAATGCGAGACATTATGGGATGAGTCTATCTGAGCTGCTTCCCATAGCCTACCATTTTTCCAGCTCCACACTTTATTAGATATGCCTTTTTCTGGCAGTTGTATCAGGCCACTAGTTCCTCTTTGGCCACATGTTATAGCTAGTTGTTTTTCAGTTTATTATTTTCATTTTCTACTCGGGACATTTAGTTTCCTTGAGTTTTGGATGTATTGGTACTTTAGTCTCATAGGCCACTTTGGCCTTTTGTAGACGCTAATATCTCTCTCTCTCTCTCTCTCTCTCTCTCTCTCTCGCACACACACACACACACACACACGGGAGCAAAGAGACTTTCAAAGCTTGTATTTGCTAAGGTATTAGGCTTAGTGGCGTTTTCATTGTTTTTAACTGTTTTTATGATTTTATGATTTCATATTATTTCATGGAGTGCGGCTGCATTTACATTTTCACACTTTGATAATTAACTGTAGGTAGGGATTTTCAATTTGATTCTGACTACTCAATAAACTCGACGTTGTTGATAGTTTTGGTTTTTTATTGTGGGAAAAATGTTTCAGGTTGTGCGGCTACAGAAGAGATTGTGGGTGGAACCTAGAACTTATCCCTACTTCACACTCTTAGGACAAAGTCTGGGCTCCATGGTTCTTGGGATGGAGGCCTTGACAAAGTTCACACCATTGATATTCTTTGACACTAGTGGATATGCTTTCACCTATCCGCTTGCTCGTGCTTTTGGATGTAAGGTGGTTTGCTATACACACTATCCCACAATAAGCTCTGACATGTTTGCAAGGGTTCTTGGGCGGACATCATTGTATAACAATAATGTTGTCATTGCCCGAAGGCAAGTATTGTGCTTACTCATGCAATCTGCTTTTAGATTTGGTAAGCTTTTTGAAAAAGTGCCAGTATATGGTTTGAGATCATGATAATGTGGCACAACATTGTGATGAATACCCTGGCTGAGCATGCGGTTTCTTTCTCTTTGCAGCCGCCTCCTCTCTTTTTTGAAGGCTATGTACTACCTGCTTATGACTTTGCTGTATGGGCTGGTTGGCCACTGCGCACATTTGGCTATGGTGAACTCTTCCTGGACTCAGTCTCATATTCAAAAACTATGGAGGATTTCTGAACGAGTTGTACGTGTGTATCCTCCATGTGATACACACACTCTTCAGGTAGTTTCAGAGCATGTCTTGCTCACATGCCATGTGGCATTGTGACCATTGATCTGTTTGTAGCATGTGTTAGATGCTCAATTAATGTATCTTTGATCCTTTTGAGAAGATGAATAATTTTGCTTTTGACAGCTTGTCAATCTGATGTGTTGAACATTACGACTAATTTTCTTTGAGATCTGGATTAAGCAGGCCCTTTCTTTAGCAAGGAACGCTGACAACATATTTTTCATCTCAGTGGCTCAGTTCAGACCAGAAAAGGTCACTTTTCCTTCTGCAATTTGCATGTCGTGAAATCTTACCTTCTAAATTTTGTTATGTTCCTTAGTCTTTGCCTTGCTTTGCACGCAGGCGCATGGAGTGCAACTCGAAGCATTTGCTAGTGTCATGCAACAGCTACATGCAGGTGATTTTGCGGGAAGAAGCAAAAACGGCAGTGTTCGATTGAAATTGGTGGGAAGCTGCCGTCATAAGGAAGACCAGGACCGAGTTGAGAAATTGAAGCAGAGGTGCTCTGAGTTGGGCATTGAAGAGCAAGTGGACTTTCTCATAAATGTCCCCTACAGGTAAAACATCATTTGTTTTCCAATGAAATATAAACTATGCTTATGCAAACTTATTGTTATGCATTCAGAACTACTAGGAGGTATGCGTGTTTACACTCACACAAATACACACAAGCACAAACGTGTTCTCATGTGCACAGATGCACCCACGTGCGCGTGGGGGGTTTCTGCACACACGGTAACCAATCTGAATCCAGATACTGACAGAATACTTCAAAAATAACACAGACACACAACAGATAACAAAATTTCAAGAGTTTGACACCACACTGAACCGGAACGGCCAGCCCCCCGTAGGAACTCTTCGTATTCCTCAAGAGTAAACTTTCACAACAAAGGATACGGGTGTACAACACTGGAATTTTCCAAGTACATATGATTTCCAATCTAAGAGATTGAATTTGCGAGAATTGTTCACTTGTAACTCAAGGCTAAAATTTTGTACAGGCTGGTGTTGCTACTGTTAGGAATTCCCCCTCTGACGTTGCTCTCCAAATCAGGGTATTTTTTGCTCAATTAACAAAACATTGCTTTCACTAATACCTTAATTAGTGTTAATCATCTGAGGTTTTTAGGGCCATCAATGGTTCATATCTCACATTCAAGTGTTGCAAAACCTCAATAAAGCATCAAATCAGATTTACCCCTTGATTTAAGTGATCAATTTGTTAATCCAAAATTGGGTACAAATCTGTATTAGCATTATTTGGGACAATTGGATTTTTGAGCTTGAATGCTTCATGTAACTCATCTATCATGAACACAAATCAATTATACAAGGGAAAGACACTAGCCATTGAAAAGGCTAAGATCTCCTTAAGCATATTTAATGCATTATCATCTTAATAAAGGGATATGCATCATCATCATGTTAGGCTTCATGAACACGTACAGGCTGGTGTGTGGCTACTTCGTGTATATAATTATGTATATAATGTATTCATGGTCATTCTTGGGATATAATGTACATGTGGCGTTTTCAGCTGTTTTTATCCGTTTGCGTTTTTAAAGATTAACGTTGTGTTGTGTTTGGATGACGTGCTGTTACATTTTAGCTTTCACGTTTTGATAACTATGTTCCTCCCTTCCCTCGAAGCTCCTGCAGATATATCGACAGTTGGCTTGACTCTTCCATCCCTCAGCCACCAGCTCTTGACCTGTCAAGCGTTAATTGATTCAACAATTCTCTAATGTCGTGGAGACGAGTAATCATCGCGGCCTCCTCGGTATCACCTCTCTCCCCCGAGTCTCCTATGGACCCCCTCTGATTATGGTGCACGCGATGGTTTATTTGCCTCCTTGTTATGTCCCGACAAACCTAGGATTAGGGCTAGGGGCGTGCTAACCCAAAATTAGGGTTAGGGTTAACCCAAGATTAGGGTGAAGGGCTTAGTTGGGTATGGGGATGTGGAGGGTTCACACGTGGGCTAAGGGCGCTAGCAAGAGGAGACCTAGATTGGCTAAGAGCTTATAATTAACAGCCTAGGGCTAATAATGGCTAAATAAAGCAATAGCTGGGTTATTTCTATACAAGTGATCATGGGGTCACTTATTAGACAAGAGGTCAAGTAGTCATGCAATGGCTTGGGGCTACCAAGGAAGCAAGGAGGATCTCGTGGACATTTCACACCACTGCGCGCTTAACGTCCACCACTCTATTCCCTTCCAAACCATGAAAATTGGAGGATGAGGGATGATAATGGTCCTAGTCTTCTATTATTTATGTATGATCTCATTATCCCTGGCACTATGCATGTGGTATGTAGATGGCAAGGCCATGACCTTCCAACAGAATCGAAACCTTGACGAGGTTTCATAGATGTGACATCATCGTATGCATCACATGACTGCGATGGATTGTGGAAAGTGACTCACCACCCGACTGAAGGTTTAGTGGCTCGAACCACCCCTGAGCCTAAGGTCTAATTGCCCGTGAGCCTGCAAAGTTGGTCGACTTGCTGATTCCTCTCGGTGGATCTAAACAAAGGCCGAATGAGAAGGCTGCGTTGTGCTGGTATGCCCGGAGTAATCACTAGTAGGCGGGCATATGCCAAAATAGCCGGGTGACATCTCTGTGAGAGCAGGTAGACCTCTGAGCCAAGTGTCTTTAGAGCCTCTGGGCACCCTACGTCTTGACCATCGAGGGAGGGTGTTGGAAGATCATGGCCTGTCCGTCTACATACCGCATGCATAGTGCTACAGATAATGAGATCATACATAAATAATAGAAGACTACGGCCATTATCATGGTTTGGAAGGGAATAGAGTGGTGGAGGTTAAGCGCGCAATGGCGTGAACACTATTGGGATGGGTGACATCCCGGGAAGTGGCCCCCAATTTCCAACAGGTTCTAGGTCAGTTAATCCTTGGCATGTTATCCGTAGGGTGATTCCTCTCACACTTTCTCGTGGTGGCCGATTAAAATTGATGCATCGTAATTGTACACGAGAGAGAGGAGAAGTTTGGAACTGCTCGGTTGTAGACTGAATGTCTAGACCAATTGATGGTTGGATTGTTTTATACTCCAGGGTGGACGTAGTTCCATGGGGTTTCAGGACTTGGGAGTCATCTGGATTTTTCACATGTTTAATGGGGTGTAACCTGGGGACATGTTAGAGGTGGAATATGTTATAACCATTGTCCTTCTGGGTCTCTGCTAGTGGGATTGAATGGACCTTTGGTTCATCCTAGTGAAAGTGATTGTTAGCTGTATGCTGTTGACATGGAATATACACAAAAATTGATGCGGAGTTCTATGCTTGCTCTAAAAGTAGACATGAGTATCGGTCACCATTTGGTCCCTTCATCAGCTTTGATTAGTGACCAAGGTGAGAACGAGGATTTTCCACAGAAGGGGTTAAGTTGAAGGATTCATCGGCAAGGATTGGCGTGAAAGATGGTCACAAAGCATGAATGTCCGGGGATTCTAATCACTTATGTGAATTATGAGGTTTATGAGTCAATGTGTTTAGACCTCATTTAAGTTTGGCCGGACATTTGGTTGTTTGGGCATGGATCCTTAGACAAAAGAAGGTGCTTATGCTTGAGGGCCAAGTCTAGCATACAAAACTTGGGCAGGAAGTTAATGGATGCTAAAAGTGACTTCCACAGGCATATATAGCTGGTCGACATGCTTTTGGAGGTTGGAGCCATATTTTAAGGCTGGCCGACTCTATCTTAAGGGGCAAGGCTGAATCGTGAAAAGCAGGAGGGGCTGTTCTTTTTAGTGCATGTGCACAAGCACACAGGTTGGCAGCAGCTGTTGGACTCTCTCCGCTCAGGGCTGGCCGTACAGGGCCTATTTACTCCCTCTTCTCCTGCCTTTGAGCTAGCCGACAGCAGTGGTTCTACTTCCTTTGCTGTCTGCCTTTGAGCTGACTGTCCAGCAGTGTGTGTTCTTCTACTGGCCGATAGCAGCCTCTCTCCTCTTCTTGCTGCAGAAGCTGGTTGTACAGCTGCGTGTTTCTTCCTCGTTGGCTGCTCTGTAAATTGGTTGCACATCAGTGCTTTTCTCTCTCAACAGTGGGCTGTTTTGGGGCAGAGTTGGAGACTGTTTGGGACTGATTTGTGATATTGATTTTGCCTCGCTTTTGCGCATAGAGCTTTTGCCAGAGTCTCATGAGAGCTTTGTGGAAAGCTACTCAAGATATCTGTGGAAAATGTGCAAGTAGCACCCTCACCTTGGATTCTTTGTAAAAGGTTCTACGTAATAAAGAAGTTCCTATGGGGGGCCGGCTGTTTTGGCTTAGGGTGCTTTCTGTTTATTGCGCGTAGCTTCTTGATGTATACTCTCTATTTGCATATTTTAAGTGTCTGTCTTTTCGTTCCGGGTCCCCTATCGATTACAGTATCTACTGGTTATGTGTGAAAGCACAATCTCTGTTTAGTCTTAGATGAGGATTGGACACGAGAGATTGTGTACTTCTAGTACACGACACTAGGACTTGGTTGTGCATTGAGTGGGCTAGCGTTTGCCGACAACTAATGTAGGATGCGATTGGTATGACAGTTGAGTTGTGCTATATGGATCTGTGCTAGGGTTGCTACGGTAGAGCTTGTTATGCTTTGTGACTAGATGTCCTATTGAGATTTAGCTCTTGGATGAGAGCTGGATCTACACTAAGCATTGGATCTTTGTAGCACAGTCTACAAGAGGAGTCTTCCACTGGCCTAGGTAAGAGGCAGTAGTCTTTGAGTAGATGCTATGGACGGATGTTCGGATCTGAGGATTCACTTACATAGGCTTGTCTCCTTGTGCACGTGGACATGAATTGTACAGAAGTGGGGAAGTATGTTACATCCCGGTGGGCCTAGGATTAAGGTTAGGGGCGTGTGCTAACCCAAGATTAGGATTAGGATTAACCCAAGATTACGATTAAGGGCTTAGCAGGGGCGTGGAGACTTGGAGGGTTCACATGTGGACTAGGGACACTAGCAAGAAGAGGTCTAGACTAGCTAAGAGCTTAGCATGTACGAACAACATGGCAGGTTTGTGCAACGTACAACTAGCAGAGGAAGGGGTTTTGCAAGTTGGTACAAAAGTAACTAGGCCATTGGCCTAACGAGCGATGCACGACCACACAAACACAAAGAGGGGGGCTACCACCTTGACGAAGTTGGTCGTTCTAGCGGGTAGTGTAAGGTCTCCATAGGCCACGCCCAAGGATTCACTGACCTATAAGTTGATGACATGGCAGCTATGCAACAATAGGTTGTATGGCTGATGACATGGCAACGGAGGCACAAAACATAGGCTAGAATCATAATAATAATAAAATAAGAACTCAGTTTCAGAGTTACCCCTTGCAAGATCTATTTATGAATGCATAGACTAAACCATAGCATTCACACCCACACACATCCTTTGGATTTTTACTCGTCTCCCGATCTTGTGGACATTCGAGTGCAATATTCATGGGATTACAAACCCAAAAACAAGCCAAGTCTGCATGGTCATTTCCCACACTGCATCAGCATGCAAACACGGTATATATCATGTAAACTATTAAAATCTTTCATCTTCCAAAGCTTTGTACCAAATTTCCATGCAAGAAATTATTGCATTTAAATTTAGGAATGTTGAATTCCGACTTAGGAATACTCGTCCCAACTTAGGAACAAGTCACTCATGTTCAATTTTAGGAATAGATCCTTTTGGATCCAACTTAGGATCAAGAATGTCTAGATAAAGCGTAGCATCGATCCTCCTCCTGCTTCAACTTAAAAACATCTTGCTTCCACTCCAATTAAGAGTGAACCTTTGCTCAACTTAGGGTAAACATGCTAATGTATGGGTGTGTGCGCTTGTGTGTGTTGTGCGATTGTGTGTGTAGGCAGGCCAGCACTCATGCGTAACATGAGTGCAGGTGTGCGTGTCACCATTTGGTCCACCCTTATGATTTGGACAGCGTCCGGTGAGCCCAAACTTAGCTCCACGAGTTGCTAAAAGAGCTTGGCATGTTTTTTTAAGTTTTTAAGCTCCACGAGTTGCTTAAAAAGGGCATGGTAGGTATTTTGAGCTATACAAGTTGCTAAAGAGGGCTAGGGGAGCCATTTTCAGCTGGCCGACTGCATGAAGGGGGCTATTTCAACTGGTTGGCTCCATATGTGCACGTAAACGTGTGCTTTTCCTGCTCTCCTTCTCTCTTGCGCTGACATAGAGGGTTGTGGTTTGCTGTTTTTCTGTTTTGGACAGCTTCATAGCAAGCTATACAGGACCCTCTCTCCTTCATATGCATAAGCAGGGCTTCCCTAACACTTCCCATATAGGCATAAATAAGCTCTTCTTTCGAGTGTTTTCGGGCTAAAAACAGAAAATTCAGAACTGGAAAGCATGTTTTATCATGATAGAAGTGATTCTTTATGCGTGCTCTTGGGTGCCAAAGGTGTTTTCATGGTGACCCAAGCATAGACAGTGCCTCTGGGAATGATTCTGGAGAGTTTCATCACGAAAAGCTGCTTGCTTTTTGAGAAATCTCAAAGACTTTAGCCTTGAGTTACAAGTGCAGAATTTTGTGAGTCTGTGGGACAGTGTTCTTGCAAATTCAATCTCTCTTTGATTGGAAATCTTATGTACTTGGAAAATACTAGTGCTGAGCACTTGCATCCTTTGTTGTGAAGGTTTTCTCTTGAGGAATACGAATAGTTCCTAGGAGGGGGCTGGCTGTTCCAGTCTAGTGTTGTGTCAAACTCTTGAAATTTTGTTGCTTCCGTTGTTTATCTCTGTTATTTTTGTAGTGTTATGTCATTATCCGGATTCAGATTGGTTACATTGGTACCAGAGCACAACTTTTGTAGTTGATTGGAGAAGAGCAAAGATCTTGGAAGGATCCGGATTGGCAGAGTTTCATAGACATCCACATTATGGACAGATCGGGTTATGGCATGAAAAAATTGTTTGAGAATATGGCTTCAGAGTTTCAACAGAATCTACATGCTCAAAAGAATTTTTATTTATAGAAGAGTTAGATAAACGCTTGGAGTGGTCGAGGCTTTGCTAAGATGCGGTCATTATTCTTATGTGGATAAGTTACTACGTGGCAAGGCGGCCAATTATGGACATATTTGGGGATTTGGCTCGGATGTTTGCAGAGAACCCTAGAGATGTGGCGTATCGATATTTATGGGAGAATGGGGATATTGAGGCAAACCTGGCACCATCCCATATCCTCCTCTGCAGTACAGAAATAAGAGACCAGCGTTATGAAAAGAAGAGAACTCGTCTTTCTTTGGTGACACCTTTGGTTGAGTACGAAGTTTTGGAAAAAACCCTTGACTTACCTTTTGGGTTTGGGGATAGGCCTCGTGGTAAATAGCCCGAGTGCAGGGTGAAAATCAATGGTCAGTTTCGGCTTGATATGACACTTTGATCTTTTGGACAGTCGAAAACCCGAGAGTAGCAGTTTTCACATCCAGTTTGTTAGTATTGTGGGTTCTAGGGTCATGAGTTAACTTAGTGTGCGGAACTGGTGATTTTAAATGACTCTAAGGATTATTCAACTTTTAATGGAATATTGGGACCTAGTGAACCTAGCCAAAAGATTGTGTTACTCCCAGTTTGTCGGAATTGTGGATTTGTTGAACACATCACGGTGCTTTGTCACCTACCGACACAACAAATTGATTATGACCGCGATGAATCATATGGAGAATCTCAAGAGATGTGAGATGATCTTTCATATCGATGCTATTATGACACCTACCGACACAACAAATTGATTATGACCGCGATGAATCATATGGAGAATCTCAAGAGATGTGAGATGATCTTTCATATCGATGCTATTATGACGAGTATTCATGAGGATGATTTTGACATAGGCTTATGCTATCATTTTGGCAAATCCTCTGATTACTTACCCATTGATTTTCAGCTAAGTACTATACTAGCTTTAAGTTGTACTTTTTAATAATATAATATATATGCTCAATCCTTTTGCTTTTCGTTTATTTAATCTCACCCTTGTTTGAAAGGCAAGAAGAAAGGTATCTATCTTGAATGTGTTTCAGGAAGATACTTTGTTTATGGAAATATATTTGAATGTATCTATGGATGTGGCCACAATGCCTATAACTAGTTTTATATTGGTATCATCGGCAACTTGATTTCTTATTGATGAATATTTGATTTTTCTGGACTTTGTCTTTTGGACTTCTTTGTTATCTATCTTGATGAATACTGATGACTTGGATTGAATCCTGTGTGGTGCACATGCAAAATTGAAACATGAAGCATGGCTGGCATTGCTCAAAACGAGTGTGGACAGCACATAGAGGGTGGTCCCTCAAGCGTGTGTCCACCGGATTGAGTGCTCATGATTCATGAAGCCTCAGATTGACCGGGTGGTGTTTTATGGTGGCTATGGAAGCTCGTATTCTTTGGCATGGCTGTGGTGGGATGCTATAGATTTGGAATGGTGCTCCTTGACTTGAAGAGTGGTGCTCTCATGGCTGTGTCAGGTTGCTACAGATGGGAGTGGTACTCCTAATTGAACAAGTGAGGCTCGTATGAGTGATACCTGTCTAGCTCTTGTACATGGCGTATGAACCTGCCAAGAGATTTACGATGGTATGCGTATGTATATGGATCATATGGGTGGTGCTCATTAGGAGTCCTCCAAGAACATAGCAGAATGGTCTATGCATGCATATGAATCATACGAACGGTGGTACCCTGATAAACAACAGTTGGGATGACTAGTGGTCATCGTCGCAGTTAATGAATTCATGGATTTCTAGCCATATGATTGGCTTCAATTTTTTTGGTAGCTGATGTCTTATTTTATGGAACAACATAGTTGGCTTTTATGCGTGTGCTTGACAATAACTTGGATTTGGATGGATCTGACATTATGAGATATGCTACTCAAGTATGAAATTTCCTATGAACTAATGTTATTTTCTGAGTTGTGGACAACTATTTATGGGAAGGGGAGAAAGTCACCATTTGGTCCACCCTTATGATTTGGACTGTGTCTGGTGAGCCCAAACTTCCTTTCACAAAGGATGTAAATGGGGAATTTTTCCAAGGTATGATGGGTTGCTAGGCACTCTAGAACTCATGTGGACTATGGTTTCACACATACATTTTATGATGTGCACAAGTACAGGCTCATATTTATGAGATATGGACATTTCACATTGTAGAAGACATTATTTGCTATTTCCCTTAGTGCTAGGCTTCATTATGGCTGAGTTTGCCCTGCATCACCGCAGGTTTGACAGAAACTCAGTACGAAGGGCTTTGTGTGAATATATGCTGATATGTGTGTGTGTGTGTGTGTGAGTGGAGTGCGTGTGTGAGAGCATATCTTGATCCAGAGTTCTACACCCACTATGGGCACTGCTGACGTTAGTGGGGATATTGTAGTATCTAGTCTATACTATGCATAATGGAGTTGATAGTTATATAGTCTTGTGGGTTGACTACCATGAGTATATAACATGCACGTTCCTAAAAAGTGAATTTGGGCATGTTCTTGGATTCATCTAGGTATATAATTCAGAAGTATTAGCGGACATGCAGATTTCACATTGTGAAGTTTTCGTCTGAGTTGCGGCTAGTTGATATTGTGCTTATTCTTTCTATCTTTAGCGGTGCATTTGCCCTATCAACTACTAATTTGTTGTACTAATTCTTTCTATTTGCTATTTCTCTTAGTGCTAGGCTTCATTATAGCGGAGTCTGCCCTGCATCTTCGAAAGATTGACAGAAACTCTGTACGAAGGGCTTTGTGTGAATATATGCTGTTATGTGTGTGTGTGTGTGTGTGTGTGTGTGGAGTGCGTGTGTGAGAGCATATCTTGATACAGAGTTCTACACCTACTATTGGGCACTGATGACGTTAGTGGGGATGTTGTAGTATCTAGTCCATACTATGCATAATGGAGTTGATAGTTATATAGTCTTGTGGGTTGACTACCATGAGTATATAACATGCACGTTCCTAAAAAGTGAATTTGGGCATGTTCCTAGATTCATCTAGGTATATAATTCAGCCGTATTAGCGGACATGCAGATTTCACATTGTGAAGTTCTTGTCCGAGTTGCGGCCAGTTGATATTGTGTTTATTCTTTCTATCTTTAGCGGTGCATTTGCCCTATCAACTACTTATTTGCTGTACTAATTCTTTGTATTTGCTATTTCCCTTAGTGCTAGGCTTGATTATGGCTGAGTTTGCCTTGCATCTCCGGAGGTTTGACAGAAACTCAGTACGAAGGGCTTTGTGTGAATATATGCTGTTATGTGTGTGTGTGTGTGTGTGTGGAGTACGTGTGTGAGCATATCTTGATACAGATCTCTACACCCACTATTGGGCACTGATGACGTTAGTGGGGATGTTGTAGTATCTAGTCCATGCTATCATAATGGAGTTGATAGTTATATAGTCTTGTGGGTTGACTACCATGAGTATATAACATGCACCTTCCTAAAAAGTGAATTTGGGCATGTTCCTGGATTCATCTAGGTATATATGTAGAAGACACTTGTGGAGGTTAGAATTTGATATGGAATCTTTATAGAGGTTTAACTAGCATGGATATGCCTGAAAGATGGCCACAAAACATAACTTTTATGGATTTTATTCATTTCTATGGTTTATAAGGTGTATAAGTGTATGTGTACACACTCACTGAAGTTGGGTGGCCAACAACTAATAATTTATAAGTGAATACACACCAGAGGTGGACTATTTTAATGAACTATGAACAAAACACAAGTTTGGGCGCTTGGGAGCTAGAATTAGCTCCACGAGTTGCTAAAAATAGCTTGGTAGGTTCTCGAGAAAAAAAAAAGAGCGTTGCAGGTATTTTTAAGCTCCACGAGTTGCTAAAAAAGGGCTTGGTAGGTATTTTGAGCTGTACAAGTTGCTGAAGACTGGCAGGGAGCCATTTTCAGCTGGCCAACTACATGAAGGGGGCTATTTCAGCTGGTCGACTGCATATGTGCATAAATCTGGCACGAACATGTGCTTTTCGTGCTCTCCTTCTCTCTTGTGCTGACATATAGGGTGATGGTTTACTGTTTTTCTGTTATGGACAGCCCCATAGCAAGCTCTACGGAACCCTCTCTCCTTCTGTCATGAGCACATCCATGGACGTGGCATAATCTCAACATATCTTTAGTAGATCCCCATTTACAGCATTATAGGCAGTCTCGGCTTAGTGTAGGCTTCTAAAAGAGCATCATTTGGACTCGGCAGCAGTATAGGTAGCAGTCGGTAGCATTATTCCACACGTGTGAAGACAAATGCATGCATATATCCAATTGTGGACATATTTATACAGGCCGACAAGTATTAGGGTGGCCCACCAGCTCAAGATAGGCCACCCTTAAAGAGGATGAGATGATTATCTACAATGATCTCTAATGCTTATATAGGCCCCTGGAGAGCTGGTCAGCCACCCTTATACTTGTCGGCATGTATAAATATGTCCATTACTGGATATATGCATGTGTTTGTCTTCACACGTGTGGAATAATGTTGCCGACTGCTACGTGTACTGCTGTCAACTCCAGATGATGCTCATGTAGAAGCCTACACTAAAAGCCTAGACTGCCTATAATGCTGTAAAGAGGGATCTATTGATGATATGTTGAGATTATGCCCTCCATGGATATGTGCACATGACACCTTCATATGCATAAACAAGGCTTCCCTATCACATCCCATAGAGGCATAAGCTCTTCTTTCAGGTGTTTTTGGGCTGAAAACAGAAAATTCAGAACCAACAGCATGCATTATCGTGATAGAAGTGTGAGGATGATTGATGGGGACATAACAATGGGATAATTATTTTCTTCGCTTGTGGGCCTTTAAAAGTTTTCAAATGGTGTGTTCACCTGTTGAATCCTGTTTTGCAACGTTTGTATGCCGTTGGGAAATCAAATGCTTTGAATGCCATCAAACATTACAAACTTAACGGCATTTGGGCTTTCAAAATGACGTTTTCATGCAACTAGGGTAGGTGTGTGTGGGTCGGTGGGTACCCCCACCGGAGAGCCAGTCAAGGGAGGCCACTGAGGTGCCTCTTTGAGTGCAGAATGAGGTGGGTCCTAGTAGGGGACACCTTTGAGGAAGTGGGAGTGGCCGCTTGGCCCACTAAATCCATTGCCTCTACACTGCAAGAGTATCTTGAGTAAATGTTCGTCATAGGATTCCAAGGACACTCCAGTGTTCTGCAGTACCCTGGGGAGAGCACCTGCCAACCTGACTCCTCGAAACAAAATGCCACCACGAACAACAAGGAGCTTTTCTTGGCTCCAAATTTCCACACAAGTGTGGAGTGAACTCCAAGAATAAAACGATGAGCTGCTGGACATATCGCGCCCATTATCCCCCGTAGTGGATTGTAAACACATCACGTCCCAAAAACCTTGAACAATGAACTTAGAACACATCCAGTCCATAATCTGTGCTACACCAAGCAATAGATGTGGAACGCATCCAATCCATAGCTCCAAAATGAGAAAGAGCTGCTGCCACCACAAAAACACAGCCACCAAAGCTGAAGCACAGCACCCTAGAAGAGAAACGCAGCCACCAATGTGAAAAAACACAGCCTTCAGGATGAAAACGCAGCAGCCAAGTGGCGAGGAAAAACGCAGCCGCATGGAAATTTGCACAAAACGCAGCCCTCTGTTGCCTATGTAGAAAAAACACAAGCCCTCTTTTGCTCCCAAAACAATGAACTTCTTGCAGTAAGGAAACTCACCATTGCCGCCTAGAAGTGCCGGTCACCTAAGCGACTGATACCATTATGAAGTTGCACAATGCGGAAGAAAAACATAGGAGAGAGGGAGAGCAAAGGAGAGAGAGAGACATCAGACAATGAGCATCATGTTATGTAGCAAGAGGCTTTTACAATGGAAAAATACTAGCATGTGAATAGGTTAGATGAGATAACAAGCCTGTGAATAGGTTAGATGAGATAACAAGGGAATATGGGAGGGCCCCTTTTATAGTGATGGAAGGGAGTTGGCCGACTGCCCAGTACCAACTAAAAAGGGAGAAAATAGGATAAAACCCATAAATAGGCATTTCCCCAAATACACTGAGATGCACAATTTCTAACAACTTGAGACTATAACGGAGCCAAAGGAATCTTCATAAATTTGAAGGTCAAGAGGGGGGGAGATGGTGTGTGTGGATTTGGAAAGGAAGCTAGGCAAGGGGTATTTGTGCTGTCATTGATACCTTCGTTGGCTCTATTTGATGGCTTTATAGAGAGACGCTGATGTGGCTTTTTCTCTCATAGAGAATTCACAGGTGAAAACGCAAAGTGCGATTCTTGTAGCTACACGTTTTTGTAGCATCTTCCATAGAAAAGGGTAAGCGCTTTCAAATTGGGTGCCGAAAGTGCGTTAGCGTTTTCTCTGGGCCAATGGGGACTAGACCAATGTGATCTCGCCTTGACTTTGGCGGTGCGGCTTATGGAGAAGGGACCAAGGCTTGAGCTTTACCTCCTACTGTAGTGTGCAACTCTTGGATAACCATTGCACACATAAGTGGAATTGATCTTGCATTCATGCTATCTTACATTGTGTAGTTTAATTAAGATCTTTGGGTGTAGCATGCAATAGGTTGATCGTCATAACGTGCAACAAAGCCTTCTTTATACACGCGAGTTTGTGCAATTCCACTTTGAGAGAGAAGAGGAGAGAGAAAGCAGATAGTAGTCGACACAGTATTGGGTCCCAATTTACCCACTACTACCCCCCCCCCCCCCCCACCCGGCGCAAGTAGGAGTATTTGCTTCTATTTCACTGGAGAACTTTTACAATGATTATGAATGACGACTGAGGATTGCCAAATGCAAGGATGAAGTAGACCGAACGCAGGCTGATCCAAATGTTGTCCAAGCTCCTTTGAATTGCTCTTCAATGACCACTATGCAATCCCAAAACTGAGGGATGCACATATGCTGGCTGAATGCTGAAGATGCTCTTCGTGGAAGTCTTGGGAATGCTGCTGAAAGTATGCACAAAGGAGCCAGTGGCTGTAAGCACACATGGACTCCTGTAAAATGCTGTGAACTGATTTGAATGATGGATGCTTTAGGCTGAATTTTAAGCGCTGCTTATATATGAAGTAGGGATGTGGGTCGGTCCAGACAAGTGCTGTTGGCCAGCCGAAAATGGACAAAAATGCTGGTTTTGCAGCATTAAATGCTGCGCATTAGCCAAATGCGATAACGAGATAGTATTTGCTCTATTACTTTAGAGAGAATGACTGTGGACTGTAGATAAGCCAAACGCAAGATCTCGGAGGATCGGAAGCCTGGCTGAACTGTACACGGTTGTAGAAACACCTCAATGAAATGATCTCGAGCCTATGCACTCTTCCCAAGGGCATGAGGAAGGGCTGCACACCTGAGGCTGAGAAGGGACTGTAGTGGACTGTTCTAAGCTATGTAAATATGCTGAAAATGCTTATGAATGCTGTGTTACCTTCACCAGATGACTGAAGCATGTATGGATGATGCACAGAGGGCGGAGGCACTGCTGTAGGGCTGAATACGCAAGGTAAACTTTTGTAGAACTGCAAATGCAGGGTAGGACTGGACTGAATACCTGCTGGCTATGGTATATGCACAAAACGCAGAGATGCCTGCTGAACTGGGGCCTGAAAAGGTGCTGAATGCAGGCGCCTATAATCTGTAGGTACGGCTGGTCTGCTGGGCAGTGTAGTGAATTGCTGCGTTGGACTGCTGCGTTGAACTCTATCATCCTACTGGGTTCTAATAATGTACAAATGTTGCACTGTTGATGATGAGCCAGTTTGTCACCATGCACTGAGTGCAGAGTGCATGTGACAACTGACACACGAGACCCTAAAAAGGTAAAATAACTGATGAATGCTGCACTGATGTAGAGCTAGTGTGTGACATGCAGGGTACATGTGACATTGGGACATGCATTGTTAGAAGCAATCGGTATCAATTTTCCATTGTTACCTTGTTTGGCCCTTGGTAGTCCATGCATGTGGACATGCTGCCATCTTTCCTCCCTCTCAGAAGATCAGGTGCTCCCCCATGTTGACTTACTCAGTCGAATACGCCCATCCTCATATACTCTTGCAATATAGCCTAGCAACCTCGTGGCACACATGCACACATGCACGCGCACACACATTGCATGGGTATGCACGTATACAGGCACATGCACGCTCTATAGATGCAACACACACACACCTTCCTTCAAGCAGAGTCCTAATAATTTACTCTATTCTATAAATTTTTTTTTTCAAAAAGGAGACTTCTATTAAGTATGAAAAAATTTTACAAAATGAAAATTTCACACCAAGCAAGGTGGAGATCTCAACCAATCAGGAGCCCTGTGCTGCCAATAGGGTCCTGAATGAGAGGATGTGAAAAAGATACCAATGTCCCACTCTCTCATAAACTGGCTGCGGAGCGGATTTTGGCCCAGGTAGCCATAATGTTGTGAATAATATCACTCCAAATCCTGCAAAGACACTGAGAAACAAGAACGGGAGTACCCTCAATGGCCTCGGTGCATCTAGCCTTCCAGATATTCCAGGCTGAGATGCTAGCAATAATCTCCCAAGAGCTGGCTTACCTCTGTGTCGGAGGGACAAAGTGTGAAAGTGGCAAATCCTGAAGACAACACTGCCGAGCAACTCCTTGCCTAACCATAATGGCCAAGCTCCTGTCAGTCTCCTCGAATATCAGCTGAGGCCCAGACTGTGTCAACCAAATGATAGAACCAAAAGAAATGATAGCATCCCTCTTAATCCTACCAAAGAGGTGTGCAATCGCAGACCAAACCCTCTGTGCTTCCCTGCATTCCCATAAACAATGGTAGACTGACTCCAAAACTCCTGCACATCTAGGGCATGCTGGGCAAGCACCAGTAACAGACCTCCACTGATTGGTGGCCAGACCACCATGAAGAGAAACCCAGATAAAGGAGGAAATCTGTGGCATTCCTGTAAGAATGCCACAATTTTCGCCAAAATACCCTCTTAATGTTAGTCGAAATGCCGTAAGATTCCCAATGGGGTCTAAGAGTAGGGACACTTTGAATGTGTCCCAAGATAAGATGTCTGGCATTCCACACCGTATAATTGAAAAAAGGCATGCTTTTCAAAGGGTTACGAGCATCCTTCCACTCCCACTCACCGAGGTCCCAATGCAAATGTCTGATAGGGCAGCCACCATACAACCAAAGGCTAACACTCTCTGTGATCATCCTTTGGGGGGGGGGGGGGGGGATGTCAACAAAGACGTGCTTCCCTAACCTGCCAACAACTTTGATTGGATGAATCAGGTCCTGCATGCCAGCTGCCATCCATCCTATACAGAAAAAAAGACCGGTACATCATCCTCCCTAGGCAAGGGGAGACCCATAACCTGAAGAGGAACACCTGTCCCAGAAAAAACCCCAAACCAAGAATGATGACGGCCTTCCAAGAAAGATCCAGTAATCCAGTGGTTGGGAATGGCTGCATCAATCTGTGCAATCCTCCGGCTAGAGCCTCTCAATTGCTGCGTGAAATCCAATCTCTGTACCTCGGTGAGGCTCTGAAGCCTCTTCCAAGCCAGCACTGTGGGGCATAGGGTCTCCCAGCCAGCCCAAAGAATATGCATAGCTGCCCCAAGAGGCCTACCATGCACATCTAAGATCAAATCATTGCATAGAATGGGCTGCCGGTTAACTTCCTCCGCTGAATGCGGGGGGTGTGTACCAAAAAACTTCCTCTGCTGAATGCGGGGGGATGTGTACCAAAAAACTCCTCAGGCAGTCCCAGGCCCGTAGGAGGGACCTAACCAGGGGGAATGAAGGGGAGCGGTGAACTGCATCCGCGAACAGGGACACACTTGGTGATTTGTTGCATGAGAAAGTCCTTCCACGGCTCAGTGCCTGGAAGAAAGCCCCTAACAACAAGCTTACAAAGCAAAGCCTTACATTGCACCTCAGGGTCAATGATATTCAATCCCCCTTCTTGCTTAGGCCTGATAATGGTTTCCCAAGCAACTGTAGCCCTGGTTTGTGCATTTCGATCAAGCCCTGACCAAAGAAAGTTCCGAATAAGGCGACGAAGCTGGCCAATGCAGCCCTTCTGAAAAATCTAGCACGAAGCGATAAACCAGGCCATGGCTAGCAAAACTTGGTTAACCACTAAAAAGCTCTGGAGGCCAAGTCGAGCTTCCTCCTACTCTACTGATGAAGTTTGCTTTTAATGCTTAAGAGCACTAGAGCAAACTGTTGTGTAGGGGAGATGTCAACGCGTACCTGACAACCAAGGTATCCGGCAGAGCATCCTCTCTCAATCCAAGTAAAACCAACATCTGTACCCCAATCTGCAAGAGGAGAATGACTGATCCAAAAACCAACTGACTTATGCCAATTGATAGTAGCTCCTGCTGCCAAACAAAAGGCCTCCAAGGCTGTCCGAAAAGCACATAAACAAGCATGTGAAGCCTCAAGGAACAACGTCGTATCATCTGCTAACTCAGAGTCCAAAAACTCTTCCTCTGTGCATAAAGGCAGCTTGAGACCCACAACACCAGGGGCAGCCCGAAGAAACTTGCTCATAGCCTCAGCTACAATGAGGTATGTTGGGTTTTATGCTGTGTATGCACCCAGAGGAGTGCTAGTGATCATCAGTAGATTACTGGGGCACTTTTTACTTCAGTTAGTGGAGGTTTTTTCCCCCAGTTTAGCTTAGTTTCACTTATATTCAGTTTATAGGTGTTTTGGTCCACCCGGCACATTTTATGGCCGGACATGTGAACACATATCTTTAGGTCACTATTATGTGGCTATTGTACTTCACTTTTCATCAAGCTGAATACACAAAGTCGTGTTCTCTCTCTGTTGCTCTCCACGCTTGTCTGCAGCATCTCCAAACCCTAACCCTAACACCTCTGTTGCCTTCATTTGGTATCAGAGCTTTGAAGGCTTGCCTTGCCCTGCCCATACACTGCCAGGTTATTATTGCTGCTGCCCGTACAACTCCGTACATTATTGTTGCTGCCCGTACACTGTGCGCCGTTTGCAAATCGTACAGCTGTCGACTGTACTTGTTCGCCTGCAGCAGTTGCCGTACCTGTTCGCCGCTGTCAGCATCTGTACCTGCTCCGTACAGTCAGCGTCGACTGTACTTGTCAACGCTAGTCGTCTGTCGACTGTACTCAGTCGACTGCTGCAGCCCGTATACTGTACCTGGTCGCCTCAACGCTGGTCGTCTGTTGACTGTACTCAGTCGACTGCTGCAGCCCGTTTATTGTACCTGGTCGCCTTGCTCAACACTGTGCAACTTCCGTACCTATTAGAGCCGACCACAGTACCTGCACAGTACCTGCACAGAATCTGCCTGCAGTCGCCATCAGTCCTGTGTAGTACAAGTCGACTGTACCTGCACAGTACAGTCAACTGTACTTGCTCTTTGGTGGACTGTACCTGCATAAGTACCACAAGCTACTCAGTCAATCTGTGGTAAGCATTAAAAATTCTGTTTTTGGGCAATATTATTTTCTCTGTGAAAATATACAGGCACAACAGGCAGACTTTCTAGCAAAGAAGTCTACAGGTTTTTTGCACAGTTTTACGTGCAGCAAATTTGGGCATTTTTGGGGCATTTTGGCATTGTGTACGCCATTTGCTGCTCTACTCAGTCATTGGTGCTTTGAGCTGCACATTCAGAGGATTGAGAGTGCAGGCATATTTGGGTGAACTGTATTCAATGGAGTACAGTTATTTTCAGGGTTTTTGCTATTGGGTTTTTTTGATAAACAGGTACAACATTGTGCATAGGCATAATGGCAAATCAACAACAGAGTGATGTATTCATGTATTTGTCTAAGGAAGACAAATTGGACGGCACGAACTACTCCTTGTGGAGTTTTATGCTGAAAAATGTGCTTGTGGCAAAAGGTCTTTGGGATTTTGTTAGTGGTGATGAACCACGTCCAGGTCCATTGGCTCCAGAGACTCCTCCCCAAGGGGGTGCTCGTGGGGGAGGACAACAGGTACAGGCTCCAAGGCTGCCATTGCCTGTTCAAAGAACAAATGCTCAAAAGACATGGGATGCCAGGGATGCACAAGCTTTGTCACTCATTGCATTGTCAGTACAGAGGTCCATTATACCTCATATTCGTTCAGCTGGCTCTTCACAGAATGCATGGGTGACTTTGGAGCAGATGTATGCTGCTCGTAATGAGGCTAGGATCTCATTTTTGAAAAGAGAGCTGGAAAATCAGAAAATGAATGAAGGAGATGATATGTCTAGTCACTTAAACAAGCTGCAGGATTTGAGAGAGTAACTCATCAATGTGGATGAGATTATTCTTGAGACACAGCTTGTGTCCACCATCTTGCACTCTTTGCCAAGATCTTACTTGGCTTTTCATACCTCTTTGAACCTCAGCATGAGGAATGCTGTTGAACCCCTCAAGTATCAGGAACTTGTTGCTCTCTTACTACAAGAGGAGCAAATGAGGAAGAATATGAATATGAACACAAATGCTGAACAAGCATTTACTACAGGTCAAAAGGGGAAAGGAAAAACTCAGCCAAAGAGTTCAAATCAAAATTCAGGTGATGGTGGTTCTTCACAGGATACCAAGAAAGGTGATGGACAGCCCAAGAAGAAGGGCAAATGTCATTACTGTAAGACGCCAGGTCACTACATCACGGAATGTAGGAAGAGGATTGCCAAAGAGAAGGCAAAGGAAGCTGGGATGTCTGTTAATGATGCTTCTAAAGCTTCTCCAGAGACTGCTTCTTTTGTTGAGGACAGGGATTACTGTTTTTATACATGCAGCTATGATGCCTCTTGGTCTTCACAGGCACTCAGTATGACAGAGCATGCATGTACTTGGTATTTTGATAGTGGTGCCTCAAAACATATCACATCTCGCAGGGATTTGTTTAGTCATGTTGGCCCTGCCCCTGTTGGCAAAACTGTTCAGTGTGCCAACAATGCTTCATATCCAGTTCGTGGCATTGGGGAGATTCAGCTCACAGCCATTGATGGCTCCATTCTCCGCCTTACAGATGCCTTATATGTACGAGGGATAAAGAAGAATTTGTTGTCCATTTCTTCTTTAGCACATTGTGGTATGCAAGTCCACTTTGATGATGATAAATGCATGGTCAGAGACAAAGCTAATGCCTTGACCTTGATGCTTACTGGTACATTATGTCATGGACTTTATCAGCTGGATGCATTTCAGCCAGTGGATCAGTCTGCTTATAATGCATTCACTCTTACTCCAGCTATGGTTGATGCGGAGTTATGGCATGCTCGCATGGGGCATGTAAATTTTGGTAGTCCTATGCTTATGCAGCGACATAACATGTTTACAGATCTACCTCTCATGGAGAAGCCTCAGATCACATTTGTGAAGGATGTATTTTGGGAAAAATGCATAGGTTTTCCTTCCCACGTGATCAGGCTCTAAGAGCAACTGCAAAGTTGCAGCTTATACACAGTGATCTTTGTGGTCCCATGCAAACGAAGTCATTAGGTGGTTGCTTTTATTTTGCAACATTTATTGATGACTTCTCTCGTATATGCTGGGTCTATCCTTTGACACAGAAATCACAGGTATATGATGCATTTTTGGCCTTTGTAGCACTTGCTGAGACAGAGTCAGGATGCAAGGTCAAGACTCTCCGTTCTGACCGAGGGGGGGAATATATGTCACATATGCTGAATTCCTTTCTTGGGAGTAGAGGTATAAAACATCAGTATACTACTCCTTACACTCCACAGCAGAATGGGGTTGCAGAAAGGAAGAATCGGTCACTCATGGAGATGGCCAGATGTATGCTAAAGGCAAAAACGCTACCACATATCTTTTGGGTGGAAGCTGTCATGTGTGCTTGTCATATTTTGAATCGATGTCCCACAAAGGCATTGGTTTCTATTACTCCTTTTGAGGCTTGGCATGGCCGCAAGCCTTCTGTATCGCATTTTCGTATCTTTGGGTGTCTTGCATATGCACACATACCCAAAGAGTTGAGGAGGAAGCTGGATGATAAAGCCACAAAATGCATTTTTGTTGGGTATAGCCGTGAGAGCAAGGGCTACCGGTTATATGACCCACTATCCAGGAAGATATTCACTAGTCGGGATGTGATTTTTGATGAAAAATCAGAAATATCCATGGCTGGTTATGAGGCAAATCAGGCTGAAAATGATGTGTTTGAAGGTCTACTACCTATGGAGTTTCATTCCACAGTTGGTGATCCAACTCATGAGGGTACAGGACAGCCAGCAAATGATGTAGGTGGTGCAGAAATTCAGCAGCAAAATGAGCTAGAAGCTGAACCAAATATGGGGCAGCAGGCACCACAGGTCAGACACATACCTAGATGGTATTTGAGGACATTACAGGACAGCCATTTAGAGGGTCCTCTTGCTGGTCGTACTCGTAGGGAAACAAGGACCAATGAGCATGCACACATCATGGATTTGAATCTGGTTATGGCAGCCAGTTTACAGGATGATGATGAGCCTGATTCATTTGTGGATGCACGAGATAATGTGCATTGGAACAAAGCCATGCAGGATGAGCTTGATTCTATTAAAAGGAATCAAACATGGGATTTGGTTGATCTGCCCAAAGGCAAGAAAGCAATTGGTACTAAATGGGTCTATAAGTTGAAAAGACATGCAGATGGATCCATTGACAAGTACAAAGCCCGTCTAGTTGCAAAGGGCTATGCACAGAAGAAGGGCATTGATTATGAGGAGACATTTGCTCCTACATCCCGTATGTCGACACTTAGGTGTGTCATTGCATTGGTTGCACATCGCGGTTGGGTTGTTCACCAGTTGGACATAAAGACTGCATTTCTACATGGGGACCTCGAGGAGGAAGTTTATGTATTTCAGCCCATGGGTTTTGCAGAACATGGTCATGAGAGGAAAGTATGTAGGCTGAAAAAGGCCTTGTATGGTTTGAAACAAGCTCCATGAGCTTGGTATGCAAAAATAAATGCTTTTCTACTCACTCAGGGATTTGTGAACAGTCCATCAGAAGCCACTCTGTATGTAAAGAAAGAAGAGACAGATCTGCTGGTCATCAGTCTTTATGTGGATGATCTCTTGCTCATGGGATCAAATGATGACAAAATTGCAGCTTTTAAAGAGATACTGCAACAGACATTTGACATGTCTGACTTGGGGCTTGTACACTACTATTTGGGCATACAGTTTGTGCAGGATAACAGAGGCATTGGGTTGTTGCAATCATGGTATGTTGCTAAACTTCTGGAGAAGTTTAAATTTCAGGATTGCAAGCCTATTAGTACTCCTATGGAGCCTGGGATGAAACTGTCACTACAAGATGACAGTACTTCCTTTGATGCCACTACATATGCTCAGGCTGTTGGGTGCCTTATTTACTTGTGTAATACAAGGCCAGATATTCAGTATGCAGTCTCTCAATTGAGCAGATTTATGCACAGCCCGCGGTTGTCACATTGGCAAGCTGTGAAGCGTGTATTCCGTTATTTGCAGGGTACCTTGTCTCTTGGATTGCTTTATCCTGAGGGGGGTGACATGCAGTTATACGCTTACAGTGATTCAGATTGGGCTGGTGATTTTGATACCAGACATTCCACCAGTGAAAATTGTTTCTTTCTTGGTTCTTCATGCATTTCTTGGCTAAGCAAGAAACAGACCACAGTGGCCACTTCGTCTTGTGAGGCAGAGTACAGAGAAGCCTACACTACTACTGTTGAGTGTGTTTGGCTGCGTCGTCTCATGACTGATATGGATATTTCAGTGGAGGAGCCTACACCTATCTATACTGATAGTCAGAGTGCCATTGCTGTGGCCAGGAATCCTGTGTTTCATGCTCGCACGAAACACATAGAGATTCACTATCATTTTGTTCGGGAGAGACTCCAGGCAGGAGATATCAGTCTGATCTACTGTCCTACAGATCAAAATGTGGCAGACATCTTCACCAAGGCATTACCACGTCCGAAATTTGAAGCATTCTGCAGTGCTTTGAATTTGTTTCCTTTTGGTGGATGATGTACAGTGATCACATATCACTCCAGGGGGGTTTGTTGGGTTTTATGCTGTGTATGCACCCAGAGGAGTGCTAGTGATCATCAGTAGATTACTGGGGCACTTTTTACTTCAGTTAGTGGAGGTTTTTTCCCCAATTTAGCTTAGTTTCACTTATATTCAGTTTACAGGTGTTTTGGTCCACCCGGCACATTTTATGGCCGGACATGTGAACACATCTTTAGGTCACTATTATGTGGCTATTGTACTTCACTTTTCATCAAGCTGAATACACAAAATCGTGTTCTCTCTGTTGCTCTCCACGCTTGTCTGCAGCATCTCCAAACCCTAACCCTAACACCTCTGTTGCCTTCAAGGTACAGTAAAGGGGTGAGGGGACAACCCTGCCTCACTGAACGGGAAATCTGAAAACGCTCACCGCGCCCCCCACGAGCCAAAACAGGGCTATGAGCCTCCCTGTATAGGCAGGACACCCCTCTGATCCAGTTTTGGGAAAACCCCATGTGTGCCATAGTGCCCTCCAAAAAATCCCAATCCACTCTGTCAAGCAAAAGAATGGCAAGAGGCTGTTGACTAGACTTTGCCCACTTGACAGCCTCCGAGAAAGAAAAGGTGTTATCAAATATACTCCTTCCTTGGAGGAACCCATTCTGGGTATCATGGATAGTCCTTTGGAGAATCGGTTGCAACCTTATACTCAAGGCTTTAGCTAAGATTGTATATGCAGATCCAAGGAGGGTGATGGGCCTCCATTGCTTGATGTCAGTCTTGTCCCCACCCTTGGGGATAAGGTGAATCAGCCCCTCCGTGTGGTATGGAGGCATCATACCCGACAACCACATTTCTTGAAGGGCAACAGTGATGGCATCTCCAGTATGATCCCAAAAAAGAATAAAGGCAGCGGGAGAAAGACCATCATCCCCTGGGCATGAACCACTGGAAAGAGCATGTAGTGCGTGAAGGAATTCATCCTTCGAGAAAGGGGCATCTAGGGAAGAACACACAGCATCTGTAATGAGCCTGGGCATGCACTCCCAAGCTTTCTGCCGTGCCACATCTCTCTGAGGAGAGGGCACCTCTGCAGTCAACAAAGACCGATAAAAATCTGAAGCCATACCCCTCACCTTATCAAGCTCAATCTGAACCTCACCCTGTGAATCCTGCAAGTACCTCACAGAATCCTTGCTATGGGAAGTCCTGTGCTGAAAAAAACTCTTTGTTGCATTTGCCACCCATCCGAGTCCAAAAAGCCTCGTTCGCAAGAAAGGCGAACTCAGCCCTCCTGTCCATGGCCAACTGCAGCTCTGCTCTAACTGTGGTCAAGAGGTCTGTAATCCAAGATGCATGTGGATGCTTTTCATGTTCCCTCTGAAGAGCAGATAAAGAGAGTCAGCAATACGGACAGGGGGAGAGGCCGAGCGAGCCCCAGGCTCCCTGGGACACAAAACGATGAGGCAATGATCGGATTTGGTGGTGCCAGGCATAATAGCAATGGTGGCTCCTCTGTCCAAGGACCAATCATCTGCATAAAACCTGTCCAGACGTGCAAAGATGCTCTCATCCCCGCTTCTGCAGTTATGCCAAGAGAAAGATAAGGAATTTGGGTCCAGCAATCCCTGCCAAAAAAGGAAAGCGTGAACCTCTCCCACGAGGTTCGCTCCAAAGGGTGTAAACCCCCTTTGCATCCACCCTTCTTGTCAGAAGGTTGCTCAACCATATTAAAATCTCCTCCCACTATCCAATGATCAACCTGGGGAATGACATTTGTAATGGTGTCCCAAAAGGTGTCATGGCCCTGTGAAAATGGAACAGCACAAGTGTGGGCATGGTGGTTGCTGAGCAAAAAATATTAAATGATTCACATTTGGGGTGCCCGGACAGAGAGAATGATGTATGGACATCTCCAGGTGTGAAGGGGGGAACTAGAACATTAATATTTTAATGTTTTATTTATGGTTGCCCCTAGGCCTTAGTGGCCCCTAGGAAACTTTAATGTTTATTAAAGTTGGGGCCCTAGGACATTTTTGGAGAGAGGCCACTCCACTTTTGGAGTTGCATGCCTCTCTCATCTCTCTCTCTCTAGCTTTTTGGGAGGCGTGCAACCTACGTGCAAGTTTGCAAGCGTTGAGAAGAGGAGAAGCAACGTCGACTGCTGGCTGCTGTTTTTGACTACTATTTTCTATGCTAAACTGGCCGTACAGTCCACTTGTTGCAGGCCGTATAGCCCAGGTGGAGTTTGCCTGTACAGAACTGCTGCTGCTGCAGGTACCGCTGGCTTCTGCAAGTACAAGCGGCGCAGGTCAGGCAGTTACTGCTCTGTTGCTGTCTGGTGCAGGTGAAGCCATCAGAGAACTGTACAGCAGGTACAGGTGGCTGTACGATTGCTCACACAGGCGGCTGACTGCAGGCGCTGGTACAGTCGGGTACAGTAGGCGCATAGGTGGACTCAGGCGACAGCAGCACAGTCCGTACAGTTCTGTATGGACAGATTCAGTCAGGTGTGCAGAGGCTGTACGGACAGGTACAGTGGAGAATTACTGACCTGACGGACAGGTACAGCATCTCCAGTTGCAAGCAGAGCTTTTCCAGAGCTTGGTTGGTGCAAAAGTCAGGTGGTTGCAAGAGGAAAAGTACAGACAGTCTCTGGTACAATTGGCCTCACGAGTGTAGAACCACATGCTGATTTGGTAAGCTCTGAAATAGTCCATCTATCTTTCTTTCCATTGGCTTATGTCTGCTGCAGAGTTGTGCTATGTGGCCCCTTGTGAGAGGAGGGGTATGGCAGATTGAAAGGGTGGACATAGGGATTGGACAGTGAATGTATGTTTGTGCTGAGTTGTGGAACCATGTACATGGGATATGCCAGATGTGTGCTCAAGGCTTCTCTGTTGAATAGTCTTGGCTGATCAGAGGGAAGCACAGAGTGTTGCTTTTGTGGGACACAGATTTGTGTGAGAATCCTCTGTGCTAAGAGGTCTTGTGGGCTGCCAGAGTGGACATACAGGTGTATTATCCTGGTTGGTTTTGTTGTACTCAGCTTTACATCTTTTTGAAATTGAATAAAGAAATACCGGAAGGGGCGCCAAGCTTTGGGGCCAACAGGTGTCGGTTTTATTTCAGATTTGGGGCACCCTTCCACAATCTCAAAAGGTGCCTTGCCTGTCGAGGTATGAACAGTGTTGTTATATGCAAACTCCACCAAAGGAAGATGTTAATCAAATGCTATCGAGTCTTGTTGAGTTGCTTACTTACATGTGTGAGTGCATGAGTGTGTGTGCGCTTAAGGTAAGCTTGCTTAATTCTTGCTTGTGATTAGCTACATGTAGAATGTGATTGAGAGAGTGATAAGAAAGGAAGCTTGTTATCTTCTCCTTCATGAGTGATTGGATTACAAAGATCCAAACATTGGATTGGTAGAGCTTGAGGGTTTGACACCCCTTAATGTTTCCATTTCCACATTCAATGTGCTTTCACGCTCTAGATGGGTTGTACTCCTTGGTGAAGACAATGCTTGTTATGAAGCTATAACTTCCTTGCTTGTGGGCTGCCAGATTGGACATCCAGGTGTATTCTCCTGGTTGGTTTTGTTGTACTCAGCTTTACATCTTTTTGAAATTGAATAAAGAAATACCGGAAGGGGCGCCAAGCTTTGGGGCCAACAGGTGTCGGTTTTATTTCAGATTTGGGGCACTCTAGCTCCAATCAAATTTGTTTTTATATCTGGACTACAAGTGGAAGGGTGACTGCTAGTCTACCGCACTTTGGTTTCTACCAGAGGCCGGTTTCAAAAGGCCACCCTTTCACCTCTCACGTTAGGTGCATAGATATTCAAGATTCCCAATTTCTGACCCTCATGCATGATCAAGATCCATTGTGCTCTAGCAGGGATGATAACACCGTGCCCAATAACATGAGGCATAACAGATGCTGCCACTGAAATGCAAACACCCCCTCTAGTCCCAACTGCTGAGGACCAGAAGGTGTGGCTAGAAAGCATCTTACCAGTTTTGCCACACTGAGACCTATCCAGTTTGTGTTCCTTCAACAAAAGTACATCCATAGACCCTCCTGTAATAGCAGGGTGAAGCTGGTCCTTCAGAAGTGCTTCCTACCACGGGTGGAAGCCCTCCAAGGCCCTGAACATTCCATGAGACGATTCTCATGGAAGAGAAGAGGGTTTGATCCCCGATCTAAGAAGACGATGGGCAGCCTGAGGACGCTTCTCATAATGCTGGAGGACGGGAAAATCCACGGGGCAAAGTCCACTGACATGCCCTGGTCCGAGGCCCTGCACAGTACCTGCATATGTACGAGAAACCTGTTCGCCCTGCGGGGCATCATGCTGAAAATCCCGCAATACATGATCCCCACTGTGCTGTACATCCTGCATATCGCCCCCTCCAAGTAGAGGGGACTCAACAAAATCATCCTGATCCGAGATATCATCTCTCTGCAAAGATGCATCAGCTGACACATCCCTCTGACCAGAAACATCATCTATCTGTACATGATCCGAGGAGGCCTTCCCATCAATCGCACTAGGGGGGCGGGCGTGAGAGACAGCTCGCCACACCTGGCGGACTGAAGGACAGGGAGGAACCAAGGGAGCTGGCGCCTGAGAAGCACGCTTACGAGGCCTCCTGCAACCTGGAGCCCGAGGGCAATCTCGAGCAAAGTGACCCTGTTGGTGACAAACCTAGCACTGATCGGGTTTACCTGCAATCTCCATACGTTGCTTCAAAGGACCGCAAGGGCCCGGAAGCAAAACATAGTCCTCAAAGAGCTCAATGTCACGGGCAAGAAACATGACCTTGGGGACAACATCCGTCGAGGTGGTGACCACCTGGGTAGAAGATGTCGGCAAGGCGTGGAGGGGGGGCACTTGAAGAACTTCCCAAAGGCAGACCCGATGGCCTCTAACATAGGCCAATATGCGCGAGGAAGACCTGGGAATCTAAGAGTAATCGGGAAACGGTTCCGTCTTCCTCAACAGGGTCAAAATAGCTGGAGTAGGGAAGAAAGAATATCTTCCTCGGGCCCAATGGCAAAGGGCTGCCCTTCAAAACCTTTGAGGCTTCGTCCTCAGAATCAAAATCCACTTGGAAGAAACCTCTTCCAAGCAACGTGACATCTCGAAAGTGTGGAGTGAGGTTGGAGGGCAGAGCCGCCAGGACCCAATCCCGAGCTTGGAGACGGGATGGGTGAGATCCAAAGATTCTGGCTATGAGGGTCGTTTTGGAGTCTCTCTCTATTTCGGCGTAGAGGACCGCGAGCTCGGCTTCGGAAAGAACTATGGTTCGCTCGGCCAAGGGAGAATGATTAGCCATGATGCTAATCGAAGAAAAAGGCCGACTTGAACCCAAATGAGGAGCAATCCAAACCAAGGGGAAGAGGCAGGCAAGGAAGCGGAGGAAAGGACAAGGGGGTGGAAAAGGGCAAAAAAGAGAATATAAAATAAAAGGAAGAAAAAAGAAGAAAAAGAAGAGAGAGAGAGAGAGAGAGAGAGAGAGAGAGAGAGAGAGAGAGGAAAAGAAAAGAAAAGAGAAAAAAGAAAAAAAAAAACCAGGCGAAGAAGGGCGGGGGAAGGGCAGCGCAGCAAAGGCTGCGCAGAATGGAGGAGGTTGAGGCGGCAGGTGAGGAAGGGCTAGGGAAGGGCAGTGCAGCAAGCCTGCGCAGAAAGGAGGAGGCGGAGAGAGGAGGGGAGGCGAACAAGGAGAGCAAGAGGGGATGGGGTGCAGACAGGAGACAGCGGCAAAAGCAGGGGTGAACAACGGGAGAGGAAGGAGGGGGGGCGGAGGAAGGAAGGGGGGCGACACAGATGACAGAGGCGGAGGTTCAGGGAGCTCGCAGGTCTTCAGATAATTTAGCATTAACTCGTCAAGCAACTTTGTTGATCTAGCATTGAGTGTTCATGTCTTGGTGTTTGTTATTTGCCCATGATGTAGTACGAATATACCTTGAATCTGTCTCTGTGCAAAACAGACAATTGGTGGAGTTGTTGGGGGGAGCTATAGCTGGTTTGCATTCAATGATAGACGAGCACTTTGGCATTGTTGTCGTGGAGTACATGGCGGCAGGAGCCATACCAATAGGTTAATTTTCTGGATTTTGTCAAGCATTAAAGAAATACAGCAATTGATGACGCATGTGTGCATAAGTCTGTCACTGATTTTGACCATGTTGATATCTAATTTTGCAGCTCATAACTCTGCTGGGCCAAGGATGGACATTGTTGTTGAACAAGATGGCCAAAAGACAGGATTCCTTGCTGTGTCTGTGGATGAGTTTGCAGTTGCTATGATGATGGTTCTGACAATGTCAGAAGAGCAGCGCCTGCAGATGGCTGCAAGGGCAAGAGAAAGGGCTTTATCTTTCTCTGAGGATCGTTTTGATCAAGACTTTAAGGAAGCCATGTCTTTGATCTTGTCCCAAATAAAACATCAAAGGTCAGTTATTGAAGCTTAATCTTTAACTCTACAAAACTTTACCCGAGTAGAGAACATGCTTGCTCTCGGGAATGTCACAGTGTGCGCTCCATGAAGTGCTAATGAGGCAAACATGTTGTGGGGTTAGTTAAGTCATACAAATTTTGTAAAAGGGCTAGGGTTTCTCCAACAAAAAGTACTCGATCTTCACACAATGCACACTGTATTACTGCTTTTTTCTTCTTGAAAAGGTTCAAAAGAGTTTTGTTGAGAGGCTAGAGCCTCGAGTTATAACCTAGTAACTTATGTGATGGGAGGGAGGCACGGATGGATTTTTAGTGGCCCCACTGTGTACACAACACTGTTATTGAAGATGCCCATAGCATCCCATAAAAGCTATTGTAACCAAGAAATGAAAATGAAAATGTTTAGGTAACTTCAAAATAGCATATTGCATGTAAGTGTTTTGAAGTACTAGGCAGTGTTGGTTAACTGCTCCTTGCAAGGTAATATCAATTAAGCTGTAAACTCAGTTGAGAATCTCATCTTCTGAAGTCTAGATGGTTAACCAGTGAAGTGCCAATGAAACACATGGCTCCATGGTTGGTGCCTCCTTATGGGCTCTTGGTGATATCCTTGGGCACTGAATATGGTTCCACAAATCCAAGGCACTTGGGGTGCTGTGAGTCTCCAAGATGTATTATTGAGACAAGTTTCATGTGGATGGACCTTCTTTGACATGGGCACTTTATGGGGAGCAAGGAAGTACAAATATCTTCCCTCAGTGCATGTATCTGAGCAATTTGATAAATATCTCCTTGGGCAGCGTGAGAAATCGGTCGGTGATGGAAGTGTGATAATTTGGGCCAAAAGTACATTTGGTTGCAGCCTCTGTGAGTTTTGTATAAAGAATGTAATTAGTGCATATCAAAAATCATTTCCAACTTGAGTGGCTGATTGCACTTCCCCAATTCCTAATGCATGTAATCAACTAGAATGCCCTGTTAGTGGGTGTTGGGTGAGCTACAGGTTATAGCTGCCGCCTCACAGATTTGGCATACAAATTAACCAACATGCACCACCGATCAACCCCACTAGATGTGTGAAAGTCCAGCTTTACTTCTTACTTAGCAGTAAACCAATCTCAAATTGTTTTGCATATACTTACCATCCCACCTCTCTCTTATTCTCATAACCTTTGTGACTAGAACATCTCCAAAGTGGCATTCAAGCTAATTCAAAACATACTACAATATTTATTGTAGTTGTAAAGCAAAATCCAGATTTTTATAGGGTGTGTAATTTTCATTAAAAAGCTAGAAAATGTATCATTTGATCATGCTTAGTTTTTTTTTAAGATGCTAGTTAGAACAAGCTAGATAGAACATCTTCAAAGCGGTCTTCTCCTTTTCAAGCTAAAGCAAAACACGTATTATTCCCTATTTTGGTTTTCATAAGTTACTACAATATTTATTATGGTTGTTTTAAAAAAAATCAAGAATTTTATAGTGTATGCTATTTTCATTAATAAGCTAGCAATTTTTCCTTTAATCACAGGTAGTTTATTTCTCAACTCTGAGATGCTAGTTTTCATTTTAGAATCATTGAAGCCTTTTCTTAGTGTATGTGCTAGTAGTTACTTTTATGACAGCATGTTCTCTTTTTTCTTGAAAGGTTACCTTAGCCTTTCACTGCCATAAGAGCCCCCCATCCACATGGATTTCCCAACATATGGGATAAAAATTAACTTTCATGCACCACCAATCGACCCCACTAAATGTGTGAAAATCCATCTTTGACTGTTACTTCACTACAATATTCAATCTCAAATAGTGTACTTTCTATCCCACCTCAAAGTGACTTTAACATCTCCAAAGTGGCATTCTCCTTTTCAAGCTCGAGCAAATCATGTTACCATTCTCTATGTTAGTTTTTATAAGCTAATCACATATTAGCTTGTAGTTGTTTCCAAAAAAATCAAGAATATTGTGGTATCTGTAATTTTCTTAAAAAAGCTAGCAATTTTTCCTTTAATCATGTTTAGTTTTTTCCTCATCTATGAGACTTGAGTTAGAACATCACCAAAGTGGCATTCTCCTTTTCAAGCACGAGCAAAACATGTACCATTTTTTTCGTTGCTTTTAATAAGCTACTACAAATATCGGTTTGTAGCATCTCTCTAACTTGTGCATCTGACATCTACAACACCCCTCTAATAAGCTCTATCTTTTCCCCCTCAGGCCTCTTTGTAGTCTTCACCTCTTTGTCTCTCTAACCTCTATTTTTCCTCACACCTTCTTCTACCAACAACTCTTATTGGTGTGTAGCACCTCTTTGAGGTCTACAACATGTCTCTAAGGTCTACAACACCCCTCTATGCTCTACCTCTTCCCTCCTAGTTTGCAATACCTCTTTGATCTCTCTAAAACATCTCATTGGTCTATGTACCACCTCATTGATTTGAACATCAGTACAAAATGACTCCACAAGACAATACAAGGAGACCTCTAGGTTGTATGTGTACCTTGATCATGAGAATGCAACCATTCAAAGTACCATGGGAGCCAAGATTAAGAGAGATGTTGATTTTGCAAGCTTGTGTGTAAGAAATAGGAGAAACATTCAAATTTGGACAGATGGTAGGATTTACCAAATAGACTCTCTCACACATTCTCAACAACCCAACTTTCAAAATGTTACTATATTTCTATGTTTTTTAGGAGATGGGCATAGTGGCCTTCATCGATATTGTAGTAGCATTCCATCCCTCACCCCTATTGAGACTTAAAGAATATTGCAAGAAGAAAATTTAATTATACTTATGCAACATAAAATTCAATACAATTCAACGGATGCATCATAGACATGATGAAGAATTGTGACTATGAACCAAGAAGTTGATATGAAGAACAAGATTACCCCATCATAAGAAGAAATTATTCTGCTATGTAATCATAAATACATGCAAGCAAGTCAATCGATAATCTCAAGAAACACCTTGCTTATAAAAAAAAACATGCGCTTGGTATTTTGGGAAAGGCTAGCAGTGATCGAAAAGAGAAGGCTCACGGCCACAAGGTATGAGACTCGACCCTTAAAAAAAACCATGTGTAAAGGAATCCATGGCACTCTAAAAATAAAGCTCTTTTAAATTTGACGAGTTTAACATCTATGTAGACTTGGTCACAATGCAATGAACAAACAATGATAAAATATTTATGGCATAACATGGGAAGGTGAGCAACACAACTTATGAAACTGAACTATGTGCATCAGTGGTTTGTGTCCTTCTAGATGTGTGAATGATTTCTTTGCAGAGTGCAATAGAGAAATTGTTTTTTCATTAAAGTTGGATGAAGGTCAAGTTTCCAAGGGTCATAAGTTAGAGAGTGTTATGGCATAACATGGGAAGGTGAGCAACACAACTTATGAAACTGAACTATGTGCATCAGTGGTTTGTGTCCTTCTAGATGTGTGAATGATTTCTTTGCAGAGTGCAATAGAGAAATTGTTTTTTCATTAAAGTTGGATGAAGGTCAAGTTTCCAAGGGTCATAAGTTAGAGAGGGTTAGCCTAACATTGATGGCTCTAAAGGGCAAGGAGACATCACTAGAGGAACAACTCTAGGTATCATCAGAGATCCAACAAGAGGAGTCGTTAGAGGAGATACAAGAAGCACAAAGAGAAGATACATGGGTGTAGAATGATTCTCAAGTTAAAAGAAGAAAAGGAAGAGAGTGGAAAAACAATATTTGGGGGTACAATAAAAAATATATCTAGTGACTATCAGCATTTTGAAGGTCTTGAAGAATTTCATCAAACCCTAAAATGGTAGACGTGTGAATAAATCTTTTTGCAGAGGGCAATGGAGAAATTGTTTTTGCATTAAAGTTGGATGAATGTCAAGTTTCTAGGGGTTATAACTCAGAGAGAGTCAGCCTAACATTGATGAATAGGGCTCTAAATGGCGAGGAGACATCACGAGAGGAGCGACTCCAGGCATCCTCAGAGATACAACAAGAGAAATCGTGAGAGATACATGAAACATAAAGAGAAGATATGTTTTTGTAGAATAGTTGTCAAGTCAAAAAGAAGAAAAGAAAGAGAGTGAAAAAATAATATTTTGGGGTGTAATTTAAAAAAATATAGTGGCTAGCAGCATTTGAAGTTATTGAAGAATCCCATCAAACCCTGAAATGGTACTTTCATGGGATGTCCTAAGAGATGTCATAAGAGCAATGTGTGTAGGGACTATAGAGGTGGATGGCATTGGTGTTTTGACAATTAAATGCAAGTGATTTAAAGACAATGAAATGCATGCACGCATGGAAGCAAACATGGTGATAACACAATGTTTATGTATCTATATTATTGCAATACCAAATTCGCAAGGATAAGGGCCCAAGAAAAGATCTCATCATCATGAATTGTGGAGCCTAATTCTTGACACTCCACTACATCGTGTCCGTGTATGTACTCTACATGCAAGATTAAGAATACTAGGCAAATTTCTAATGTTGCACATAAATTATGCTAGATGGAACCAGGCTTACAGAATGTATTGCAAAATTGGAAGAGCTTTCATAAAAAATAGGCTTGCATGGGGGAATGTGAAATTCACAAAGGATGCGAAAACATCTAGCCAAACACAAAACTAACCTAGCAAATTTTGTAGGAGTAGATCTAATGTAAGGCATCTTCTATCTAATTACAAGAATGTTGAAAGGCACATAGAGTTTGAAGTGTGGAAACAAGTATGTGAATACACCACCAGGAAATGTGAGAAGGGTCGAGTTTCCTTTGGAGTGCGGTGGTGGCAGTAGTGGCGGTGGAGTGGAGCTTTGGAGTGGGCTACATGGCAACATCATCTCCTATGAGAATCCGAGCACAAGTATTCACAAGGTGAGTGACACACCTTGCTCATGCAATTGTCAGCCAGATCATGGGATATTGGCTTCTCGGTTGAGCTGTTTTATGCTCTCGAGTGTGGTTGGGCAAAGCCCCATGACATTGGTTTGTTCTTGCACTCTTTCTATGGTACAAGGGTCTTCCATAAGTGGTGCCGCTGTGCCGAGAAATAGCCCCACCACATAGCCACAATGCATTTTGAATGTGTGTGCACGTATGGATGATTTTTCTTATATTTCTTTTTTCTATTTTTTCTCAAGAATGGTAGAAATGAAAATTTAAAAATCTATCCATTTTGTTGCATTGTTGTGAAATCTTAAAAAATTTATGTTCAATTTATGTATGTTTTTCAATTTATGTAATTTTTGCATTTTCAATGAGTTCTGTAATTTGTGCATTTAGGTTTACAAGTTCAATTTTTTGTTCTTTGCATTTCTTTTTTATTTTTGCATTTTAATTTTGAAAAGAAAAACAACAGTCAATTGAACTTGAAATTGAAAGAATTGGGTTAAATATATCATAAAATCAGTTTTCTAGCATAGTACTTTTCCCAGTTCGACTCTTTACGTAGAGAAATCGGGATAAAAATAGAGATTAGGGGAGGCTTTGCAACACAAAAATTTGTGTTTTCTGTATATTATGCATTAGTGTAATTAACATGAGTTAATTAAGATTAATCCTCTATAATATGGGGCATCTTGACGAGCTGTCTGCATCTAATGTGTGTAGGCTTTTAGGCCACGTTCAAAAAGCCCAAAAAGCCACTCAATACCAGTTTTCGGCTAAGTTTCAACTCGTTAGACGCATTTAATGTGTGCAAGACCAAGTCAAAGATTCCAAGAATACTCTTTTCTAGTGGGTAAATGTAAAACGTAAACTGTAAACCAAAAAGCGTAAACTGAAAACATAAAAAGTAAAAGTAAAAAGTAAAAAATAAAATAAAAAAAGAGAAAAGAGAAAAGGTAAAAGGGCAAAAGGGAAAAGGTAAAAAGGTTCGGGGGCCTGCATAAGTTTTCCTAATATATGTTTTAGGTTGTTGCGATTGTGCTAACACATTGTGTGTAACATGCCAAAAATTTGCATTTTTACATAGTGGAGCTTCCTTAACTATGGGAGTGCCTACGCTTGATTGACCTAAAAAAAAGTACACTATTTTTTGTGCTAGATGGTTAAAAAACACCAGAAACATGTTTTAGAAAAACCTGGGATAATTTTTTTTCCAAAAAAAATAATTTAATTTTTTTTGAAAAGAATTTTAAAAATTTCTAAACTTATATGGGACATCTATAGGATCTTCAAACACCCCATATTCACATGCACCTACGGCCTCGATGTGTATTAGAGGCCTATCTAGATTATAGTGCATCTATCGAGCTACGTGCATACCAACTCAAGGCCTTTGTGAACCCAGTTTAGCATTGTATAAGGACCTGCACTAGGGGCCAGTGATACATCATCAGATTTCGAGTCAATGGAAGGATCCCGAGTCCTACGAAGTGAGAATCCAAACCAAGCCTCTCCAATCAAGGCAACAAATCTTTTTGACCGCGTAGCTAGCTACTCAAAGGTTTGGCCTCAACTGCTATCTCTGAGAACCAAATCTTACTACATACAGACCACATGATGAAGGAGTTAAGGTAAACTCCAGAGAGATACCTGGTGTACTCTCATCATTACCCTATCCATACAGCTCCTGTTACACCTACTGTAACTGTGACCATCAACCACCCCCTACAAAAGTGCTTGTGCCTGATGGTAGAACGTTAGAAGAAGTACAGGTAGTAGAGGCAATGATCTAGGCTACTAGAGCAAAGGAAGAAGAGACTTTGCATTTGGCACAACGACGATTAGCAACCCAAACAATTCTGTAAGCCCAAAATGTCCCAAGCTAAGGCTGTGCAAGTAGTTCCCAACAGTCCTCGACACAAGCCAGGGTTGTGCAAGTAGTTCCCAACAGTCCTTGACACAAGCCAGGGCTGTGCAAGTAGTGCCCAACAGTCTTGACACAAGCTAGGAGTGTGCAAGTAGTGCCCGACAATCTTGACACAGGCGATAACATTGTGTCTACCTTAGGGAAAGAGCTAGGCTTGCAAATCTTGGATCAACGTCTTCTCACAAATGATTTGGGAGTATGATGCATTAACAGAGACTTGTGGATTTTGCCACCGGCCAAGCTTATGGTGTGAGTTGGAAAGGGATTGTCCAATCGATATCTGGGGCCACAATAGAGGAGGAACGATTACAAGATATCTACAATTGCATATATAGGATCAGTTAACATGAAAGGATCTAGCAAAGTGGGACATCCAACGCAAGAATGCCCACGATAAGCAAAATGGTAACACCTCTTGTGTGTTAAAATTACAGCAATGTGATGAGCTATGGTGGATCAAATGCTAGAATCAACATCATTAACAAAGAGATTAGATGATAATTAAGATGTGATTAGGGAGCATTTAATTGATAGCTTAATGTAGGGATGGATAATCAAAAACCAGCGAATTCTCATTAGGCCAATGCCTCAATTTATAGAGTTTACATCCAATCCCACTGATTTCTCCTTGATTCACTCCACCTCTTTTGCCTTGATTCACTCCACCTCTTTTGCTTGATTCTCTCCACCTCTCCCAGAATATCTCTACACCTCCTAAATCTCCTCATGCTATCCTTTATTCTCTCCTAGTAGATTCTTCTCACCTTTTCACAGGTTCTCTCACATTTACAGATTCTCTTTTACAGCCTCTAGCCAAGGGTTTGTTCCCGCACACACCCTATTCACTTGTATATTTCAACACCTCCCCTCAAGTGAATACTCCTAGCACACTTGGACCCTATACCAAGTTTCCCTCTTACTTGATAGTCAGTGACCAATGCCTTAAGTCCCTAAACTCACAGTCCTTGACACTCTCTCTCTCTATGTGTCCAAGGCTACTACAAGTGCCCGTGACCTTGACTAAAGTGCTTACACATACATCTACCACATGGCCTACATCATTGGTGGCTCAGAGGTGGTTTTACTCTGTTGGGGTAGGTTACATTGGGTTGTGGGGTCTCTCTCTCTCTCTCTCTCTCTCTCTCTCTCTCTCTCTCTCTCTCTGAGATTTTCACATGGCTCCTCACTTTTTGGAGCCTCACACCTTCTCTTGTCTTCAGTCTTCTTGTCGTGGCTTCTCTTCACGCGTCCATGCCTTCCTCTTTTCAGTCTTCTTGTCGTGTGGCAGCTTCTCTTCACACGTCCATATCTTCCTTCAATGCTTCCTTTATCTCTTCTTCTCGGTGTGGATCTTCCTCTTGGAAAGAGATGTTCTTCTTCTTTCATGGCTGGGGCCATGAGCTTGTATATCAGTTCTTGCTCCATGTGAGCAACATGTTTAAATGTTTTGTTGACAGTTCTTTTGGGCTTTTGATGTTTATCTTGTGTCATTATGCAATGCAAACCCAAATCTATGCGGGAGGTCTTACCTCTTGCCTTATTATCGACAAGGGCAGTGTCTGATCCCATTTTTACACTGATGTGTGCCCAATACTACATAATGCGTATAGCATTCATTCTTATGCACATTCCCAAATGCAACTCTGGCTGCAAATAATCTTGAATTTGAGTGTGATTTACATGCATTAACCAAGGGGTAAATGCAAAATGATGATTTATCACAAATTTATCAGCATAATTTTACCAAAAATTACATTAAATTAAGGGTAACCAATTTGTACGGAATGGTTGGAGTATCAAACCATCTCCGAATTGCAATCTGAAGTTATAGGGATCTGTATCAGATACCTAATGGTTAATTTGAACCCTCAATTGCACCAAAAAATAGTGATTAGCATTGATTAATCATTGATTAGGAAATTAATCCTCTATTTTGTGTGCAAAAAACAGAGTATGCAGGGAGCCCAGATCTGAGGCCTTAGAGTTCAAATGAGCTCAAATGCTTTCAAGGCCATCAATAGCAATTAGTCTAGTAGAGGATTAAGCCAAGAAACACAAGATTTGACCAAACATTGAATGCTTAATCTCTATTTTACCAAAGTCACCTGCTCTGCAGATTTGATGAAGAGCTTGGATCTCACTGTAGACTTGATCAAATCAAATTCTGACTTCACCAGCTTGTAGAGCACCCTTGAAAACCCCTAGGGCCAAGAGGAATTAGAGCAATTTGATTTGGAGCAGCAGAAATATCAAATTTTCTTCAAAAAGAATGCGCCTGTAGAATCACAATTTTTTTGAGCTATATAAGGCGGTTTGCTGCTCCGATTTGCTTGGCTAGAGCATAGTGAGATAGCTATGCATGCCTAGAAGGGCTTGAGCTATTGTTTCTCCTGGAGGGAGATCAAGCCCCTCCACTGGCTGGGGGTACAGTGGGCCACTTGAAAATAACTAAAAAAGTGATTATTTTCTAATCATCTACTAATCCTAATTAGTTAGATAATGGGCTCATAAACTTGATGGATTCTAGGCTAGGCTCTGATACCATGTTAAAATTACAGCAATGTGATGAGCTATGGTGGATCAAATGCTAGAATCAACATCATTAACAAAGAGATTAGATGATAATTAAGACGTGATTAGTGAGCAATTAATAGATAGCTTAATGTAGGCATGGATAATAAAAAACCAGCAAATTCTCATTAGGCCAATGCCTCAATTTATAGAGTTTACATCCAAGCATCCAATCCCACTGATTTCTCCTTGATTCACTCCACCTCTTTTGCTTGATTCTCTCCACCCCTCCCAGAATATCTCCACACCTCCTAAATCTCCTCATGCTACCCTTTATTCTCTCCTAGTAGATTCTTCTCACCTTTTCACAGGTTCTCTCATATTTACAGATTCTCTTTTACAGCCTCTAGCCAAGGGCTTGTTCTCGCACACCCTATTCACTTGTATTTTTCAACATTGTGAGCCCATTGGATCCTACTTTTGTAGTATCTTCTAACCCAAAAGGCCATGCAGGGACTCAAGAGCATACTAGCATGAGCTTCACCTTCTTAGATCCTACAGTTTTCCCCATCCAAGACACTGCTAGTACTTGCCTCATCCAATGGTAAGCACCACACCACCAACCATGGCACCTATGATGTGACTGACGCAGATATACCTTTGATCCACATGCCCACAGTTACCATAGTAGCCACCCCCCACTTCAGATGTGGATCCCCCATGCGCATGGCATATCTAGTATTGCCATTCCTAGAGGGGTCACATCTCATTCTACTATACCCATGAAACATCCCTTCCCCTAGAGTGAGTTTTCTACCAACTCCTACTACAAGACCAGCTGCGCTTAATGTCCACATGACTAAAGCACCTATTAGGGCACCAGTAGGACACATACCTTTTGTAGCACATCTACCCCCACTAGAGTTCAAACCAATACATCCTCATGCAGTGCCACATGTTGCACCTCCACCTGCTTCTATCATTGCTCCTATTATGCCAACACAAACTCTACCCACAGACCCAGTTGCTTTTGCACAGGCCCTAGGAAGAGTGGTAGCGGAGGGCATAGCGCCTATTGTTTGTTAGATATGGTGGTCGACATAGCCATGGAAAGGCTGCCTAGATAGCCAAGCTAACTCATAAATTCACTAGAAATGGTGATCCTAGGAGACATTTGGAGGTATTGTGTGAGGCCCCAGCAGGAGAATGAAATGAGGTTTCCAAGGCTGGGGATTGGTATAGAATATCTCAGGGGGGTTGAGGAACGCTTGAACTTCACCGCTCTTAGGAGATTATTCTTGAAGTAATTTTTTTTGTGAAGGAGTCTTATGGGTGTAGCTCTACCCCCACATACCTAGTTGCTTTTGATAGGCCCTAGGAAGATCAGTGCGGAGAGCATAGTGCCTGTTGTGAGGGATGGCGGTCGACATAGCCATGGAAAGGCTGCCTAGATAGTCAAGCTAACTCAAATTAAGTAGAGATGGTGATCCTAGGAGACATTTTGAGGTATTTGATCAAGGAGAACAAATGAACGAGGTTTCCAAGACCAATGCCTTTAGTCTAATATTAGACGGTAAGGCTGGGGATTGTGGCTGGGGATCGGCATAGAACTCTCAGGGTCGAGGAACGCTTGAACATTCACCGCTCTTAGGAGATTGTTCTTGAAGCAATTTGGGCGTAAAGGAGTCTTATGGGGTTTAGCTTCACAACTACAAAAAAGCCGAGAGAGAAGAAGAGGAGTCGGGTTAAAGATTTTATTAGCCGTCTCTCAAGCATTTGAACTCTCCTTGCCTTTTGCATGAACGCTATTCGAATAATCAACTGCTAGATAGATTCATCCATGGGCTTAACTATGAAGCGGTCTATAATGGCTTAGTCATTATAGAGGGATCACTACATGCGGTAAAGTCACAACAAATGCCATCCAACTAGAAGATAATCTAATGGTCAACGAAGTCAACATATCAGATTCTAAATCTGTTGCTTCCGGAGGCACAAGATATAGCACTTCTACAATTAAACCCATTTCTAAAGGCAACACTTTAGTGGAGATTAATTTCATAGATTTCATGAAAGCACTGCAAGAGGGAATGAAGACCAATAGAGCTCCAAAAAGTGCACATATGTACCGAAGGACAGAGCTTCAATGGTGCTCAATCTGACGATAAGAGTATTCGACCAGTGAGTATCCTATTCTAAGGGCATGCTATAATGGTAATTGTACTTTTTCTAGATATGGTCATGAGGTTTCACAGTGCCGCACGCATTGCAAGCCCTCGCTAATGCTTCTAGACCTCATCAATTGGCTTTGCTAGCTCCATCACAACCACAAGCCATAATGCCTACTACAACACCTCAACCCAATGCTGAGCAAATAACATAACAACTAGGGCATTTACAATGCGCAAAATGTTCCATTACCTCCATCAGTTTTTGGACTCAGCCTCCACCCTCGAGAATCAACCATTGAATTAAATAGGTTTCAAGGAACCTTTTGAGTGTCCAGAATATGAGGTTGACTTGGACAATGCCTCACATGTCGCTGAGGACTCCACATACCATTATCCGAACTACTATGTAGTCGATTATGCAAGAGGCAGAGTCAAACCAATATACTAGCTAGCCACAGTAGGAAGAGGTCGAGACATCAACTCTACTATCAAGAGAATGCCTCTTCAATGCTATCATTGTTAGGTACCACACTGAGTCTTTTAGTGTCCCATAAGAAACCAACCAATTACCCAAGTTGCATCTTCCAGCATGCCACATGTGCAACCTATAATCGTTGTGGCATAGATCATTGGATCAAAGATTGCTCAATGAAAGTGGTGGTTGCAAATTAGCAGAATGATCCTACCATCACACCTCTCAACATGATTGGAGTGGGTGGTTAAACTCAGAGATCAATTTTGAGAAAGCCTAACCCATCTGTGAATGCAATAACAAGAATCATGGCTTAAAACACACTTGTTAAGGAAAAGAAAGTAGAAAACTAGGCTACTTTAGTAGTGAGATCTAAAAAGAAGAGGGGCCATAGAAGAAAGAAATCCATATAAAAGGGGGGAAAAAAAGAAAAGAAAACAAGAGAACTTGGGAACACCTGATGTCTACATGAATGATATTGATGAGGATTCCGATTCAGTGGACACACACGCTTGTTCTGAACAAACTAGAGACACTCAAATAAAACTAAGGAGACTAAAAATGAAGGGATGCAAACCCTCAAGAAACCAAATAAAGAGAAACTTGGTTCATACCTTGACCTTGTAAAAGAATTGGAATGACTTCATGAGCTCAGGGATATGGTAACACATACTCAGGAGGAGTTAGAACCAAGACAAAAACAAGTAAACATCTTTGACACTATTCATCCAAATAACCTAAAGTCGATCATAACCCATAGACCCTTGGATATACCTAGTGTCATCCTTGAGGTTAGTGAGAACTCACTTGTCCCAAGCATGGATTCTCAACTTTTTAGGAGAATGTTTGAGTATGAGAATGTTGAACTGGTTCAAGAGGTGGAAATTCCAATATCACTAGCACCTTCATATGGTAGAGAGGTGACGGGTACTCCCTTGAACATTCCTAAATTGTTAGAGTTCATGGATTCTGAAACAAAGACCACGATGACTACACACTTGTGTGGAGATCCCTAACTCTTCAGAGCATTGAAAGCTCTTTTAAATGGAGAACTCAACATAGGACTACCACCATTTGTAGAAACCCACAACACTCAACTGTACTATAGAATTTTGCCAACTCAAGTCATAGAAGATCCAAGAACCCAAGTACAGGATGCGTACACTAAACTAATGATCAAAATTTCATTGAATAAATTGGGTCAATACTTTAAAGGTGATGAATCCAGCACATTACTACCAACCACCACCAAGGGCATCACAGTAATGGGAATCCTTGATGGTAGTGCAAGAGTCAGTATAATCACCAAAAATGCTAGGAAAAATGACCAAACCTAGGCTTGAAGTCTCAAACATTATGGTTAAAATGGGTGATGGTACTATTACCAAACCAATGGGAATGTTATGCAACCTTAAGATCAAGGTGTTAAAACATCGGATGAGGCATATGTTCATTGTGATGAACTTTTCCAAGTAACCTGGTCCATGATTGGTCCAAAAACCATGTCTACCTACAGTTTGATGACTCAATTATTAGATTAGACCTCATGAGATTGGTTACGTATATCCAATGGGTAGTGGTGGACTATTCAATTAGAGATTTAATATTACCATTCATTCGACCCCTTTGCAATATTGCTATACTTGCATAGAAGAGACCAATGTAGGGAAGGACCCACCCACGTAGATCCTCTAGCTATTGAGCCTGAAGATGATCTAAATTGGATACATATGATGGCAATAATCAATAGCTGGGGAGCTAGAGGATCTACGTGGGTTACACCTAATGGTGAAGATCTCCCTAAGATCATGCCCCTATGAATGATTCATGCTCTACCTTATGATAACGAGGGGATTGGTTATAGTGAACTTGACTCCACATAGAATGACTCAATCTCAAGCACCAATAGTGGCGAGGAGTCTGAAATAGAGACTAAAAGAAACACCAACTCCCCAGTCCACAAGAAAGATAGAGCCCACAACTTCCAAAGAAACTATAAGGAGTAGCTCCAAATCTTATATGGATTTCCAATTTGAGAAAGGGATGAAGTGCTTTCAAACACCAAGGAGCATCTCCGAAGATGGCAGAGACATAAATGCTATGCAACGAATCATCATAGAAGGCTACAAGAGAGAACAACTACCGCACCCAATGGCTCTAGTACATGGGTGCTACATCGAAAGTTTATAGATGACCGGGGAGAGAAGTTACAAAGGTCAAGTATTATAGGCCACCCCTAATTGATATAGCTAAGGTGAAAGTCTATGATGAACCAAAATTGAGTCGCTCAGCCAAAAGGAAACAAAATCATGAGCTCATATAGAAGGAACAAGAGGCTAATGCTGCACACTGAAGTAGGTGGCGAAGTAATGGAAAACAAGCATAATCTGTGCCCAGCACTTGAGTATTACAAGTCATACACCATAGGGGAATGCAATTTAGTGTTTAATGCCAAATGTAACCCCACAAGTGAGTGGAGGAGCCTATGGTGGGCCTGTAGAGGTCAAGAAAGTAGACTTGGCTAAACCTGGGGAAGATTCTATGCTTGTCTACATAGCCAAGGACTTAAATAAGACTGAGGAGGCCGAACTTATAGCTCTCCTCAAGGAGTATAGGGATTTCTTTGTGTGGACATACCATAATATGAAGGGCGTTCCCGCAAAGCTGGTACAACATGCCATCCCCATGGTACCCAAGGCTAAACCAGCCCAATAACAACCCTATTCGATGAATACCAAATATGCAAGCATCATTAAGGAGGAAGAGATCGATAAACTTATCGAGTGTGGATTCATCTATGAGATTGAACACTCAGAATGGGTCTCATCCATTGTGTTTGTGCCCAAGAAGAATGGAAAACTTAGAGTGTGTGTTGATCTCAAGAAAATGAATGCTGCCACATGCAGGGATCCTACCCCTTGCCATATTCAAAACATGTGCTTGAATGAGTTGCATGAAAGGAGGCTTATAGCTTTTTGGATGGATATTCAAGCTATAATCAAATTTTGATCGCACCTGAGGACCAAGCCAAAATATCTTTTGCCATTGAGAATCATGGTGTGTATGCTTATAGAGTTATGCCATTTGGTCTACCCCCCAATGCATCAGCCACATTCCAAAGACTTATGAATACTACTTTTAAGGACTTCTTAAGAAAGTTTCTCAAAGCTTTATTGGGATGATTAAGAAATTTTCTCGACGTTTTCTTGGATGATTAAGAAAGTTTCTTAAAGATGATTTGTGCATTCATTCATCTTGGAAAGAGCACCTAGCGTGCCTAAAAAGGGTGTTTGGAAAGGTGTCAATTTTATCGCATATCCTTAAATCCTTACAAATGCCAATTCTAGGTGAAACATAGAGTTATTCTTGGGCATATAATGTCCAAAAATGGGATTTCCATGATGAGAGCAAAGTCAAGATCATCTTGGAATTACCCCCACCAACAAACTACAAGGGAGTCTAGAGATTCATGGGCCATATCAACTACTACCCTCGGTTTATTCTTTTTTATGTAGAAATAGATCCTTTGTACAAGCTATCGATTGTATTTATATAGACCGAGGAGTGTCAACAAGCTTATGATGTGCTAAAGCAAGCCTTGGCCAGTGCTCCAATCTTGTGAACACCTAACTGGGATCTCATCTTTCATATAAACATTGATGCCTCTAGTTTTGCAATTGGATGTGTCCTAGCATATCCAGGGGAACACAAATTGGAATATCCTATTAGTTTTGCAAGTCGGCACAACTAGATGAGGCTAAAATCAGTTACACCACCAGTGGGTGTGAAGAGCTAGCAATGGTTTATGCTGTAAAGAAATTTTGGCATTAACTTCTTGTTAACAAATTTGTTTTCTATGTTGATCATCAAGCCTTGTTATATCTCGTAAAGAAACCATGCTCCACGGGAAGGATCACAAGGTGGTTGTTGATTCTTCTTGAGTTTGATTTTACAGTGGTTGTTGTGAGGCCTACTAGCAAGAAACATGTCAGATTATATATCCCACAGTGGTTGTTGTGAGGCCTACAGTGGTTGTTGTGAGGCCTACTAGCAAGAAACATGTCAGATTATATATCCCACATACCTAATGGTGAAGCACTAACCGGATTTTAGGAGTTATTGGATACTAAACTATTCAAGGTCTTGCTCTATTCAAGAATAGAGCAAGAAAATCAAACTTTTTAGCTAATGATTTTCTAGAAGAAAAGGAACTAAGGAAAGATTTAGCAAGAAAGTTGCTAAAAGAGAGTGCGCCTTACCAACTTATTGTTGGAACTCTTTATAGATGTGGTAAGGATGACATATTAAGATGCTGCCCCTAACAGGGAGGATGAATCCCTATACATCATTGAACAAGAACACCAAGGGGTAGCTAGTGGACACTTTGTAGGCGATGTTATGGGGCAAGAAAAATACTCCAATTGAGGTACTGGTGGCCCACGCTCTTCAAAGATTGTGCACTATTTGTCAAGGGATGTGATAAGTGCCAATGTTATGTAAAGAAGGACATGATGCCACTACATCATTTTAGAGCTAACCAATCTTTTGAAAAATGGGGCTTAGATTTCATTAGCCCTATTAGTCATGTTGCACGTGGCACATAAGCATGCTTCATCATTGTTTCCAAAGATTATGTAACCAAATCTCAACCAAATGGACTCAAGCAAGAGCTACTCGTAAGGTAAGGATCCCGAAGAGAAACCCTATAACATGAGACATGGTGATTGATGGTGAAGCTTCTACATCACAAAATCTTATAAAACCATTTTTAGCTATCCAAGCCCCAATCCCATTGATTTTCCTAGACCGACCTACTACGCAAGTACAAATTGCCTTGTTGCTCGCAAGTGTCAACTCCATTGGTCATCTATAAGGGAGAACCCATAAGCTCCATCCGGTGTCTTATGTCCTTTACTGCCATTAAAGCTTGAAATTGACATGCTAAAACAAGTAACAAAGGGCACTCCTGGCCAAAAAATACTAATGGAGCACAGTTGGAAGGGATGGTTACAAAAAACCTACAATACCTTCCGGCGAGGAGGCCAATGCATGATAGAAAGTGTGAGAACCCTGCCCCCTCCACGCATCGGACTCTCAAGTGCTAGCAACAAAAGTAGCAACCTCTCGCACGGGGTAGGGTTTCCCACTCTGGGTCGCCCACGGATGTCCGGCGGCTCTCCAGAAACTGACACTGGAAAAAAATTTCCTCGCCCAAAAGGCACGGGCGATTCCACCAGGAAAATCTTCTAACGAGAATCTAGCTAACGTGTTCAAGAGCCTTGACTGTCCTTTCTATTCCGACCAAACCCGTAGGTCACATGGCCGAATTAAGGAAGGGACTTTCACTTGGTTCATATAAATCATCGCTTTTTTTCCCTTAGCGAGACACAACCGTTGATTCTTTCCCACAGAACAAGAATCTTCCTGGGACTTACTTTAACTATCATAACTTAAACCTAACTGAATTTTGTTATAGGAATCCACTCATCTAGCCTAATCGATCCATGGGTTAGCCAACCACCCATCAACCATTGTATTAGTGGGATCCCTTTTTATAAATTAGGTTGTGTTTGTCTCGGGTACGAGGGAAAAGAGTTCCCGGGCCCCCTAGCCAGCACTCATGCAATTATATTAAATAGACACACCACTTATGCACCCAATATGAAATTGCCTTTTCTCACATTCTACTATCTTCAAGTGGACTATTTTATGAAATTGGGACAGAGATATGTGTACATGGGTACACAGATGCTGATTGAGCTGGTCGTATCTCAGATAGAAGATCTACTAGTGGCTTCATGTTTTCTTTGGAGAGTGCTGCTGTGACTTGGAGCAGCAAGAAGCAGCCTACAGTTGCTCTATCCAGTACAGAGGCCGAGTACAAAGGTGCTGCTATGGTAGCATGTGAGGTAGCTTGGTTGAGAAAGCTACTTGTTTATTAGTGTGGATAGACAAGTTGTCAATTTTTGTGACAACATTAGCAGTATACAGTTGGCCAGGAACCAATTTTTCATGCTTGCACGAAGCATATAGAGGTCCACTACCATTTTTTCAAAGAGAAGGTTTTGGCAGGAGACGTTGACCTTGTTTATGTCAGCACATAGGATCAAGTCGCTGACATCTTCACCAAAGCATTACAAAGAAGCTCCACAGATTCAGGGCTTTGCTTGGTGTACATGAGATAGAGTTGAGCTCGAGGGGGAGTGTTGAGATATTGAGCTCATCTAGTGAGGCGCTGGACACTGACGACCCACCTGGGGGATAGGCCCCACACTTACACCACTGGCATGGTTGGTAAGATCATGGGTGATATGCGGTCAGTGGGATGACAGGCTGTGTGAGCCATTCTAGAGACTGGCATAGTTATAGCGCCAGCTCATTTAGTTGGGTTCACACTATAGAGAACCCTAGTATGTATTTGGTTGTGTACTCTTATCTTTGTACATGGTGTGTTGAGTGTTGAGTGAAGAAGAAGAAGATTTTCAGCCTCTCACCTTGTGTGTTCTCTTTTAGGGTTTTGTGAGTGTGTGTGTGCTTGTAAGAGCTCAAGCTCTCTTCTCCCCTGTATCTTTTCAACCCTTTGGTGTATCTACCATGAATCCTTGATGTAAGATAATGGCGATAGCTCTTGTTAATCCTAGAATTGGATTAACAATAGGTGCATGTTTGGTAAAGCAATTAGCACAGTGCAAATTTTTCACGTCTATTAGTGCTCGAGAGGCCATGGAAAATCTTGCTCTTCCCCATGACATCATATCCAAACACGCTTTGATGGTGACCAAACTTTTTGAGCAAGTTAGGGGAACCCACCCCCATATGCATTCAAAGTTTGGTCATCATCAGAGTATGTTCGGTTTAGCAATTAGCACCCAGTGCGGATTTTTTAAGTCTCTTAGTGCACGAGAGGCCATGAAAAATCCCGCTCGTTGCCATGCCATCATACCCAAACATGCTCTAATGGTGACCAAACTTTGCGAGCATGTGGGGGAGACCCACCCCCACATGCTCAGAAATTCGGGTCACCATTGCAGCATGTTTGGATTAAAAATTATCTCGTCGAGTACGGATTTTTCAAGTCTCTTAGTGCTTGAGAGGCCATAAAAAATCCCACTCTTCTCGATGCTGTCATACCTAAACATGCTCGGATCATGACTAGACTTTTTGAGTATGTGGGGGAGACCCACCCCCACATGCTCACAAAGTTTGGTTAACCTCGGAGCATGTTTGGGTATGATCGCATGGGGAAGAGCAGGATTTTCCATGACCTCTCCAAACAATGAGTGCTGATTGCTAATCTAAACATGCTCTAATGCTAACCAAACTTTGCGAGCATGTGGGGGTGGGTCCCCTCCACATGCTCACAAAGTTTGGGCACCATCCGAGCATGTTTGGGTGAAATGGCATGGGGAAGAGCAGGATTTCCCATGGCCTCTCCAGCACTAAGAGGCTTGAAAAATCTGCACTAGGGGCTAATTGCTAATCTAAACATGTTTTGATGTTGAACAAACTTTGCGAGCATGTAGGGGTGGGTGCGGATTAGCAATTAGCTCCTAGTGCAGATTTTTCAAGTCTCTTAGTGCTGAAGAGGCCATGGAAAATCCCGCTCATCCCCATGCCGTTCTACCCAAACGTGCTCCGTTGGTGAGTAAACTTTACGAGCATGTGGGGGGGACCCACCCCCACATGCTCGCAAAGTTTGGTTAGCATCGGAGCATGGTTAGATTAGAAATTAGCGGTGGCCAATGCGAATTTTTTAACTCTGTTAGTGCTTATGAGGCCTCTAAAAAATCTCGCTCTTCCCCATGCCGTTGTACCCAAACATGCTCTGATAGTGACCTAACTTTACGAGCATGTGGGGGGAACCCACCCGCACGTGCTTGCAAAGTTTGATCACCATTAGAGCATGTTTAGTAAAGCATTTAGCACCTAGTGCAGATTTTTCAAGTCTCTTAGTGCTCGAGAGGCCATGGAAAATCTTGCTCTTCCCCATGCCTTCGTACCTAAACATGCTTTGGTTTGGTTACCAAACTTTGCTATCATGTTAAGTGGACCCACCCTCACATGCTTATAAAGTTTGGTCAGTATCAGAGCATGTTTGGTCAGCATCAGAGCATGTTTGGTTTAGCAATTAGCGGCCAGTGCGAATTTCTCAAGTCTCTTAGTGGTCGAGAGGCCATGGAAAATCTCGCTCTTCATCATGCCATTGTACCCAAACTTTGTGAGCATGTTTACGAGACCCAACCCCACATGCTTCCAAAGTTTGGATAGCATCAAAGCATGGTTGGATTAGCCATTAGCGCCTAGTGCAAATTTTTCTAGCCTCTTAGTTATGGAGAGGCCATGGAAAATCCCGCTCTTCCACATATCGTACCCAAACATGCTTCGATGGTTGGTGACCAAACTTTGCGACCATGTGGGGGAACCCACCCCCACATGCTCCCGAAGTTTGGTCAGCACATCGGAGCTTGTTTGGTGAAGCAATTAGCGCCCAATGTGGATTCTTAAAGTCTCTTAGTGTTAGAGAGGCCATGGAAAATCCCGCTCTTCACCATGCGATCATACCCAAACATACTCGGATGGTGACCAAACTTTTCAAGCATGTGGGGGGACCCACCGTCACATGCTCACAAAGTTTGGTTAGCATCGAAGCACAACCTAAACTCACCCCGACAAGCAATAGTCTTACAAAAGGAACCAATGAACAAAACATTGAAGTTCCAGGTTACTTTAGATACACTACTCGAACAATCGATGGCGATATAGAATTTACATTTCATGTCACCCTAGATTCCCTTAAGCATGATGTCATCATTGGTAGACCTTGGATAAGTGAATCGTTCTATTCACTAGATGAATCCATGCAAACAGTCACCTTGAACACTCCTACATGCAATGTACAATTGCTATTACGGGAGGAAGAAACCTTGAAGGAGCCAGAACTTTCAACATATCTTACTGAAAAGATCCCTAGGATTTTGGTTGGATTGGAAATTTCAAATGAAATCACCACAGCTCAAGCACAACTTTATCTAAAACGAGAACATAATCTCATGACCCTCGACGCTATGGGATTTGTTAGGTTACCTTTACACAAGACTTCAACATGCCATGTCTAGGGTACTTTGAACATACAATGTATATTGAAACTAACCCCCTCACTTGCAAGTTTTTTGTGGTTGAGTATGTGTTGGAAGTACATTTAATCTTGGGGCATAAATGGACTGTTGTTGCTGCCCAAGCACCACTGTGCTTTGCTATCGATACAGTGATGGTCAATGACAAAAAGTTGACAATACCATACTACGAGGAAGAGGATCTAACTTTAATGGATATCGATGATGCTGAATGCAAAAGGATACAAGCCTCTTCCACAAAATCCCCTCTACACAAGGACCTACCATCTGCATCAACAACCACCTCCGATAAAGCCTCTACTCCTTCAACCCCATCCTCACCTATGAAGTTCGATGCCAAAGCCTCAAAAAAATCAGCAGCTATTCTTGAAGAGATTTCCACCAGAGCCCAACCATCTATCTCTAATAGGGAACTCAAAGGAAAGACCTTAGAGCCTATACATCTTCATCAACAAACTTCACCAAAGGAGACAACCACATGCTGAAACTGCAACTCTCATGAGGATCTTTTGGCAATGGCTGAGTTTGTAACCCTTGAGGTCTCCAAGCTCTACAACTCCTTGGGAAGCAATTCCACCATGTCTCCCGTGAGCGTTGTCACATCGCCGCGTTGCACTATGGGTCCTGGTCCCTCCTCTCACCTCACTTCACCCACACGGACTCACTAGCATGCATTAGGGATTAGGGAGAGAGATTAGTAAGAGGATTAGCAAGAGCAAGACTCAATTGCACAATGGGAGAGTATGTTGTATTATGAGAGAAATTTACTTATATACATGGCCATAAGTGTTCACACTCACTTAAATTGTGGCCAGCCAGGCACTTTAGGCTCATAGGAGGCCTAATGCTAACAATGACTACTTCTCATAATATATCCATAAAGTACATCACTTAGGACTTCATCCTATCTCACTACCACACGCTCTTGAAGTGGGAATTACCATAAATATTCCGTCACACTATTATGGGTGCCCATCCACCAAGTTGTAGCTTTGGACACTATTGCTTGATATCTTGAATGTATGACCCTTTGGTGTATCTATCGTGACTCCTTGATGTAAGATAATGGCGGTAGCTCTTGTTAATCCTAGAATTGGATTAATATCAATGCTGACCAAACTTTGTAAGGTGGGTCCCCCCCACATGCTTGCAAAGTTTGGTCACCAACTGGAGTATGTTTTGGTACGATGGCATGGGGAAGAGTGGGATTTTCTATGGCTTCTCAAGCACTATGAGGCTTGAAAAATCCACACTGGATGATAATGGCTAATCCAACCATGCTCCAATGCTAACCAAACTTTGGGAGCATGTGGGGGTGGATCCTCCCACGTGCTCGCACGATCTCATGGTGAAGAGCGGGATTTTCCATGGCCTCTCGGCACTAAGAGACTTGAAAAATCCACACTAGGTGGTAATTGCTAATCAAACCGTGCTCTGATACTGAACAATCTTTGCAAGCATGTGGGGGTGTGTCCCCCCACATGCTCGCAAAGTTTGGTAACCATCGGAGCATGTTTAGCATGGGGAAGAGTGGGATTTTCCATGGCCTCTCTAGTACTAATAAGAGACTTGAAAAATATGCACTGGGTGCTAATGTCTTATATTCAACCATGCTCCGATGCTAACCAAACTTTGGAAGCATGTGGGAGTGGGTCCCCCCACATACTCCTAAAGTTTGGTAACCATTGGAGCATATTTGGGTATGATGGCATGGTGAAGAGCCTGATTTTTCACAGCCTCTCGATCACTAAGAGACTTGAGAAATTCACACTCGGTGCTAATTTCTAAACCAAACACTTTGTGAGCATCTAGGGGTAGGCCCCCCCAACATGTTTGCAAATTTTGGTTACCATCAAAGCATGTTTAGGTACGATGTCATGAGGAAGAGCGGCATTTTCCATGGCCTCTTGAGCATTAAGACACTTGAAAAATCTACATTGGGCACTAATTGCTTTACCAAACATGCTTCGATGCTGACCAAACTTTGCGAGAATGTGGGGGTGGGTCCCCCTCACATGCTCGCAAAGTTAGGTCACTAGAGCATGTTTGGGTATGATGGCATGGGAAAGAGCGGGATTTTCCATGGCTTCTCAAGCACTAAGAAACTTGAAAAATCCACACTAGGCTCTAATTGCTAATCCAACCATGCACTGATGTTAACCAAACTTTGCGAGCATGTGGGGTGGGTCTCCCCCCATTCTAGCAAAGTTTGGTCACCATCAAAGCATATTTAGGTATGATGTCATGGTGGTGAAGAGAGGGATTTTCCATGGCCTCTCGGGCACTAAGAGACTTGAAAAATCCACACTAGGTGGTAATTGCTAATCAAACCATGCTCTGATGCTGAACAATCTTTGCAAGAATGTGGGGGTGTGTCCCCCTACATGCTCACAAAGTTTGGTAACCATCAGAGCATGTTTAGCATGGGGAAGAGTGGGATTTTCCATGGCCTCTCTAGCACTAAGAGACTTGAAAAACATGCACTGGGCGTTGATGTCTTATTCAACCATGCTCCGGTGCTAACCAAAATTTGGAAGCATGTGGGAGTGGGTCCCCCCACACACTCGTAAAGTTTGGTAACCATTGGAGCATATTTGGGTATGATGGCATGGTGACGAGCCTGATTTTTCATAGCCTCTCGATCACTAAGAGACTTGAGAAATTCACACTCGATGCTAATTTCTAAACCAAACATGCTTTGATGTTAACCAAACTTTATGAGCATCTGGGGGTGGGCCCCTCCAACAAGTTTGCAAATTTTGGTTACCTCATCAAAGCATGTTTAGGTACGATGTCGTGGAAGAGCGGCATTTTCCATGGCCTCTCGAGCATTAAGACACTTGAAAAATCTGCATTGGGCACTAATTGCTTTACCAAACATGCTTCGATGCTGACCAAAGTTTGCAAGAATGTGGGGGTGGGTCCCCCTCACATGCTCGCAAAGTAAGGTCACCACTAGAGCATGTTTGGGTACAATGGCATGGGAAAGAGCGGGATTTTCCATGGCTTCTCGAGCACTAAGAAACTTGAAAAATCCACACTAGGCTCTAATTGCTAATCCAACCATGCTCTGATGCTGACCAAACTTTGCGAGCATGTGGAGGTGGGTCTCCCCCCATTCTAGCAAAGTTTGGTCACCATCGGAGAATGTTTGGGTATGATGTCAGTGAAGAGCGGGATTTTTCATGGCCTCGGGCACTAAGAGACTTGAAAAATTCACACTAGGTGGTGATTGCTAATCAAACCATGCTCTGATGCTGAACAATCTTTGCGAGCATGTGGGGGTGGATCCTCCCCGCATGCTCTCAAAGTTTGGTCACCATCAGAGCATGTTTGGATAAGATGGCATGGGGAAGAGCTAGCATGGCCTCTCCAGCACCAAGAGACTTCAAAAATCTGCACACTGGGCGCTATAGGATAATCCAACCATGCTCCAATGCTAACCAAAATTTGTGAGAATGTGGGAGTGGGTCCCCCCACATGCTCGCAATGTTTGGTCACCATCGAAGCATGTTTGGGTACGATTTCATGGTGGTGAAGGGCAGGATTTTCCATGGCCTCTCAAGCCCTAAGAGACTTGAAAAATCCACCCTGGGCGCTAATTGCATCACTAAACGTACTCCAATGCTGACCAAACTTTGGGAGCATGTGGGGGTGGGTCCCCCCACATGCTCGCAAAGTTTTGTCACCATCGAAGCATGTTTACGTACGAGAGCAAGATTTTCCATGGCCTCTCAAGCACTAAGAGACTTGAAAATTCCACACTGGGCGCTAATTGCTTCACCAAATATGTTCCAATGGTAACCAATCTTTGTGAGCAGATGGGGGTTGTTCCCCCCTCACGTGCTTGCAAAGTTTGGTTACTATCATAGCATGTTTGGGTATGATGGCATGGGGAAGAGTGGGATTTTCCATGGCCTCTCTAGCACTAAGAGACTTGAAAAATCTATAGTGGGTGATAATTGCTAATATAACCATGCTTTGATCGTGACCAAATTTTGCAAGCATGTGGGGGTGGGGTCCCCCCCACATGCTCTCGCAAAGTTTGGTCACCAGCGGATCATGTTTGGGTCGATGGCATGGAGCGAGTGAGATTTTCCATGGCCTCTCTAGCCTTAAGAGACTTCAAAAATCTGCACTCCGTGCGCTAATTGCTAATCCAACCATGATCTGTATGCTAACCAAACTTTGCAAGCATGTGGGGGTGTGGGTCCCCCTAGATGCTCTTTGGTCATCACATCAGAGCATGTTTAGGTATGATGGCACGGTGAAGAGCAGGATTTTCCATGGCCTCTCAAGCACCAAGAGAGTTGAAAATCCACAAAGGGCACTAATTAATAATCCAAACATGCTCCAATGCTGACCAAAATTTGTGAGCATGTGGGGGTGGGTGCCCCCCACATGCTCGTAAAGTTTGGTCACCACCACCATCGGAGCATGTTTGGGTACGATGGCATGGGGAAGAGTAGGATTTTCCATGGCCTCTTCACCACCATTAAGAAACTTGAAAAATCCACACTAGGCGACAATTGCTATCCAAACACGCTGCGAATGCTGACCAAACTTCATGAGCATATGGGGGTGGGTCTTCGCCACATACTCGCAAAGTTTGGTCACCATCGGATCATGTTTGGGTAGGATGGCATGGGGAAGAGCGGGCTTTTCCATGGCCTCTCAAGCACTAAGAAACTTGAAAATTTTATATTGGGCACTAATTTCTAATCTAAAAATGCTCCTATGGGGGTGACCAAACTTTGTGAGCATGTGGGGGTGGCTCTCTCCCACATGCTCGGCAAAGTTTGGTCACCATCGGAGGATGTTTAGGTGCAATGGTATGGACAAGAGTGGGATTTTCCATGGCCTCTCGAGCACTAAGAGACTTGAAAAATCCACACTGGGCGCTAATTGCTAACCTAAATATACTTCGATGCTCACCAAACTTTGCGAGCACGTGGGGGTGGGTCCCCTCCACATGCTCGCAAAGTTTGGTAGGCATCGGAGCATGTTTGGGTATGATAGCATGGAGATTTTCAACAACCAATATGATAGCCAATGTGTTAAAAAAACCCATAAAACATGAACATCAACTAAAATGCAATGATCCTTAATAATAAAAAAACTCATAATGATATAAACATCAACGAAGTACATCAGAATGTGAGCTAACCCAGCTACTCTCAGTTTATCCACTAACTCAATAGATCAAGGCATAATGAAAATGAGCTACCCTAGCTAGTTTGAGGTTAGTCACTGCCAATAAAGCTAGGTACAATATACGTGAGCTAACCCAGCTAGTCTGTAAGATTCCTCCCTAGCCTCTCAAGATGTCCAGCATCTTCCCCTGTAATCAAACCCCTCTTCAGAAATATAAAAGATCTTGTTTCTACCAGTTTTGGCCTAGAGAGAGAAAATATTCTAGAAAGAGAATATTCAGATTTTAAATATCTTTGGATAGAAAAATATCTCATCTTATTAAAATAAGTTTCCCTGAAACAGACGTTCAAAAAGATTTTCAGAAGGTACATTAGAAATTAAGTATAATCTGCTCAAGAGGCATTATCCTCGGGGTGAAGATTTTTTCAAAATTTTAAATTAAGGTTCCTATGGACCAATAAGATTCATCCAAATGTAGGGAGAAGATAAATGATGAAATAAAAGAAAGATCCCCCAAAAATGAGTAAATACTCACATAAGATGAAGAGTTGACTAAGGACAAGGTTAATAGTTAAAAAGGGAGATATTTAGAAGTAATGATGCATTTTTGACACCTCTACATGGGAGAATTACCCTCATGAAGGAGGTGCCTATTTCACATGCTTGAATGAGTTTTAAACTCCCAAATAATGGGATATTTTTATCTCTCCTCTCTCCTGTTTCAACTAGATCCAAAAAGTGAGCAAAACTGACCTAAAAATGGTCAAAAATTGACCAAACTGATCTCGAAAATTCTAGAATCAGTTGGCTTGGTTAGAAGCTCACTTTTTCCTATAAATAGAAGCCCTACGCTTTGTTGAAACTTAATAGTGTTTTGCACTGTTACTCTGTCTCTCCCAAGTGCCAAAAACAGTGAATTGTATTCATAATTCATTAGTTTTTGACCTTCCTTCTTCTAGAAGATTGGTGGCCACTCTTGTCTCAAACAAGAGTTGAACCCTCAAACCATCAAGCCAAAGGAAAGCTCTCAAAATTCATTAGTAAGTTGGTGATTCTTCTCTTTTTCATTTATTTTATGGTTTTTATGGTTTTTTATGCTTTTGTCTTCTCTAAAATTGCAAGTGATGTTATGCCTCATTGCAAAAGGCATTCCCCTCTCTTTTCTAGTAAATCCAACCATTCTTTATCCTAGGTGAATGATTAATGAATAAAATAAAGTTTTTCATAATGTTTCTCTTAAATAAGTAGAAAAATGTTACTTTAGAATGATTTAAATACTCTTGATGCATTTCTAATTAATTTTAGAGACTTAAAATTGAAAAATGGTCAGCCATACAAAGGAGGTTATGGCAAAATTTTTCAAAAAAATTAGAAATAAGTATTATCTTTCATTATTCTAAAAGAATAATCCTTATGATTTCTATATTCTAAAGTGTCATTTTCATGCATAGAAGATACATTTTGATTATTTGTATAAAAGAAAATTAGCATTATTATAAAAGTATTACTTTCATTATTATTGATTTTTATGCATAAAAGTATGCATAAAAGATTATTTTTTATTATAAAAGTGTTACTTTTATCATATTTGATTTTTTTGCATAAAAGTATGCATAAAAGATTAAATTTTTATTGTAAAAGTGTTACTTTTATCATATTTGATTTTTATGCTTAAAAGTATGCATAAAAGAATATTTTTTTATTATAAAAGTGTTACTTTTATCATAATTGATTTCATGCATAGAAGTATGCATAAAAGATTATTTTTTATGATAAAAGTGTTACTTTTATCATAATTTATTTTCATGCATAAAAGTATGCATAAAAGACTATTTTTTTAATTATAAAAGTGTTACTTTTATCATATTTGATTTTTATGCATAAAAGTATGCATAAAAGATTATTTTTTTATTATAAAAGTGTTACTTTTATCATAATTGATTTTCATGCATAAAAGTATGCATAAAAGATTATTTTTTATATAAAAGTGTTGCTTTTATCATATTTGATTTTCATGCATAGAAGTATGCATAAAAGATTATTATTTTTTATTATAAAAGTGTTACTTTTATCATATTTAATTTTTATGCATAGAAGATTATTATTTTTATTATAAAAGTGTTACTTTCATCATAAATTATTTTTATGCATAAATGGATGCATAAAAGATATTTTTTTTATATTAAAAAGTGTGATTTTCATCATAAATGATTTTTATGCATAAACATATGCATAAAAGATATTTTTTTAATATTAAAAGTGTGATTTTCATTAAATGATTTTTATGCATAAATGGGTGCATAAAAGATATTTTTTTTATATAACAGTTAGGTGAAGTAGTGGAAAAGTGGATTGAGGCAATGGAGGAATACTTTGATGTAATTGGCTACAATGAGAGAAGCAAGATGGCTCTCACTAGGTTAAAGATTGTGGAAATGGCCAGGGTCGCTTTTGGAGGAATCACTACGAGACTAACCATCTCGACCGGAATACCCAGACCTGGACCGATCTTAAAGCTTACCTCAGAAAGAGGTTTTGTCCTCCGGGCTTCCTTGAAACTAAAATGAATGAATTCTTGGAATTAAAGCAGGATAGCCAGACAATTGAAGAGTACCATCAAGCTTTTGCCCTTCTCCTCAAATATTCCCCTCAGTTGGATGAAGAGCAACTAATGACCAGGTTCATTCGAGGAATGAACGAGCCATTGGACACCTTAGTAAAGAATGCCAAACGTGTCTCAATGGTCGAAGTAGTAAGAATGGCAAAGGACTTTGCCAAAGCCTTTGTTGTTAAGGTCCCGCCAAAGCCTGCACCCTCTAACTTTAAAAGATTCCAAACCTTGGGAAGTACTTCAAACTTTCCTCCCCCAAAGAGGCAGCAAGGCCCAATTCAAAATCAGGATGCGGGAAGATTCAGAAGTGAAGGAAGACCCTTCCCCCAGAACACTTTCTCAGGAGCCCCACCTATTTCATGGATTCAGAGGGATGAGCTCAGAAGTGAGAACCGGTGTTTTGGATGCCAGGGTTTTGGTCACCAGCTGAGACTGCCCGACTCCTGCCATGTCAAGGGGACAGGGAAGTCAAGGACCGAGAGTTTAAAGACCAACCCCTTCCTATCAGTCTAATCAAGGTCCATCTCGCCCAAATCAGGGAAATCCCAGAAGAACTCCAGCTCTCAGCCGTCTACCTCTATCTAGAGTAGCCTCAAAGCTCCTTCCCAGAACTAGGGCAACCAAAGAGAAAAAGTCCCACATCAGACTGCAGCAGCCAGAGTAGTCACATTGTAGAAGTAGTGGAAGAGGAAAGAACAGATTTATGCTGCAATTGAAACCAAGGGCCAAACCATCAATTCTCTGTCATTCATACTCCAGCTGAGTATCAGGGTAAGCCTTTTAAGCTTTTGATTGATTCAGGCAGTACTCATTCTTTCATTTCCCCTGGATGCTTGCGTAAGCTAGTCTTAGATCAGAAATCAAGGAAACCTATGCAAGTTGAATTGGCAAGTGGGAAGATTCTTTTCACTCACCTTGAGACAAATCGTACAAGGAGGCTTTTCTGCTGAGGGCATCTGCTACCACATTTTCTTTGCCTAGGTGGTACTTGATTTCAAAATCAAATTCCTACAGGGTCTGCATCCACCTTCTTTGGCGCATGTTGAGGTCCTTCTGAGTGAAGATCCACTTTAAGCTCTGGACAGCATAATTCTTCTCATGCGTTCTGAGTTTTTGGGATTCATAGGCCACTGCATGGCCTTCCTGCATGAGTGCACCTCCCAGGGCAAAACCACTGGCATCAATTTACTACCTCAAAGGGTAGAGAGAAATCTGGTAGCTTCAGAACGGGATTGGTTACCAAGGCTATCTTCAGCTTATCAAAAGCACTCTGGCACCTGGCAGACCATTGAAACGGGATATTCCTCTTGAGAAGATTTGTCAGGGGGGAAGCTATGAGAGCATACTTTGGTATAAAAATTCTATACCAACCAGTCAATCCCAAGAATCCTCTGACTTCTTTCACTGTCTTTGGTTCAGGCCAATCTATGATGACTGCTTGGACTTTTCCAGACTCTGGAGAAATTCCATCTTTTGATACTAGAAAGCCCAAGTATTCAACATGGTCGACAGAGAAAGTGCATTTGCTCTTTTTTGCAAAGATTTGGTGCTTCCTTATAATCTCAAGAACTTTTCTGACATGAGCTTCATGGTCAGCTGCATTCTTTGAGTAAATCAGAATATCATCAAAGAAAATAAGAACAAAATCATCTAAGTATTCTTTGAGAATGTCTTGCATTAAGCGATTGAATGTAGCTGGGGCATTTGTCAATCCAAACTGCATGACAGTGAATTCATAATGCCCATACCGAGTATTGATGGCGGTCTTCAGGATATCTTGCTCATTAATCTTGATCTGATAATACCTTGATTTGAGATCTATCTTTGTGAAGATCTAGGCTCCACTTAGCCTGTCCAGAAGCTCATCAATTTTGGGGATAGGATACTTATTCTTAACTGTCAAACTGATTGAGACCTCTATAGTCCACACAGAGTCTTAGCGTTCCATCTTTCTTTTTCTGAAAGAGAACTGGCACACCCCAAGGTGAAACACTGGGTCTTATAAACCCTTGTTCTAACAGTTGTCTAAGCTATTCCTTGAGTTTGATGGCTTTAGGAACTGGCATTTTGTATGTGCGCAAGGCTACTGGCTGAGCTCCGGGGGTCAATTCTATGACATGATCTACTTCCCGAATTGGGGGCATCTCTATTAATTCTGTTGGGAATAAATCATCATATGGCTAAGGTTATTTAGCTTTTAACTTTGAGTCTACCGGATTCATTTTGAGACAAGATAAATGCGCTGCTTCTTTCTAAGTCCTTTTAGTAACTAAGAAGCTTTTACTAACTGCAAAGTAGGGGATCCTGAAATTTCGGTTCCTTGAACTTTGTTTTCGTGAAGGTCACGGAAGGAGATGGTTCCATTATGACAGTGAATGTCAGCTTGCTTTTTGTGGAGCCAATCCATTCCAAGGATCCCGTCGAAAACTCCCAAAGGTAAATCCTTTGATTATTGAAGCAAGAGAGAAGATCATGCAGGATAGATTCTTTGGCCCTATTGCTACCCTACTTATGCAGGAAAGCAAAACTCCACAAGAGTTGAACCGAGTTCAAGGGTACAGCCTGGATGATGGAATTATGTATTATAATTGCAGGCTATGCATTCCCAATGATGAGGGAACTAAGGGTCAAATTCTGAATGAAGCCCATGATAGCCTTGTTGTTGCAGGACATCCAGGTTTCATCAAAACCTATATGTCTGTGAAGAAAAGCTTCTTTTGGCCTGGTCTAAAAAAGGATGTGCTTAATCATGTACGTCAATGTCTGACCTGTCAAAAAGTCAAGGCCGAGAGAGTAAAAATGCCTGGGAAATTACATCCATTAGACATCTCCCAGATGAAGTGGGAATGCATCAGTATGGATTTTATTACTGGATTACCTTCAGTGCAATCAGGTTACAACTCCATCTTCGTGGTAGATGATAGACTAACCAAAGTTGCCCATCTGATTCCAGTAAAAGAAACCTACACTGCAGTGGATGTGGCCAGAGTGTTCCTCAAGGAAATCTTCCGATTGCATGGCCTACCCAGAAGAATAGTAAGTGATCGAGATCCCAAATTCATGTCAAGATTCTGGACTACATTTTTTGAAGCAGTAGGAACTTTCTTGGATCTCAGCACAGCTTACCACCTTGAGATCGATGGTCAAACAGAAAGAGTAAACCAAGTAATCGAAGATATACTTTGGTCATGCTGTGATGGCAGGGAACCCAAGAAGTGGCTAAGCTATCTGCACCTAGTCGAGTTCGCCTACAATGCTTATTATCACAGAAGTATTGGGATGAGTCCTTTCAAAGCTTTGTATGGACAAAGATTGCTTAACTCCATTAACTTGGTCCGACCCATTGATTAGGGTCGAGATGTCCAAATAGATGCTTGATGACATGAAGCAGCAGATGCAATCAATTCGCAAAGATATAAAAGCTGCCCAGGATAGACAGAAGTAGTATGCAGATAAGCAGAGGATAGACAGAGAATTCGAAGAAGCAGATATGGTCTTCATTTGAGTACGTCCCAAAAGAAGTTCTCTATCTCTTGGGAAGTACAAGAAGTTATCCCATAGATATTGTGGGCCATATCTTATTACAAAGAAAGTAGGTGACTTAGCTTACGAGCTTCTTCTGCCACCTCATCTCAAAGTACATAATGTATTTCATGTCAACCTTCTTAAAAAGTATGTACCAAGCCCGAATCATGTGCTTGATGATGAAATCTTAACTCAACCCAAGGGCAGATGGAACTGTAACCTGAAGAAATCCTTGATGTTCGAGAAAAGGTTCTCAGGAACAGAATTCTGAGAGAATTATTGGTCAAATGGAATTTCTATTCTTTTGAAGATGCCACCTGGGAGAAAGAAGCCGAACTGTTGCGGGATTATCTCCAGTTTTCGCGATAAGGACATCTCGCGTTTTTCAAGTGGGAGAGAATTTAAGATTCCTCCCGAGCCTCTCAAGATGTCCAACGTCTTCCCCTGTAATCAAATCCCTCTTCAGAAATATAAAAGATCTTGTTTCTACCTGCTGTTTTGGCCTAGAGAGAGAAAATATTCTAGAGAGAGGTTATTTAGATTTTGAATATTTTTGGATGGAAAAATATCTCTTCTTATTAAAATAAATTCCCCCGAAACAAAAGTTCAAAAAGATTTTCAGAAGGTGCATTAGAAATCAAGTATAATCTGAAGGCCTTATCCTAGGAGTCCAGATTTTCGAAAAATTTTAAATTAAGGTTTTGACGGGCCAATCAGATTCATCCAAATGTGTGGAGAAGATAAATAGAAGAAATAAAGAAAATCCCCCCAAAAATGAGTAAATACTCACATAAGATGAAGAGTGGGCTAAGGACCAAAGGAATGGCAAAAAAATAGATTTTTGACACCTCACAATGGGAATTCCCCCCTCATGAAGAGGCGCCTACTTCACATGTGTGGTGGAGTTTAAAATTATCAAAAATTGAGATATTTCATCTCTCCTCTCTCCTAATTCAAGTCTAGTTCCAAAAAGTAAGCTAAACTGACCTAAAAATGGTCAAAAATTGACCAAACTGATCTGGAAAAATTCTAGAATCAGTTTGCTTGGTTAGAAGCTCACTTTTTTGTTTAAATAGAAGCTTCCCCCTTTTGTTGAAGCTTAATAGTGTTTTATGCATTGTTACTCTACTTCTCCCAAGAGCCAAGAACTGTGAATTTCTTAATAATTCACTAGTTTTTGATCATTCCCTCTTCTAAAGAATTGGTGGCCACTCTTGTTGCAAACAAGAGTAGATCCCTCAAACCATCAAGCCAAAGGAAAGCTCCCAGAATTCCATGTAAGTAAGAAATCTTACTTTTTCTTATTGTTTTAATGGTTTTCTAAAATTTTTGTTATCTTAAAATGATAAACAGATGCTATGCCTTCTTGGAAAGGCTTTCCCCCTCTCTCATTCTTAAAATCAGCCCTTCTTTATCCTAGTTAAGTGATCTAATTGTTGGAATTAAACTTTTCATATTGTTTCTTTTTTAAAAGTGAAAATTGATTACTTTAGAGTGCTTAAAACCATTTGGAGATAATTTTTAAGTAATTTTAAGATAGGAAAAATTGAAAAATGGTCAGCCATACAAAGGAAGTTATGGAAAAATTTTCTAAAATTTTGTGAAATAAGTTTTATCTTTTATTATTCTAAAAGATAGATTTAAATTCTATGCATAGAAAGAAGCATATTGGTTAATTTTTTATTATAAAAGAGTGATTTTTAATAGATATAAATTCTATGCATAGAAAGATGCATATTGATTATTTTATTATTATAAAAGAGTCATTTTTAATAGATATAAATTCTATGCATAGAAAGATGCATATTGATTATTTTATTATTATAAAAGAGTCATTTTTAATAGAATTAAATTCTATGCATAGAAAGATTCATATTGATTATTTTTTTATTATAAAAGAGTGATTTTCAATAGAATTAAATTCTATGTATAGAAAGATGCATATTGATTATTATTTTTAATTACAAAAGTGTAAATTTCATCAAAATGGATTTATGCATAAATAGATGCATAAAAGAATATTTTTTTAATATAAAAGTGTTACTTTCATCAAAATAGATTTTTATGCATAGATAGATGCATAAAAGAATATTTTTATTATAAAAGTGTTACTTTCATTAAAATGGATTTTTATACATAAAATGATGCATAAAAGAAAATTTTTTATTGTAAAAGTGTTACTTTCACTAATATTGATTTTTATGCATAAAATGATGCATAAAAGAAATTTTTTATTACAAAAGTGTTGCTTTCACCAATATTGATTTTTATGCATAAAATGATGCATAAAAGAATTTTTTTATCAAAATGAGTTCACTTTAATCCTATGTTTAAATCCCATGAATATTGGAAAAATGAATAAGTAAATACTCAGTGAAGGAAAATTATACCGTTTTATATTCTCTAGGATGGTAATGAGAAAATTCAAAAAAACTATCAAAGTCGGAATTTAGATAAATGACTAATTTATTCCTCATAGGAATTTGTGTTTAGTTTTGAATTCAGTAAAGTAGTAATTGAAATATTACCTTCGAGAAAGATAATTTAGGGAGAACCTTTCCAGACTCAAACCCTGAATCAGACTACGACCAAGACGTAACTCCTTCGTCAGTTTCAAGAAATGATGATGTGACCAGTTCAGTAATCTACACTCAAATCACCCACCGAATCAGAAACTAAGTTGAGACCTTTGATTTTGATCTGAGGATCAAGAATTCAAACTCGAGGAATTCTGCTTGGGAATCCAGACCTGTGATCTAGACTTCATCAACATGTTGTACATAGCATCCTACTTATGCTGGCACTATAGATCCTATTTTAGGCACTATGGAACAAGATTATTGCAGTCCATGGTAGGAGAGACACCACAACGACATGATGACGTGATTGTACTTTACCCAATGGGAGGACCCTATTAAGTAAGAAATGAATAGGAAGAGCTTGTAAATTAGGGAGGAGGGCAAGAAATTATGGACTTACACCCTCATTTTATGAAGTAATGTTACCGACTCCTTGTCCCTTCTGAAGAATGATGGATGATTTTAACTCAAGGTATGCTTTTTGCTCCATCTTAGATTAGATTGAATTTGGACCATCCTTAATAGTATCCTTATCTTAACTAGAACCCTTTGACAAGTCATAAAAAACTTTCCTCATTGCTTGATCAGGTGTTTGCATTACGCTTAAATTTCTATTATTTTCCATAAGATCAGTTTACTCATTGTACTCTGTTGCCTTGTGGACCTTCCAGGACCCGATAGTTCTAAGGCCAAAATGCACCTAGCATCAGCCTTTATGCATATTCATCGACATATTCTGAGAACAGAATCTATATCATACGTCCTCTATTCTGAGAACGGAATCTATATCATACGTCCTCACAAAAGTATTAATAAGTTCACTACAACCACGGTTGATGCTTGAGGGAGAACACACTATATGGTAAACCCTCAATGTGAAAATAATCCTTTAAAAAAATCTTACATATTTATGTCACTAATGATTCTTGTTTTTTAGCATATCATACGTCCTCTATTTTTTAGATGAATTTGGGTTACTTGTGTCGAGTTACTTGAACTTTGGAGTAGACAAAAAATTGGAACGATCTAGTATCTAGCAAGGACAATCTACTTCAAAAGAACACAAGACATAGTGGGGGAGTGTAGAGCTCAAGAAATGTTTAACTGGTGCTATAGGTGCTTCCAGATGATAGGAAACACTCGCAAAAAACACATCAAAAATATCCATTCTATAATTTAAAAGGTTGTGAACTTGTGAATAAATTTAACATGGAGAACTTTGAGTGCACGTGTAGCTTAATGATGATGGTCTGCTACTTAACATCAATGTGGGAGTAGATGGTTGTCAATGCCATCATTTAAGTGAGATGTATTTATTATTATGGTATTTTAAAAGACCTAATATGTTAAAAGTCACTTTAGTGAGTATAAAAGTCACTTCTAAGTTTAAAATCACTTATTTTATGGCAAGTACAAAGAAAATTGCTTATCCCATTGTTTTTGTACCAACCAATTCTGCACTACAAGCCCTCATAAGAAATGCCCCTTGATCATGCCACTAAATCCACCAGTATAGATACTGGGGCCAAGTATGGGGTAATGAAAAACCCTATTCTTGAAAGCCATGATACCAATGTTGGAAAATAATTTCTCAATGATGTTTCACCCTCACGTTGTTACTGTAGGTGATGGATGTGATCTATTTTATAAGGTCCCCTATATGAAGAGTAGCTAGGCACCTGCCAGTTCCTAGTTTAAATTTGGCCACATGGTTAAGAATGATTATGTAGGCTAGGATGCATGCTTGTGAAGGCTATGTGACCACCCAAGTAAGATGCATGCTTGTGTGGGCTATATGGCCGCATTGGATAGAAAACTAAGAGGACACACTATTCTCAAGTTGATTTAGACACGAAACCAAGAGGACACAATGTTCTCGAGTTGTTACAGGGCATATTTGAGGGCCTAGATTGTCTCAAATTGTCATGGGAGCTATACGTAGTTCCTACGAAGTTGAATTATAATCAAATATGGTCTGAGTTAAATGATATGGCTAATTGGTCATTTTAGACCAAATTGTGGATTGGTCGACATGGCCGACCTATGTCCATGTTGACCCAAGGTACTATATATATACTAGTTTGGTAGCCTTTGTTTATCATTGAGTTCATTATGTTCAAACACTCTTGTAAGTAAGACATCCTCCATCTAGATTTCTATTAAATCTCCTTACTTAAAGCATAATGTGACTCCTCCACTGCTCTTCTTACTTCATCATTTCTAGCCTTCTCAAATCATTAGACTTTGTTTTGTTCACAACTTTGCTTTTGTCTTGAGTGTTTTATGTCCTTCAATTTTTTGATACACTTGATGGTGGATATATTAAGGGGACTTCACAAGTATTCTATTGTAGAGAAATGTTTGTGTATTAATTATTGTAAAAAATGAGTTATGTACAAGTAATTAGTTTTCACACTAGGGTGGTCAAACTTTAAAAATGCTCTAGTCTCTATTACTAGTCTTAAGCATGTATGTACACAAAGTCGTGAGACTTTCCCTCTTTGACATCAAGCTTAAGGTATGAGCACTTTATATATTCCAACTTACACAAAAGATAAGTACCCATTTGAGGGGATAACATAGCAAAGCGCCTTACAGTAGGTTAGGTAGGTGAAACCATGTTAACCTACCAAGTGGTTAACATACTCCATGTTCTAATGGTGGCCACGTCCTTACATCACGCAAGTCAGTGGGTGGTGAAGTTCTTGTCGGGGTGGAAAGGTGTGGATGGTCCATGATACATCATGAAGTTATTGTGGGAGATTAAGTGGTATAGTTTTGGATCGATCCATAGTTAAATGATGCATGGCATATTGTTGATAATGTTTGGTAGCCTTGGTGGGATCGATCCATAGTTAAATGATGCGTGGCATATTGGTGATAATGTTTGGTAGCCTTGGTGGTAGTAGTAGGTAGCTTATCGAGGTGGCATAAAAGGAATAGGTGATGTAGAATTTCTTGCAAGGCCTCCTTCTATTGTAGAAATGGCAAGGAAGACCATTCAAAATTAGGAAATTGGTAGAAGCGGTCTATGTGTGAGTGACAGAATGAGCACTTGGGCACATGATTTTGTGCTCAAATCTCACAGCGTGATGCTTAGATATTAGGCTTCTTCATAATAGGTTAGCTAAGGCAAGGTTGTGTTGGTGTTTGAATGAGAGTTGAAAGCAGGGGTTGCATGCATTAAAGCTCTTTGGAGGTATTGCAAGTTCAAGGTTTGGGTTGTAACATGGGCCATGCTTATGCTCACCATGGTCCCCCTATCTAGAGATATACCTAGAAGGTTGTAACATGGGCCATGCTTATGGTCACCATGTCCCCCCTATATAGAGATGTGCCAAGAGGGTTGGCATTGACACGTGCATTTGTGTGTGCATATCATCAGGCATGAAATAATGATGATTGTAGTGAAATATGTAGGCGACATTCGTGAGCAATGGGCAAAATGTGTGTCCATTGTGTGTGCTCCTCCAACTTGAAGATATCTTCAACTGTTTTCTTTGGATTTCTTTACTATTTTCCTCAACATTTTCTTGACATCCCTTTTCTTAAGGAGTAAAAAATGTTAGATTGTTGAGGTATGAGGGACTTTGCTCATAGCTATTGCAATAATGGTGTGGATGGCCTCTGTGGTGGCTTGAGGGATTTAGCATTATCGAGCACTAGGGGTAGAGGTACAATTGATCAATGGGTGGTGGGGTCAAAGAAGAGGCTACAAAATGTTTCTGCTGATTTGAGGAAGCCTCTAGTGATGGGGATAGAGGCAGAGTTGATCAATGGGAGGTAGGGTCAAAGAAGAAGCTACAGAAGTTCCTAGTGATTTGGTGTTATCAAGCACTAGGGATAGAGGCACAATTGATCAATGGATGGTGGGGTAAAAGAAGAGGCTAGGGAACATTCTTGCTCATTTGAAGAAGGTCCATGCCATGGTTTACATACCATGGGCTGCTAGGCTTGTGCCTTCCATTGTCCCCCATCTAGAGATATACTTAGATGGGTGTGGATGATGAGGCTTAATGTAGGTGCTTGAGATATCAGTGCCTATTGATGTCTCTATACTAGATCTAGAGCATGTGTGAGTATTGCAGGTGTCATATATGGACATTGGGAAAAAGGTGGGCCCATGTAGAATCTCATCCTGGTGAAAAATTTAACACATCGCTTCCTTCAACACTTATTTGTCTACCTTCTTTGACTCTTACACATGGTTTGAGATAGGGGATTAAGTGTTGATGTGTAACAAGGCTGGCCTATAAGGAAGGTGTTAATGACATTGGGTTATCCATGAGAACATAAGAATTTGGGATGCCCAGTATAGCATGGAGTTGGTAAATTGTGAGTATGGGTGGGCTGCTAAACATGGCAAAATGGATCCAGATGCTTCTTGAGACTCTTTTTGAAAAGTTGGTGGTTACTTGGCCCGTTTTCTTGAAGCACGGTGAGGGTGATAGAAAGAAGTGAAACATTATAGAGCTTGTGTGGCTTTGAGGTACTTCCCCACAGTATGCTTTGCATTGACCTTTGGGGCATCTCTACCTTGCTTGATTTTAGCATGGTTATAGTAATAGTTTTCACCTTAGAGAGAGATGCGGAGCTCGATGATTCTTGGGTTTTTGTTACCTTTGGTTGCATTGTTGACTCTTCTCCCCAGTTAGGTTCTCTTCTCGAGGGAGTCTCTCTCTCTCTCTCTCTCTCTCTCTCTCTCTCTCTCTCTCTCTCTCTCTCTCTCTGTCTCTCCTCTATCATTCTCTCTATTGAAATAAAGTAATAAATAAAGTTATTTTTATGTAGGGAAAAATAAAAAGGAGAGAGGGGTCGTAACCATACAAAAGAGGGGGAGAGGGGAGTAAGGAAAAATTTCAAAAGGTGGTGTGTGTGGGGGGGTGGTGGTTTTAAGATAGAGGGGGGGAAATTTATAGTCAAGTTTGTGTGAAAAGTGTATGTGTGTGGAGGGGTGATGTATGTCCAGTGTGTGTATGTGAATGTGTTTTAGGATTATGCATATGGAGGGGGAGTGTTATATGTACAATGGGTGTACGTGCATGTATTTTAGGATTATGCATATGTATGTATAATTTCATAAATATGTGTGCCAATGTGTAAGAGTGTACATATGGATGGATGTGGTGCACATATACAATTGTGCACATGTGCATGCATGATGTTTGCATGCATGATGTGTGCATACATGAGTGTTTTAGGGTTGTGCATGTATAGATGGATGTTTGTGTGCATGCACGTACACATGAGTGTGAATCTTTTTGTGAATGTGAGTGTGCATGTGTAATGGATGTGGTTGTGTATGCATAGGTGCAATGCATGCATTATGTGTGTGCACATGTAGGTGTTTTAGGTTTTTAAGTTTTTAATCATTTTAATAGATGTACTATTTATATAATTGGTTGGGGGTATTACATTACAAGTAATATCCCCAACTAATAAAAATACAACAGTTATTATATTACATATGTACAATGGGGCTTTAAGGTTTACAACTTACTGTGTGGGCTTAATGAGAGAAGGGGGAGAATCGCCAGCTTAGCTATCGTGATTGATTGAGTTTTGTCCTTTTAGTTCTAGTTGGGGGCTTGTTGTATGTGGCATAGTACATGTGGGTGTTGTGGAGACAAGGTGATCCCCTCCTTGAGCCTTGAGAATGCTTGGCGATGCCAAGGGAGTGTGTTTGAAACTATCTTTGGATTTTGGCACCATGTTAGCTCTTCTTTGATGGGAATGACCACTGTACATGGACACATTATTGTCCGTTCGAATGGGTAAGATGATAAAGCGCCTTAAGGTAGGTCAGATAGGCGAAACCATGTTAACATACAATGTGGTTCATACCTGACCATGCAAATGCCATATATATCAAAATATAAACTTCATTCAACCATATTTGCATGTTTAAATTTGTCTTAAACATAAACTTGATTCAACCATATAAAATTTGCACATTTCAATTTCTCTTAAACATTTAAATCACTATATTTGCACATGTTAAATGGTTTGGAAGTCATAGTTTTGCAATTGAAGGTTTACCTTTTTATTTTTTTCAAAGTAAACATGGTGTAAATGGCTCATTTTTTTCATAAAAAAATTAATTCATGTCGAAAACTTGAGATCTTAAGGTTTTCAAATTTGTTATAAAAGTCTTGACCATTGGCCAACAATAATGCTCGAAAGACTTGCTTTGCAATGTATTTTTTTGAATTAAATTAAAGAATATTTGATTAAAATTTGGCAATGCTATTATTTTCAAGGAATGAAAATATTATAAATTCTAGTTAAAAATATGATATTTTCTCTATTTTTACTATTGAATATACATGCTAGTTAAAATCCTTTTTTTTTATTTTTACTACTAAATATACATGCTAGTTAAAATCCTTGTATTTTTCTCTATTTTTACTACTTAGTACCGGTTACTTTCAAGCATTATCTTTATTTTTTATTGGTTAGAAAGGCTCATTTATTTTAATTACCACACCAAGGTTGGCATCCAAGGTCCTTAAACCACCATAAGGTGGTTTAAGATGAGGGTACTCACTTTCGTTCACTCTCTCTAAAATAGGACATTGACACTCTCGAGCGAAGTATCTCGATCATTATATCGCCCATCAATAAAAACATGACATGTCCCTCCTAAGGAAAAAGCCCCATATCTCGATCGAGATATCAACAACCACCATGCCAGCAAGGAGGCAAGTCATGAACCATGTCACAAATACATGCCACCGCCACCTCGCTATCTCGATGAGATATGTAGGCCACTTGGATCCATGTCAATGCCACAGTAGATCCCCCTTGACTTGCCCAGTCGAATGTACATTCAGCATATTTTGTGATGCCATCTCCAACGTCCACGTATCTGGAATGAGATAAGGAAATATATTCTCGACCATTGATGTATCTCGATTGAGATATGGAAATGTGATCTCATCCATTCATATATCTCGTTCAAGATACCAAGATGCAATCAAAGCCATAGAAATAGCTCGATTGAGATACGTCCATGTAATCCAACCCTTCCATTAAAATCCATTCCAAGTTGCGATCCCAATCATCGTGATTGACATATCTCAATTGAGATATGTAGTCGAATCACGACTGTCCAACGTATCATCTCGATCAAGTTACTCACTTAAAATCGAAGCCGTCCATTTATCTCGATTGAGATACCTATTTCAAATCAAAACCGTCGATCACCACCAACCCTAAAATCAAATGAATATCGGGGCCGTTTGTTTCACTAACCCTAAAACCATGCATACATCCAGGGCGTTGATCTTGGAAACCCTAAAATGCATGCCACTGAACCTCGATTTAGATTATAAAACTATAAAGTTTTTTTCCCCCTCATTCTCTCACGTTGTTTTCACTCTCCTTGCTCTCTTGGATTGAAGTGCAATTAGTGGGTTTTGAATCCATCATTAGTGTTGTTTTATAGCTTCATTAGTGCTACATTAGAATTTTCTTAGCACTAAGCATTGGACCTTTCACATTGATCTGCCCGTTTGTGTTAGGCTTAGGGTCTAGTATGGAGTTCCGCAAGGACGGCCATGAGGAGGGCTACTCGTCTATTGTGGACCTCATCGCAAAGATAGACCATGAGTTAGTGGCTATCCGTAGGACTGCTAAAGACACACAGTCTACATTACATATGGTGTCAGACTTGGAGGCGATGCTCTCATCCCTTTGTAGCCTGCATGATATTGTTTTTGTAGATAAGTGGATAGCACACCACCGCATTTCTCAAGTATCACATGGCTTGACATATCATCAGGTCTGTGAGCCTGGTGTCCTACTTAGACCTTTTCCTTGATAGCCATGGGATGCAGCCTGGGGCAAGGAAGCTCCTTACTATTTCATGGTGTTCGCATCCTCTTATGGTGGCACATATCTATAGTCGATATGTTGCGGCATATGGGAGGATATTGAACAACCGCCAGATTCCCATATACTTTTTTTTGCAAAGTAAGTATATGTAGAGTTTGTCTTAGGGGAGCAGGTGGACTACACTAGACATTGGCTTGGCAGCGATGCTAGTCAAGGTCATCTCAGGAACAAGGGTAGGCGGCCTCCACCAACCCTTCGTATAGCTGCTGCTACATATCCTACCTTTGTGCCTTTGTCCACCATCAAGGCACCAAGGCGCCCATGTGGGGTTGACATATAGAGTACCACGGAGAGCATTCAGCATGTGGTGCACTTGTTTTCACAATCGATATACTGATACATGTCGAGGTAGTTGTACATATTCAATGCTTCTTTAGGTTTTTCATAGTCATTTATTTACATGTTTATATGTACTTTTTTATATTTATAAAATGAGTGGCATGGTTGATTGTATCACGTAGGGCCCCACACCTACCAGTGATGATGAGAGACTCACTCAGGAGTTTCTAGAGGCAAGAGCGGAGATTGATTGTCTTAGAGAAGCATTGCACATGGCAGAGGCAACCACTTCAGATGTGCGCCATGCGAGAGAGATTGAACCTGGCAGGTCTCTCTTGTATATGTAAAAGAGTTATAATTAGACATACAGAGTTCTCGTTGACATTGACGATCTTCACCCAGGTTTCCCTCGAGTCCATGCTAAGACTAGCACACCACTTGATTTTACATCAGCTAGTGACTTAGGACTCAATGCCACTGATGACAGAGATCAGGATCTTGAGGTGCCTCTAGAGATTGAGTGGAGTGCACACGAGTTTTATGGATGCTAGAGAGTCCTTCAAGAGAGTTGGCTCACAACACACGAGCGTGTGGGTGGTGCTAGTCCTAGTGGCACCTCAGGTGATGGTGCTGGTAGCAGTGCTGATCACATGAGTAGCGTGTGCTTATTTATAGCAGAGGAGCTTACACATGTAGAGTGGTAGGCATGGACCATTAGCAAATTACAAATTTTGGGTTTATAGATAGAGACATCTTGCAGTAGCACGATTCTTGAGAGGGAGAGGGCTTGTATACATGGCCTCTAAAAGGTTCTGTATAAGACATTAACAAACAATACTCACTCAACACTATTCAGAGCACAGACTCTGATTTATCACGACAGCATAATGATTGCACAAACATCAAGAAAGACATGATAAATGCTGAGCAAAGACATAGTAGATCTTTTCTTTAATTCATTAGCGATCAGAATCATCGCCATTCCCTAGATGCAACTGTCAGGGAATAACCACTCAGTTCAGATCCCAAAAGGTACATCCACACGTAACTAATCCCCAAGCCCTTTGACTAAGGTCTAAGAATTACATAAGAAAGCCCTAACACTTGGCACATCCTGGTGGCTAAATTTTTCCCAAAAATTTGACCTGAACCCATCAATCCCTGATCAGCAAAATCTGATTTCTGCAGTAGACCTCTGATCATATAAAGAGAGTGTCTAGAACAAAATGAAATTTCCCTAAAAATAAAATGCCGAGTGTTTGTCTGTTTTTGTTTTTGTTTTTTTTTTTAAAACTAGTGTTGAAAAACACTGTGGTAAACATTCCGAGCATCACTATGCCTGACCTTGTTGGTCAGTCTGAATCTCTAAGACTTGCTCCTGCTGAGCTTCTACGTCTATTTGAACCTCCTTTGCAATGTTGATCACCGCCTCAGGGTCCTCATCATCTGGTAAAGCTTTATCCATACCCATCAGCAAGCTCACGTGCTCATTAGAGCTTCTTTTCTGAACAACTCCAGATGTTTGTCCTTCAGCAGCACCTGCTCCTTCTTCCTATGTCTGAAAAAGGGCTCTAATCTTCATCAGCTTCCCTCCTACAGACGATTTCAACTTAACAAGCTTAAAAGGATTAGAACTAGGACTGTCTATCCCCATCATATATGGGACTCCTCTGGCCTAATTGTGCCTTTCAGAGCAAAAACTCGGCGTCTTATATTCCAGCATATCCTCTGTTTCATCTACCTTGCTTTGAAATTTGGACTTTTCAGCTACAAGCTGTACCACCTCAGCTTCCAATTGAGCAATGCGCTTCAAATTCACCTCTTGCTCCATTGTGTTCACAACTCCTTTGAGGTTCTGGTATGGCTTGAAAACAAACTGCCCAATACTTTCTCTGATCTCTTTCCATATCACTAATCCCTACTGAATCATTTATGATTTGATTCTTCCCATATCTGCTTCAGAGACCAGAACACCTCCTACAGACAGTTCTTCATGCTCACTTAATATTTGCTCCTTCATCTGTTCTAAGGGTTCCAATCTATTTAAAAGCATCCTATTCTCTGTTTCAAGCTCCACTTGTCTTTCAAGAAATCTTTGCATCTCTGACTCTACACTAGCCTTCAAAGATGTTGTCCATTCTTCAAACAATTTCAGAGACAATCTATTCTTAACCAACTGACTAGTCTGTTCGGAGGTCTCCTTGGCTGAAGAAACTTTCAACTCAGCCATGTCAGCATTCAGAGCTTTGATCTGATTTTGCAACATTTCCACTTCTTGAGCTTTTTTTGCAAGCATTAGTCTAACTTGATCATTAGCCTTTTGCAACTGCTCTTCCACATAGACTCTATTTTGATATTCCCTAATCTTTTTAACTTGCTGATAAAACTTCCTCAGAAATACAAGAGTATCTCCCACATTTTTTGTAGTCACACTCCAAGATTGCTCTGAACCGGATTTTTCTGCCAACGGAATCACCTCTTCGAAGGCATCCCTTGCATCTTCAATAGGTCATATCTTTTGCTTCCTCCTGCCACATGTTCCTTTTCAATCAACTGTATCTTCTTCCCCAACTTGGTTTGAGAAGGAGTCGGAGATTGCCCTATCCCAGAGACTTTTGCCCCTAAAAATGGTTCATCCATCATCTTCATCTATCCCAGACTGCAACACTGAAGTTGTAGCCTCTTCCAAACTATAACCTGCCTCCACGAGACACCCTACTGTTTTCTGCTCCTCCTCTGTCAACTGTCTATCCCTAAGTTTCCTCTTCAGAGTCAGAGCCAATGTATGTGAAGAAAGTCTAGGGTCCACAGGCTTTGCAGGTATAGCTGTTTGAAAAGAGTCATAATCAAATAAGGCCTTGAGGAAAGGGCCAAGCCTGCTCTTACTAACTGCTTACCTTTTATCCTTCTCTCCCACTTCAATCATAATCCTCTGGTGGCCCAATCCACATCCACTCCTGCCTCTGGTGTAGCTAAAGGGGTATAAGATTCCTTTGACATGTAGTCAACCTTCTGAAGTAAAAGAACACGCTCCATAAACCATCGCAATTGCTGCTTCCTGGTGGCCTCTACTACCTTCAAATGATAATAATGTCTGGAGCCCACAGGGTTCTCAAATTCTCTCTCCATATCCTCATCAGAAACTAGATTCAAAGCTTCCAAACCTGGGTTAAAAGGTAAGTCAAATACCTGAGAAATCAGAGCTGGGGTTACCCTTGTACCTCCTTTGAGTACTCCCTCTGTCTTTCTCAGTAAAGCTAGCTGTGTGGGAGCATAGATATGGTCTTGCCACTCAGCCCAAGCCAATTTTGCATATTTGATCAACTCGATTGAAGTAAGCCACTGAACATTTGCATTATTCTCCAAATCCATGCTGTACTTGAAGGGTGCAAAGTTCTCCATCAGGCTACCCACAGCAGTAGAAATATCCTTCGTAGAAGTCTCCTCTTGTTGTCCCGTCTCTTCAGAATCTGAGCTAAAACACTGCTCCATTTCTTTGCTTGGTGCTGAATGCTCTCGCAGGGACCGTCTTACTGATGTGGTCTCCACCTTAGGTCACCCTTGCTGCATAGCCTGCTTACCCTTCACCATGGCCAACCTCTGCCTAACAGTATTCAGAGCAAGAAGGTCTGGCCTAGTGGTAGAACTAGGGGGCATGTGAGTAGGGGGATAAGTAGAACAAAGAGAAAAGAATGAGGCACACAGCACACACCACAATGAGGCTTTTGGAATAGGCTTTTGGAATAGACGCCTCTGAAACGCAGATATCTCCTCATGCAATCTCCTCTTCCATGCACTGCTAGAACGGACTGGATGAAGTCGTGCATGCCGTCCCCTCACTGCTGCAGATTTATAGGGATTCTCATGCATCACGTCGGCCATTACCGCAAATAATGTCGGACAAAAATTTAAATCAATCCAATTGACAGCCGACTCGTGTGAAATATATTCCCCACCGTTCAAATTGAAAAATCCAAGCGGACTTTGATCCACACACAAGCTTTGAATTTCCTCTGTTCTCTAATCTTTTGCTTTGCCTTGATCTGAACATGTACTCTGAACTACAGGGGGAGTGCCCACAAATGGCTTAAGTCTAAACCCATTCACCCCCTTTGGTACCAATGTTCTAAAGGCATCTGAAAGCATGAAGGTTCCTTGCCCCAAGTCTTTTTCAATTCTGTGGGGCCCAATGTAATTGAGCCTCAACTTCCCTAGGTGTGGCCCTAACTTGGAATTGTAAAGCATGACCTAATCTCCCACTTTGAAGACTTTGAACTTAACATTCCTATTTACCCAAGCTTGTCTCCTTTTTTGAATGATCTCTGAAACATAAGCACTCATTGCACTGTCTTCCTCCAACTGATTCAGATTATTGTGATGTCTATAGATCAGAGATTCTCTAAGTGGAAGTCTACTTTCTGCAGCAACTCTCAAGCTAGGCACCACAAACTCCATGGGTACTACTGCTTCTAACCCATAAACAAGCCTAAAAGAAGTCATTCCAGTGGTTACTTTAAAGGCATGACAAAGCTGAGTCCAATTTCATATCCCAATAAGACTTGTTGTCCTGAACAATCTTCTTAATGATTTTAAGCAGGATTTTGTTTGAACTCTCAGCCTGTCCATTTTCCTGAGGATGATTGGGAGTGGACTTCTTATGCAAAATCATATGGGTTTGAGTCAGCTCTCTGATAACATCATTCAAGAAGTGTGTTCCCTGATCATCACTGACAAGCTCAATGGGACATCCAAACCTTGTCATGATGTTACTATACAAGAATTTGGCCACACTAGCTGCTTTATTGTCTCTAACAGCCACTCCTTCTACCCATTTAGTACAATAATCTGTAGCCCAGAATGTAACTCTTACCTGTCTTGCTCTTTGGCTTGATAGGACCCACAAAATCTAATCCCCATTTCTGAAATGGATCTAGAGGTAGCACAGGGTGGTCTGACATCCTATCTTTAGAATTGGGTTGGCCCACTTGCTGACAAACCAAACATTCCTTGGCATATGTGTGAGCATCCTTCAAAACTGTTGGCCACCACAAACCTGATTGTAAAATCTTCTTTCCTGTTATCTCCCTTGAGAAGTGACCTCCAGACAACCCTGCATGTGCCTCTTGTACCACTACTGCTTGTTCAAAATCAGGAACAAATTTTCTTATTATCTGATCTATCCCCTTTCTATACAATGCTCCTGCAATGACTAAGAATGGCTTGCTTTTCAGCACAAACTTCCTTTTCTGATCCACACTCATCTCTTTTGGTAGCAATCCATCAGTGGAGAAACAACAACATTTGATCATAAAAGGAGTCAGAGCTCCAGCTCTGAACAGCAAACAGATCAGAGTCAGGGAAATAATCATTAACTCCTGCAGCATCCTCCTTACTTTCAAGTCTGCTTAAATAATCAGCCACAGCATGCTGATTCCTTGGAGTGTGTACTATCACAAAGTCAAATTCTTGCAACAACATCCATCTTGCTAACCTTCCTGTCAACTGTGGTTTCTTCACAAGAAATAACAGAGCTTGATGGTCAACATGGAAGAAGACTTTGTTAGCCAAGAGATAATGTCTAAATTTCTATAAAGAGAACACCATGCCCAAAGCTTCTCTCTCTATAACTGAGTAATTCCTCTCAGCTGAAGTTAGCATTCTACTTGCATAGTAGACAGGTCTGAACCAATTCTTGATTTTTGCCTGCATAAGAACAGCTCCTACTGCAATGTCTGAGGCATCAACAAATACATGGAATGGTAAAGACCAGTCAAGAGGCTACAAAATTGGAGCTACCACCATCATCTTCTTTAAAGTCTGAAATGCCTTTTTCTGGGCCTCTGACCACCTAAATTCTACTCCTTTCTTGGTTAAATGTGAGAAGGGTGCACATACATCTGACAAGTATCTTAAATGTCTACTATGCCACTTGATCTGACCCACAAACCTAGATGTTTCCTTCAGATTCATTGGGCTCTTGGACTTTATGATGCTCTGAATTTTTCTTGGATCCACCTGTATACCTTCCTCTGAAACTACGTGGCCCAACAAGCCTCCTCTTTTAACTGCAATTGCACATTTGTATGGATTCAATGGCATACCATACTTCTTGCATCTCTCAAAACCTTTCCTCAAGTGCTCCAAATGCATCTCTTTGGATCCAAACACACTGAAATCATCCATAAATACCCTCATAAAAGAAGACAAATAGGGCTCAAACACTCTTCTTGCCACCTCTGAGAAAGCTGGTGGTCTTTTTTTTAATCCAAAGCTCATTACTGTGAACACAAATGCTCCCCACTCTGTAATGAAGGCTATTTTGTGTTCATCATCAGGGTGCATCCTGATTTGATTATATCCTGAGAACCCATCCAAAAAACTATACATTTGATGCCCTGCAACCAACTGAATCTAGCAGAGTATCTGCAAAAGGTAATGGAAAAGGATCTGTGATGGTGGTTGCATTGAGCTTTCTATAATCCGCACAAACTCTGATTCTTCCATTTTTCTTGGGAACTACTATGATTGGAGATAGCCATGTTGCTTCATGTACCCCACCTTGAGCAACTTGTCAATTTCATCTTTAACCTGCTTTGCATAGTTAGGATTCATTCTGTACCTCGGTTGGATAACAGGCTTAGCATCTTGCTTCAAATTAATCCTATGGGAATAAAATGCAGGATCAATCCACTTCATATCTGAATATTCCCATGCAAAAATGTCCTTGTATTCCATTAATAATTTCAAAAGATTGTCTTTGAATTCTCCTTCCACATCAACACTAACTTTGACAAGTTTAGGGTCTGTTCCCAAATTCCATTCATTCAGATCATCCTCCATAACTCTAGTTGATTTCTTCATACTGTTTTCATATCTTTGCTCTGCTATTGCAATAGCCTAATCAGTTGTTGATAGACCATTTTGCATCTCCTCTGACTGTGACAGCTCTGATTCCTGTAGAACTCTAAACTGTTCCTTAGTCATCTCAGTCCCTGTTTGAATATCTTATAATTGCTGGTCTGTCTCCCCTTCTGTAGCTATAGCAAAACAATCCTCATAATCTCCCAAAATAGTCATCACATTTATATCAAACACTGGGACAACTGCTGGATTGGCCTTCAAATATTCTTCCTCTCATCATCTTCTACTTCATCTGCCAGGTGTATGCCTTGTGCCCACAAAGCTCTTTGCTCCTGTGACATAGTTATAGTAGATGTCATGGGTAAAGTCTGTTTCTGGTTCCCCTGTTTCAAGATCACCATATTAGCTCCCCAATCTTGCTTTAACTTAGCCTGCCTGAACCAGGGTCTTCCAAGGAGCATTGGGTAGGCCAAGTTTCCTGATTGCATCCTGAGTACTACAAAGTTGACCATAAACTTCAATCCTGCAACGAAGATCTCCTGGTTTTTTAACAAACCTAAAGGTTGTAATCTCCTCTCATCAGCCATTTTAACCTGAAAAGGTGCTGGATGCAACTACTGGCTCCCACATTGAATATAAACTGACTCAGGAAGTATGTTAACTCCTGATCCACCATCCAAAAGAACTCCATGTATGGATTGGCCCTGATATTTGACTGATATGGTAGGAACTTTGAAATCAACATCTTCCACCTGAACAATATTGCTCATTGAAAAATTACTTTGAGGTGAATCAACACCTTTTCTCTGAAGAATTCTTTGAAACAGCAAATCTCTGTATGCGAGCAACAATCGGGAATCCGCCGGTGCGCGGAGGGGGCAGTGGGAACTCACAGTTGGTATCAGAGCGCTGTTGTAAATTTACGTAACAACAGCAAAAATTACGTAAAAATTTTAAAGTAAATCTGGGAAATAATGTTTTCACTTGTTTATATTATGTTGAATGAACTTCAAAAATTGAAAACTCATAAATTGATTTGGAAATTTATAGATGGATACCCCGAATCTATCTGGCATTCCTGAACTCTCCTGAGTCACAATATGATAGCCTTTGCATTCGACTACCTCATCAACTCTACTACGACCCGAGTAAGCAGAGTCAGACTCGCACGTCATTTTGAGAGTCTTTACTTTCTTGATCCTCTTGAGCGACGACGGTATATGTGATTCTGTGGAGGACGATGTATTAATGTCAGTACCAGTCAGCGTCAGAGGCTCAGGCAGAATATTTCCTTAGCCATGATTCTGATAAGGCTAGGGCTTGTTCAGCATGTGCAACTCTTTGATCATTCACCCAGGAACTTCAAAACTTAATGTCGAGTTTTTAGGCTTCTTAGCCGCTTTATTCCTAGAGATAGAATTACAGTACCTCTTTCTATAATGAATCGTGTGTACCATGGTATGTCTCCTTTGCAATTTTGCTTCTTTATGCGAATACGATTGAGGCAGTGATTTTTGGGGAGTCGTGATGCTCTATGTATATATCGAAAACTTTTGATAATAAACGATGTTTTGCAAAAAAAAATCCAAATTGTTTTCATGATTGTGAATATGGTTAATAAAATTATCAGAGTAAATCTTGTTTCATGATGTATGATGAAATAATTATCTGTTTAAAGAATAAATCGTAAAAATTAAATAATCATAAATCTGTTGTCAAAGTTAAGTTGACAAAAATCTGGTTTTGTCAGAATCATGAGGCGCGCGGCCCGTGCAAGGCAACTGGATCCTCTAAATGATGACGAAGAGTTAGATCCGGATATTTGAAAAGCCCATAGATCCCAACATGGTCCCTTCAAGGGTGAAGGAGAACAGTTAGGTGAAATAGTGGAAAAGTGGATTGAGGCAATGGAGGAATACTTGGATGTAATTGGCTACACCTTAGTAAAGAATGCCAAACGTGTCTCAATGGCCGAAGTAGTAAGAATGACAAAGGACTTTGCCAAAGCCTTTGTTGTTAAGGTCCCGCCAAAGCCTGCACCCTCTAACTTTAAAAGATTCCAAACCCCAGGAAGTACTTCAAACTTTCCTCCCCCAAAGAGGTAGCAAGGCCCAATTCAAAATCAAGATGCGGGAAGATTAGGTGTTTTGGATTCCAGGGTTTTGGTCACCAGCTGAAAGACTACCCGACTCCTGCCATGTCAAGGGGACAGGGAAGTCAAGGACCAAGAGTTCAAAGACCAACCCCTTCCTATCAGTCTAATCAAGGTCCATCTCGCCCAAATCAGGGAAATCCCAGAAGAACTCCAGCTCTCAGCCGTCTACCTCTGTCCAGAGTAGCCTCAGAACTCCTTCCAAAAACTAGGGCAACCAAAGAGAAAGAGTCCCGCATCAGACTGCAGCAGCCAGAGTAGTCACAATTGCAGAAGTAGTGGAAGAGGAAAGAGGACAGATTTATGCTACAATTGAAAACCAAGGGCCAAACCATCAATTCTCTGTCATTCATACTCCAGCTGAGTATCAGGGTAAGCCTTTTAAGCTTTTGATTGATTCAGGCAGTACTCATTCTTTTATTTCCCCTGGATACTTGTGTAAGCTAGTCTTAGATCAGAAATCAAGGAAACCTATGCAAGTTGAATTGGCAAGTGGGAAGATTCTTTTCACTCACCTTGAGACAGATCGTATTCAGTTCAACTTAGATGGGAATTTAACTGACTGTCAATTCAGAGTTATACCTTGGGGAGTTTTCGACGGGATCCTTGGAATGGATTGGCTCCACAAAAATCAAGCTGACATTCACTGTCATAATGGAACCATCTCCTTCCGTGACCTTCACGAAAACAAAGTTCAAGGAACCGGAATTTCAGGATCCCCTAGTCTGCAGTTAGTAAAAGCTTCTAAGTTACTAAAAGGACTTAGAAAGAAGTAGCACATTTATCTTGTCTCAAAATGAATCCAGTAGACTCAAAGTTAAAAGCTAAAGAACCTTAGCCATATGATGATTTATTCCCAACAGAATTAACAGAGATGCCCCCAATTCGAGAAGTAGATCATGTCATAGAATTGACCCCCGTAGCTCAATCCAGTAGCCTTGCACACATACAAAATGCCAATTCCTGAAGCCATCAAACTCAAGGAACACCTTAGACAACTGTTAGAACAAGGGTTTATAAGACCCAGTGTTTCACCTTGGGGTGTGCCAGTTCTCTTTCAGAAAAAGAAAGATGGAACGCTAAGACTCTGTGTGGACTACAGAGGTCTCAATCAGATGACAATTAAGAATAAGTATCCTATCCCCAAAATTGATGAGCTTCTAGACAGGCTAAGTGGAGCCCAGATCTTCACAAAGATAGATCTCAAATCAAGGTATTATCACATCAAGATTAATGAGCAAGATATCCTGAAGACAGCCATCAATACTTGGTATGGGCATTATGAATTCACTGTCATGCCGTTTGGATTGACAAATGCCCCAGCTACATTCAATCGCTTAATGCAGGACATTCTCAAAGAATACTTGGATGATTTTGTTCTTGTTTTCTTTTATGATATTCTGATTTACTCAAAGAATGCAGCTGACCATGAAGCTCATGTCAGAAAAGTTCTTGAGATTCTAAGGAAGCACCAACTCTTTGCAAAAAAGAGCAAATGCACTTTCTCTGCCGACCATGTTGAATAAGTCGGGCTTTCTGGTATCAAAAGATGGAATTTCTCCAGATTTCGCAAAAGTCCATGCAGTCATAGATTGGCCTGAACCAAAGACAGTGAAAGAAGTCAGAGGATTCTTGGGATTGACTGGTTGGTATAGAATTTTTATACCAAAGTATGCTCTCATAGCTTCCCCGTGACAAATCTTCTCAAGAAGAATATCCCGTTTCAATGGTCTGCCAGGTGCCAGAGTGCTTCCAAAGTTGCCCATCTGATTCCAGTAAAAGAAACCTACACCATAGTGGATGTGGCCAGAGTGTTCCTCAAGGAAATCTTCCGATTGCATGGCCTACCCAGAAGAATAGTAAGTGATCGAGATCCCAAATTCACGTCAAGATTCTGGACTGCATTTTTTGAAGTAGTAGGAACTTTCTTGGATCTCAGCAGCACAGCTTACCACCCTGAGACCGATGGTCAAACAAAAAGGGTAAACCAAGTAATCAAAGATATACTTCGGTCATGCTGTGGTGGCAGGGAACCCAAGAAGTGGCTAAGCTATCTGCACCTAGTCGAGTTCGCCTACAATGCTTATTATCACAGAAGTATTGGGATGAGCCCTTTCAAAGCTTTGTATGGACAAGATTGGTTAATCCATTAACTTGGTCCGACCCATTGATTAGGGTTGAGATGTCCAGATAGATGCTTGATGACATGGAGCAGCAGATGCAGCCAATTCGTAAAGATATAAAAGCTACCCAGGATAGATCGAAGCAGTATGTAGATAAGAAGAGGACAGACAAAGAATTCGAAGAAGCAGATATGGTCTTCATTCGAGTACGCCCTAAAAGAAGTTCTCGATCTCTTGGGAAGTACAAGAAGTTATCCCATTGATATTGTGGGCCATATCTTATTAGAAAGTAGGTGACTTAGCCTACGAGCTTCTTCTGCCACCTCATCTCAAAGTACATAATGTATTTCATGTCAACCTTCTTAAAAAGTATGTACCAAGCCCGAATCATGTGCTTGATGATGAAATCTTAACTTCTTCAACCCAAGGACAGATGGAACTCTAACCTGAAGAAATCCTTCATGTTCGAGAAAAGGTTCTCAGGAACAGAATTTTGAGAGAATTATTGGTCAAATAGAATTTCTATCCTTTTGAAGATGCCACCTGGGAGAAAGAAGCCAAACTGTTGCGGGATTACCTCCAATTTTCAAGATGAGGACATCTCATGTTTTTCAAGTGGGAGAGAATGTAAGATTCCTCTCGAGCCTCTCAAGATGTCCAGCATCTTCCTCTGTAATCAAATCCCTTTTCAAAAATATAAAAGATCTTGTTTCTACCTATTTTGGCCTAGAGAGAAAAAATGTTCTAGAGAGAGGTTATTCAGATTTTGAATATTTTTGGATGAAAAAATATCTCTTCTTATTAAAATAAGTTCCCCCGAAACAAAAGTTTCTTATTATTAAGGTGCATTAAAAATTAAGTATAATCTGTTCAAAAGCCCTTATCCTAGGGGTCCAAATTTTCAGAAAATTTTAAATTAAGGTTTTGAGGGGCCAATCAGATTCATCCAAATGTGTGGAGAATATAAATAGAAGAAATAAAGAAAATCCCCCCAAAAATGAGTAAATACTCACATAAGATGAAGAGTGGACTAAGGACCAAAGGAATTACTAAAAAAATGGATTTTTGACACCTCACAATGGGAATTCCCCCCTCATGAAGGAGGCGCCTACTTCACATGTGTGGTGGAGTTTAAAATTATAAACAATTGAGATATTTCATCTCTCCTCTCTCCTAATTCAAGTCTAGTTCCAACAAGTAAGCTAAACTGACCTAAAAATGGTCAAAAATTGACCAAACTGATCTGGAAAATTCTAGAATCAGTTTGCTTAGTTAGAAGCTCACTTTTTTCTTTAAATAGAAGCCTCCCCCTTTTGTTGAAGCTTAATAGTGTTTTATGCATTGTTACTCTACTCCTCTCCCAAGAGCCAAGAACTGTGAATTTCTTAATAATTCACTAGTTTTTGACCATTCCCTCTTCTAAAGAATTGGTGGCCACTCTTGTTGCAAACAAGAGTAGATCCTTCAAACCATCAAGAGCCTCTGACGCTGACTGGTAGTGACATTAATACATCGTCCTCCACAGAACCACATATACCGTCGTCGCTCAAGAGGATCATGAAAGTAAAGACTCTCAAAACGACGTGCAAGTCTCACTCTGCTTACTCGGGTCATAGCAGAGTTGATGAGGTAGTCGAATGCAAAGGCTACCATATCTTGACTCTGGGAGAGTTCAGGAATGCCAGATAGATTCGGGGTATCCATCTATAAATTTCCAAATCAATTTATGAGTTTTTAATTTTTGAAGTTCATTCAACATAATATAAACAAGTGAAAACATTATTTCCCAGATTTACTTTAAAATTTTTAAGCAATTTTTGCTGCTGTTACATAAATTTACAACAGCGCTCTGATACCAACTGTGAGATCCCACTGCGCCCTCCGCGCACCGAGTTCCCGATTGCTGGTAGGCGGAAGCAGCTCCCTCTTGCACGGGGCAAGGTTTCCCACTCGGGGCCTCCCCCTCGAATGTCCGGGCACGAGACTAAGCTGGTGGTCATTCCAAAAACCGAAACCAAAAAATTTCCCATGCCCGGAAAGCAAGGACGATTCCACCATTTTGAATTTCTTAACGAATTTTTCTAATGAGGTCAAGACTGAACTAACCTTCATCTGAGTAAACCGGATAGAAGGGAACCTCGTCCATCGTACTAAAAGTGCACCATTTTTAACCATACCGAGGCTAGTCAAGACTTGGGTAGGCTTTGTCGCGTGAGCCGTCCTTTGAACACTCCCCCCGCGAGCTGTTGCAACCGAACATCCCTTAGAGCACACATATACCAAATGCTCCCTCCAGCATTCTGGCGTAAGACAGTCCTTTAAGAAAACAACGTTTCTATGCAAGTGTTCAGTTTTGATTTTCTTTTGAATACAATGAGTATATCTTAATTCCGTATCCCAAGACTTCTAGATCACACGTTTGGATTCCCAAGTAAAATTCCTCGAGTTCTAAGATCTTGATCCTCAGATCAAAATCAAAGGTCTCAACTTAGTTTCAGATTCGGTGGGTGATTTGAGTGTATTAAAAATCACTCTTTTATAATAAAATAATAATCAATATGCATCTTTTTATGCATAGAATTTAACTGTATTAAAAATCACTCTTTTATAATAAAAAAATAATCAACATGCATCTTTCTATGCATAGAATTTATTTCTATTAAAAATCACTCTTTTTTAATAATAAAATAATTTTTATGCATCTTTCTATGCATAGAATTTATATCTAATGAAAATCACTCTTTTATAAATAAAAAAATTAACCAATATGCTTCTTTCTATGCATAGAATTAAAATCTAATGGAAATAACACTTTTAGATAAAATATTTCTACTATGCATTTTTCTATGCAAAGAATGAAAATGACACTTTTAGAATACTGTTAACCTATGACGGACATTGAGAGACATACTATGTTTTACATCATGTAATTAGTTTAACTATTCTGAGTCATGGGCCGGGCTTGTCGGCACCATATGCAAAGGATAAAGGGATTGGGTGATCGCCGATGAGAGGCACACCTTGAATATCAATAAGATAAGGGTTAGGATCGGCCGGTCATGTATGGGCGTCCATGTGTGAATAGCCAAGTCACCTATAGGAGTCAAATGTGACCCTAAAACCCTCATTCTCATGTGTTGTGAATACAAGAGTGCTCTTGCCTTATCTCCTTGGTTTCCTTCTCCTGCGCGTGTGAGAGAGAGAGAGAGAGAGAGAGAGTGAGAGAGCGATCGAGCACTGTGTAGCGGCAAGGCGGAGGAGAGGCGGTAGAGCGACGACGGTGGCTCCTTCTTCACTGCGACGCGGGAATGCTTCAAGGCGGCAGTTGAGCGGTGAGTGACACACCTTTTGCATTCTGTTTGAGCTTGCTTTCCTGGTTGTATGCTTGCAGCCATTCGTGGCTCGCATACGGTGTTCGGCAAGTCCCCAGCTACGACCTGTGCGGTAAAAGCGCACATTTCTGGCGCCGCTGCCAGGGAGTTGCTCTACACCAAGCTTCAGTTTGCAGCTCGGGCTACTGCGTGAAGTGAAATTTACACTGTAGGAAAGGCGTCTGTGTGTTTGTTGTTGAGGTTTTTCTGTGTTTTGCAATCTGTTTCTGTAATTTGTCTTCTACATTTCTGTTTCTTTTGTTATTTTTTCGCTCCGCGTGTGGGCGCACGTTCTGTTATCTGATTTTCTGCGTGTGCGAGGGGGGATTTCTGAATCCCCAGGCCTGTGCTGTGTGCGAACTGCGTCGCGGCAAAGTCTGAACCCTAGAAAGAAACACCAGAAAACTTATCCCAAAAAAAAACCAATTGTGAAAAAAAAATTAAAAAAATAAAAAAAAAATATTTTATTTTCAAAGAAAAAAACCAAACGTGTGAAGAGGAAAGATTTTTTATTTGGAGAAAAAAATTTTGAAAAGAAAAACCCCCAATTGACCCCGGCCTCGGTCTTGGTCTCGGTCTTTTGATATATATATAAAGGAGAGTGAGCCTCCATAGCTTTCTTTCAAGTGAGAGCTTATGGGAAGTTGTGCCCTATATGTAGACCACCCCCCAAGGAGTGAAGTGAGCATTTGAAAGCCTTCACCCTTTCCTCCACAAGCAAATAGGCCTTCACCGCACAAGAGCTCTGTATAGGTGAACACAGTGCTGTAAAGCACGCTAGGACCCTCTAAACGATACGCTCGTTTCGAGCTATCACACGCCCTAGTTCAGGTTCGACCATAAGTAAGGGGGTTAGAAACGGGTTAAAAACAATATAAAAACAAGAAAAAACGGGGTGCAAAACACCTAAGAAACCACTTGTGTGGGCTTCAAAGGTAGTCACCAACACCCGTAGGGTACCCACGTCACATGCATCTACGTTCTGGTCGGGTACTAGAGCCTGAGCCACTAGAAAGCGTTTCAGTTTACGTAGGCTCACACCATCCCTCCACGTTGGCATCTTGGCCTTCGGTGGCTGGAACCCAAGGGAGTGCAACCCAAGATCCACGAATAGTAAATAGTGACTCGTCCTCTGACTCAGAAGCCATGGAAGGGCACCCTACCAAGAACCCTAAGGAGACAAGCCAAAACATGCCAGTTTGGACCCCACAACCCGGATCTAGCATGTTTAGTCGTCTAATAGAGACCTTTAGTAGAGCTACACGCTCTGAACATGCGACAAGCGAAGTAAATGAAGAAGGAGGGGTAGTGGATTCGCCATTCACATCTCATGTAGACCCTACCTTCCCAAAGAGTGTCCATGTGGATATTCTACCCACTTCGTTTAATGAGGGCCCTACTGAGCTACCACCTTCCGACGTGCCTCCTAAAGTAGAGGTCCCTAGAAGCCAATCCATAAGAAGTGACATTGCGTCCACTTCAAGAGAACCGTTTGGCACACCAAGTCTGGATGGGATATTTCTCAATGAAAATTAGAAATATGATCTACACACAGAGACTCTAACTGACCTATACACGGGTTACACATACCATGTAGGTTGGTTAGAAGTCCTACGATCTACATCTAGTGCCACTAATCTAGAGGAGCAACAACAAATGATATGTGAGGTTATTCATAGAATTATCCAAATTGAGAGGCAAAATAGGGGAGTGAACTTAGTTTCCACTAGCCCTATGAGATTTTTGGATACGGGCAAGGCCAAACAACCAACCCTATCACAATTGGAGACTCCCTCGGTGAGTCCCATAGACCCTTCGTATGTTGTTTCGCCTGGAGTCTCAATGCAGGTTGAGCCCACGAGTAGTAACTTTAGCCTTGGCTCAACTTTCCATTAAGGAATCCACAATGCCTACCCCAATGATGAGCATGACAGAAAGCACACCTGTTACCACTGTAGTTAGTACGACACCGCTACCTAGTGGAACAGTACCTACAACAGTGCGTGCCAGTGCCTATCGACCCTATGTACTCTCGCTACTCATGCTCATGTAGCTCCTACGCCTCTTAGTATGCCAATGGCATATGCTCCACGACCGCCTTATCACAACCCTTATCCAAGAGGAGCTAGGCCTAGCCACATATCATATCCTACGTCATTTGCCAACATACCCAAACCAACACCAACTTCTATCAGCCAAGCTATCCCAAAAGTGCCTCCACCAGCTATGCTTTCTCACCTAGGTGATCTCGCAGCGTTTGCTCAGACGATCGGATGATCTATTACAGAAAACATGCGAGGTATGCCTGAGAGAGAACCTAGAAGCAAGGCAGTACAAGTGGCTAAGCTCACTCAAAGCTTCAGTGGTAACGAGGATGTTAGGAAGCACATTGAAGTCTTTGAACACGTGTGTGATTCCTTGGAAGAGCACAATGAGCTGCATAACTGTAAGGCTTAACCTTGAGTGGGAAGGCCGGAGATTGGTATCGAACCTTAAGGGTTGAAGGGGGCACTCACTACCCCACTCTCAAGAGATTGTTCTTGAAAGAATACATATGTGAGGGTGTGCTTTGGGGAGTAGCATCTCAACTCCAAAAAGCTGAACGCGAGGAAGGGGAGTCAGTGAGACTTTATAAGTCGATTGAAGCATCTAAATTCTCGCTGCACTCCCAATGAGTGCTTCAATAATAACCAACTTCTCAATAGATTCATCCGAGGATTGCACCACGAGGACATATACAATGGCCTAGTCATTAGAGGTCTTACAATGTGGGAAGCAGTCACTGCCAATGCAATCCAGTTAGAAGACAACTTGATGATTGCAGGTAAAAAGGTGTCTTCGGAGACAAAATCTGTTAGTTTGCAAGTATCTGGGCACGAGCCAATGACGGTAAAACCTATTGCCAAGGAGTCCAAGATATCCGAAATGTCTGTGACCGACCTTACTAAGGCTCTCCAAGAATACTTTAGGGGTAATCGAGCTCCTCAAAATAGCCATATGTACCCAAGAAGAGAGCAACAATGGTGTTTGGTTTGCTTAGGACCATATAGCACGAGTGAATGTCCCACATTCAGAGTCAAATTCAATGGGAATTGCAATGCATGTGGTAAGTATGGCCAATCAATCTAAAGATTGCCTAGTACTTAAGCGAATGTTGGCGAATCAGGCACCACTAGCCTGGTCAAACACACCTCAAGTACCCGCGCTAATGCCTGCACAACCTATTGAGCAACCGTCACAGCACATAGTTCCAAGGAACCCGAATGTAGTCCAGTCTGTGCCGTTACCACTGCTAGTGCTAGGACCACAACCTCCACATCCAAGGATTACCCCTGTAAACCAGATGGGTTGTGAGTCACATAGCGTGTGTGGGGATTATGAAGAGGAGATAGACCCCACTGCTCCATATGGGATTGATACGTTTGAAATGATTCCCCAGTACTACATGGAGGATCATTTCGGGCAAGTCAAGCCTGTATATCAAGCGGCTGCTCTCGCCCACAAGAGGGCAAAACCTTAATACCTTGGCGAGGAGACCACCTCTTCAATGCTACGAGTGTGGTGGACCGCATCGTGTAGCAGAGTGCCCTAATAGGCTACAGAAGATCGCTACTCAGATGCAACCAAATCAAGGGAGCACATCGGGAATGCCGGTACTTACATGCAATCGTTGTGGCATAGATCATTTGATTGCTCAATGTCCACATAATCCTAATGCACCCAAGATTACGCCATTGAATTTGGTTGAGGTCACCAACCAAGCACGAGAAACCACACCTGTTGTACCCGTGAATGTAGTTACACGGTCAATGCTTCAAAATCAAAACTATATTCTTGAAGAGAGGGATACTGCATGAATCGCTCAGGCAAAGAAAAAGAAAACACGGCGGAAGAGATCGCTTAATGCCACGAGCTCCAAGCCTAGTTCAAAGACTAACATAGGGACAGGAGACGACCCCGTGTATATGAATGATCCTGAAGATGATTCTGATTCAATAGAAACCATGGGGACCAAAGCCACTACCTTAAGGGAGGAACCCACTCGGGAGCTCAACGAAGGAGAATCAAGCGAGTACATAAATAAGGGAAAACAGAAGGAAACTTCCTCGGCCCCACAACCAAGTCAGTTAATGCCCTCTCGACCACCCAAACTAACTGAGACTCCCCAAGACAAGCCACGTGGGCCAAAAACCCTCAAGAAAAAGATTGGAACTTACCCAAACCCAGTTGAGGAGATTGAACAAGTGCAACACTTAAGGGGTTTGGTGGAAGAAACACAAAGAGAACTGGAGCCAAACCCAAGAAAAATCAAAATTCCAGACATAGTGTTTCCTACGCAAGTTCAGCCTCACAGGAACCATAAACCGTTAGCTATACCTAGTATCATTCGGGAAGAAAGTGAGAATAGGACATCAGGAAGTGGGCAAACACCCTTCTTGCTGGAAAGAATGTTTAGTGAAGGAATGCCTGACCCCATCGAAGAGGAAGTAATTCCATCTTCACCAATCCCTAGTCAAGGGGCGATATCTCGAAAAGTACTGTTGAATGTGTCCAAGCTAATGGATTTCATGTCCTCTGAAATCAAAACCACGATCATATCCAAATTATACGGAGATCCTGAGCTATTCTTAGCTCTTCGGGCATTTCTCAATGGAGAACTAAAGGCGGGGCTACCACAATTTGCAAATATGGATAGACCCGTCACGCTTCAAGATGAAGGGGAGCATTGGGATCTACAACCCAACTTAGATGAAGATTCGGTCGTTGAAATACCTGTTAACAAGTTCGGACAGTACTTTGAAAGTGACGAATCTAATGCAACCCTCCCCATTACTACCAAGGGATTAACTCTAAAGGGAATCCTTGATGGTGGTGCTGGAGTGAGCATTGTGACTAAAAAGTGTTGGGAATCTATGGGGAGACCTCACCTTGAAGTCACGAACATAGTGGTTAAGATGGCAAACGGAACTATTGCTAAACCTATTGGAATGTTAAGGGACCTTAAGATCAAGGTTTTGGGATACAAGGTAAGACATACCTTCATTGTAATGGATTTCTCCAAGCATCCTATGTCATATCAAATGATCTTAGGATGTCCTTTCATGAGGGAAGCACAAATGGTACATGACTGGTCGAAAAACCATGTCTATCTACAATTCCAGGACTCTGTCATTCGAGTTGATCTTGAGAATGGTCGTGCACATCCTTTAGGAAGTAAGGTTATCATTGATAATCGATCAGATACCACTGTTCACTCCACCCCATTAAGGTATTGCTATACATGCAAAAAAGAGACTGATGATGGGAAAGATTCTCCTTATATGGATGTCCTACCGGGTATGACTGAGTCGGATAACACGGATTGGGTACACCTAGCGGCAACCATAGACACATGGGGAAATAGAGGCACAAGTTGGGTAACACCTGCTGAGGGGCAAGATATGCCACCGTTAGTGCCAATAAACATGATAGGTGTTATGCACTTGACTCCTGATGGCGAGAAAGTGGCAAAAGTCCACTGACACTGAAAGTAGCGAAGACTCTGACCAATGCAACTCTGAGTATGAATCTCAAGAAGAAACTAACTCTGAGCCTGAGGGCGGGGGATGAATCAAATATTCACCCAAATGTGGAAGCAAGGTGCTCAAGGCCTAGGACAGTGACCTCCTACAGTTCATCCGAAAGTGAAGATCGACCAAGTGAGTCCGAATCTGACAGAAACAAAAATCAAAAACTTGGTAAGAAGAAAACGAGACATAAGCGACAATGCTATCGAGCCAATGTACGAACTACAATAAACAAAGAGAGATCCACTGCAGAATGGCTTAGTTATGTAGGAGCCATTGACGCTCATCGAAAGTTAGCGGATAATTGGGGACAATACCTCCAAAGTGTCATGTGGTGTATTCCGCAACCTCATGACATCGCCCAATTAGAAATCAAAGAGAAGCCAAAACTAAGTCGTACTGCAAGAAGGCGGCAAAACCAAGAGTTGGCTCAGCAACAAAAGGAAGCGGAATTGAAAGAAAAAAGCCTGGCACAACAAGAACCAGTAGACTTACACCCCGCACCCGAGCATTTCAAATCATTTACCATATAGGGGAACGTAAAGTGGTCTACACAAAAGCCCAACGAACGCCTACCAATGGGAGTAGCGGTGTCTACGATGGCCCTGCGGTAGTTAATAAGGAGATAGACTTAGCAGATCTGGGTGAGGAGTCTAAACCAGTTTTTATTGCTCAAGACCTCACCAAGGCGGAAGAAGCTACACTTACGAAGCTTCTTAAGGAATTCAAGGACATATTTGCCTAGACATATCATGATATGAAGGGTGTTCCACCCTCGGTGGTGTAACACATGATTCCAATGATTAGCACTGCTAAACCAGTCCAGCAACGTCCCTACCCAATGAATCCTAAGTATGCAAAGATTGTACAAGAGAAAATTGAAAAGCTTGTAAAATGTGGATTCATATACCCTATTGAGCACTCAGAATGGGTTTCTCCGATAGTCATCGTACCAAAGAAGAATGGGAAACTCAGAGTGTGCGTTGATCTCAAAAAGGTTAATGCAGCCACTAGAAGGGATCATTACCCCTTGCCATATTCTGAACATGTGCTTGAAAGAGTCGCAGGCAAAGAGGCATATAGCTTTTTAGATGGGTACTTGGGTTACAATCAGATCACAATTGCAGTCGAGGACCAAGCTAAAACAACATTTATCACAGAGTTTGGAGTGTTTGCCTTTCGCGTCATGGCTTTTGGCTTGACCAATGCACCTGCAACATTCCAACGATTGATAAACACGGCCTTTAAGGAATATCTAAGGGACTTCTGTGAAGCTTTCTTAGATGATCTTTGTGTTCATTCCTCTTGGGACGAGAACTTGATGTGTTTACAAAAAATATTTGAAAGGTGTAGATTATATCGCATCTCATTGAATCCTTTCAAATGCCAATTCTGGGTTAAACACGGAGTTATCTTAGGGCATATAGTGTCCAAAAATGGGATTTCCACTGACGAGAGTAAAATCAAGGTCATTCTAGAATTACCCCCACCCACCAACTATAAGGGAGTCCAACGCTTTATGGGCCACGTTGGTTATTATCGAAGATTTATTCTATTCTTCGCCGAGATAGCTCGACCATTGTATAAGCTTCTCATCGAGTTTATTTGGACCAAAGAATGTGACCGTGCCTATGAGCTATTAAAGAAGGCCTTGGCGAGTGTTCCAATCTTGAGAATGCCTAACTGGGATTTACTCTTCCATGTGCATATTGATGCATCAAACTTTGCTATTGGGTGTGTGTGTTAACTCAACCTGGAGAACACAAGCTAGACTACCCCATTAGCTTTGCCAGTTGATGATGCTGAGATGAACTACACCACTACGGAACGAGAAGGGTTGGCAATGATATATGTAGTAAGGAAATTTCGTTATTACCTCCTTGCCACCAAGTTTGTTTTCTATGTGGATCATTAAGCATTGTTGTATCTGGTAAACAAACCATGCTCCACAGGAAGAATCACACGATGGCTATTGATTCTTCTTGAGTTTGATTTCACTATTGTGAGATCTGGCAAAAAACATGTTATGGCTGACTCGCATACCTAATGGTGAGGCTCCTACGGGGGTTGATGATGACTTACCTGACACTTCCCTGTTCATGGTAGAGATAATGCCTGAATGGAGTGAGAAGATTGTTAACTTTTTGGTTAATGGCTTTCCACCCAAGGAGCTTCGTAAAGATCTATCTCGAAAGCTAATCAAAGAATGCGAACCCTATTGCCTAATAGCCGGGACTCTTTATAAAAGAGGAAAGGATGACGTTCTTAGGCGTTGTGCCCGAGAGGATGAGTATCTATACATTTTGGAAGAGGCACATATGGGCGTAGCTGGTGGTCACTTCTCAGGAGACTTAACTGCGCGAAAGATCTTACAATCAGGGTATTGGTGGCCCACTATGTTCCAAGATGCATCACTCTTTGTGAAGGGTTGCGATGAATGCCAACGATACAAGAAACCCCAACGGAAAGATCAGATGCCCCTACATCCAATCAAAGTAAACCAACCATTTGAAAAGTGGGGTTTAGACTTTGTAGGTCCAATTAGCCCAGCGGCCCGAAACACACAATCTCGCTATATTATTGTGGCCACTGACTATATGACCAAATGGCCTGAAGTGAAAGCGACACGTAAGGCAGATGCGAGGACAACAGCCAAGTTCCTCTTTGAAAATATAATCACATGCTTCGGTTGTCCTTTTGAACTTGTGAGCGACAATGGGACGCATTTTATAAATGACGTGATTAAGGAGCTCACGACAAATTTCATGATATCCCATCATAAATCTACTCCTTATTATCCTCAAGCGAATGGCCAAGCCGAGAGTACAAACAAGACATTAATCTCTGTTTTGACAAAGACAGTTGAAGCTCATCGCACGGATTGGGATCTAAAGCTTACGATAGCTTTATGGGCCTATCGTACTGTGTACAAAGTGGCTATTAATTGCACACCATTCAAAATGGTATATGGCCAAGAAGCAGTCATGCCATGGGAATTTGTCATTCCTAGTCTTCGTGTTGCTACTCAAGAGGGTTGGGATGGTAATCCCTTAGTAGAGCGACTGTATATCCTTGAGCGACTAAACGAAGAAAGACAATTGGCTGTGTACAATGCCCTTGTGGAAAAGGATAGAAGGAAAAAATGGTTTGATCGCCACCTAAAGGACAAGGACATCAAGGTTGGGGATAAAGTCCTGATATATGGAGTGCGAAACGAAAAGAAGAAGCTCAAATATGCTGGTAAGGGACCGTATAGAGTATGTGAAATTACCCTGCAAGGTACCATCAGAGTGGAGACTCTCGACGGAGTTGAAACCATTGGATTCCTTAATGGGAGACTCTCGACGGAGTTGAAACCATTGGATTCCTTAATGGGAGTAAATTCAAAAGATACTATGACCCCCTGAGCCAAGAGGAGTTACATGCAATCCATCAAAAGAAGGCAGCTAAAGAACAAGCTGAGCTTAAAAAGATACAAGCGAGAGTCGAAGCCAAAGAACATCAATAGCGTGCTAGGCGACAACGAGAAGCCAACTTGGGAATTACGCAAGTATTTTTCGAGGAAGCAGAGGAGGATGCACTGGAATTTGACCCGCCTCTAAGATACCCAATTGAGTTACAGAGTCCTTACGGCGGGGAGGTGCTGTATAATGCATTATTGGATACAGGAGCTCAACACAATTTGCTATCATATGGCGTGTGGTGTCAACTTGGAAAACCACCTTTATCCAAGAGCGCTATCCAAGTTCAAGGAATCAACAAGAAAAAAACCCCTGTCTTAGGAGTTCTGCACACTCCGGTTGCCTATGACAAGGGGACAATAATTCAAAGCTTTTTGGTTATGCCTGCGGGTACCATGGAAGGGACTGTAAACTTAGGGCGCAAATGGATGATGGCCACCAAGTGCAATATCGATTGGGCAACTAGACGAGTCACAATGCAAGAACCAACACTAGGTCTGACCGCTCAAAATCCCACACCTAAGTCATCCACTCAAATGCTAGATAATGAAAAATCACAAAGTTCAGTGGCAAAACCATCTTTGATTCTTTGCCACCCCTCTAACGCTTCAACGCCAAGAGTGGAAACATGCAGGGTGGTCTCTAAAGCTCCGCTTACTATGCCAAAAAACACATACAAATGGGTCCCAAAAGCTTCGTTAATAGCTACTTCCCCTACTCAATCTCGTTCAGCCACCAAGAAGCCTCGTAAAAGGAAAGCAGCTACCTACCCAAGAAAGGGCAATGTAACATCGCGATGGATCCCTAGAAAATTATTAGTAGCCCAAGGTTACTCTACGAGGGGAATGACCAGATTTGGGTCCCTAAACATAAGCCGAATCCCTCTACATCACCTGTAAAACCTTGCAAACCAATTGTTGCCACCCCAATGACAATTCAAGACCGTGGTAAGGGAAAGGTAACAGAGTGCTCCGCACCACTTCTTCCAGAGTTAGTTTGGATTCCCAAACGATATCGATCATTACCACCTAGCTCAGGAAGGGGGGAGCCACATGAAGCTTCTAGCTCCTCATGCCAGGCACACACTCATATAGAAGTTTCTACATGCTCTACACCTACTCTTGTCAACACCCAACAAAAAATCGATGAGTCTACGTCTCCCCTTGTAATAGTATCGTCGGAAACCATTTCCTCCATTCGTCAATGGGAGCGTACACTACCATCTCTGCAATTGGATGTGGCCACAAGGGTCATATCTGCATCATGGTTCCCCGTAATGATTAGGTCATCTACATAGATGACAACAAGCACAACCCCTCTATCATTGTGTCTCACATACAGCGAGAAATCTGCATTGGCTACATGAAAGCCAATAGTGACAAGATATTTAGAAATCTTGTCAGACCATGCTCTTGGTGCTTGGTTTAAGCCATACAAGGCTTTCTTCAACTTGCAAACATGCTCGGGGTGACTCACATCCTCATAACCAGGTGGCTGCAACATATACACGTCTTCCTGCAAATCCCCATGCAAGAATGCATTCTTTACATCCATCTGATGTAGAGACCATTGCTTTGACGCAGCCACTGCTATCACAACTCTCACTGCTGCCATCTTGGCATTGGGCTGAAAGTTTCCTCATAATCAATGCCATATGTCTGCGCGCATATCCCTTGGCTACAAATCTAGCCTTGTACCTGCTTATGCTTTCATCACTGTTATGTTTTACTTTGTACACCCACTTGCATCCAATGGCTTTCTTGCCTTCAGACAATTGCACTAAATCCCAAGTCTCATTTCCATATAGTGCATCCATCTCCTCATCCATAGCTTTCTCCCAACACACATTTCCAACAGCCTCATCAAGGCATGTGGGCTCTACAACCTGCACAACTTTTGCTATATATGCATAGTGATGTGCCACAACCATCATAGGTAAACCTCTGCACAGGATTCTTCACTCTCCTAGATCTTCGCAGCTTTGCATTCATGGATTCCATAGCAGTTGTTCTCATAGCTGGTATCCCAAGATCCTCATCAAGGCTCATCTCTGAGCCACTAGACTCTCCATCAACATGAGAATGCCCTGCAGAAATGTCAAGCATACTAAGGGGCTCAATCACTTTCTCTTTGCCTTTATGTGATGTACTAATCACATTTGCAGCCTGCCACTCCATGGTCTATCAAAACTGAACCACTAGATGAGGACTCTCCTGGTCCACTCAAAGATTGTGATTGCTGACTTGCATTCTGTGCAACCACATTTCCACTCACATCAGCCCCAACAACTTCTTTTTCAGTAGCATACCAACAACTGCTCATCTCATCGAAAACAGCATCCCTGCTTACCCTCAACTCACGTGTAGCAGGGTTATAACACCTGTATCCCTTTTGCTCAAGGGAATACCCAATAAACACACATTTTTCAGCTTTTGGATCCAGCTTAGTTCTCAGCTCATCTGGCACATGCACATATGCAATGCATCCAAAGACTTTCAGATGAGACAAATCAGGTTTTCTGCCAGTAAATCTCTCCTCTGGAGTTACATCATGTATGGCTACAGTTGGAGTCCTGTTCAAGACATGTAAACTACTTTAGAAACAGCCTCAGCCCAATAGCTATGCGGCATATTCTTCTGTTCCATCATCAATGCTCGTGCAATTTCAGCAATGTGCTTATTTTTTCGCTCACAGTAACTCCATAATGCTGCGGAGTGTATCTGCATGTAAACTGTCTCCGAATACCATTCTTCTTCAAAAATTCAGGGAACTCATTGGAGAAGTACTCTCCCCCTCCATCTGACCTTAGGCACTTTATATATTTCCCTGTTTGCTTTTCAACCATAACTCTAAAATTCTGAAAATGAGTGAACACCTCACCGTTCTCCTTCATGAAGTATATCCACACTTTCCTTGTGTGGTCATCATCAATAAATGTCACATAATACCTACAGCCTCCCATAGACATGGTCTTCGTAGGACCCCATACATTTGAATGCACAACATTTAGTGCATTTCTGCTCACATTTCTGTCACGTGGAAATACATGCTTTGTTTACTTTCCAAATTGGCATGCTTCACATATTTTCTACATACCTTCAACTTTAAACTTTGGTAGCCCTGTCACAATTTCTTTAGTCTGCATAGACTTCATTCTCTGCACATTCACATGTCCAATTCTTTTATGCCAAATGTCTGTGTCTGCAACAATTCCTGTACCATTTGCAAACATCGCAACACTCACTTCAGGCATGTTTACATTCAATGTAAACATTCTGCCCACTCTATTGCCTTTTGCAACCAACCTGCACTTGTCTTTAAAGTCTTCAACATAACAACCATCAGGGTTAAACCGAACCTGCAAACCCTGCTCAATCATCTGGCCAATTGAAACCAGATTCTTTGTTATGTTCGAAACATGAAGTACATCTGCAAGGTACTTCACTTTGCCATCCTGGATAGACAATGGCACATCTCCAACATGTGCAATTGGATGAGTAGTGTCATCCCCTGTTTCCACAAAACCTGGTCTTTCAAGGTTTTTCATCTCCTTGAACCACTCCCCATGACTTGTCATGTGGTTCGAAGCACCTAAATCAACGTACCATACATCATCTTTATGTGCTGCTTTAATATTTTCAGACATGGAATTAACAACATGCTGCATAACAAACAACCTTTCATTATCCTCATTGTTTCTGCTCGAGGATGCATAGTTGTTTTGCTGCAATTTCCCATTTTGCATGTCAACTTGCTTCTTATAATAATCTACCTGCACATGTCCAGGCTTACCACAATAAAAGCATCCACGTGTATCATTATACTGCCTTTGCCAATTTCCATGACCTCTTTGACTCCCCTTGCCTCTGAATTGGCCTCTTCCACCTGCGTGTTGTTGTTGTTGTGAATTCTTGCATTGTTGTTGTTGTTGCTGCTGCTGGCCATAATTCTGATTACCTGTACGGCCACCTCCTTGGCCGCGTCCGCGGCCTTCTCTACCTCGTTCTCTTCCTGAACTTGTGTAGAAGGCCTGTTGCTCTGAACTATTTTTGTTTTGTGAAGACTGCTGGTCTTCACCCAAGCTCTTCTCTTCTATAATCAACATAGACACCAAATCTGTGAAATTGGGAATGTTTTCCCGAGTCTGAATAGACGTCTTGAACGCCTTGTATTGTGGCCTGAGACCACATAGACAGACTTCCACCTTTTCATCATCATCTACTGAAATGCCAATAGATGCAAGGGATTCCACAATACCCTTGATCTTCAATGCATAGTCATTCACAGACATACTCTTTTTCTCCACAGTATGAAGTTCATTCTTCAACTGTATCTTTCGTGCCTTGGTATTCGTTTCATAGAGTTTTACCAAGGTGTCCCACGCCTCCTTGGGGGACTTGGCATCTTGTATGTGCCCAATCATGGTATCATGTATACTGATAGAGAGCCAATACATAACTTTTCTGGCTCCTTGGTTCCAATCCTTGAACTCTTTCACATCTGTAGTAGTCGAATTGATCTCCGATATCTCCAATGCCTCTTTATGCTCATCTTCTATATAGTCCCAGTAACCCTTTTCCATCAGGAAATTTGTCAACGTGAACCTCCACACATGGAAGTTGTTCTTATCAAGCTTCTCAACAACAATCTCGTTTATGCCATCATTTGACATCTTGCCAGACACACAAATTTACTAGAAACAGCACTCTGGTTTGTCCTGCACAAACTGCTGTATTTTCTACACAGTAACGGTATTGTACTATACTCAAATGTCACAACCAGTGGCCTCAATGTGCATACATACACCTAATGGCAACTGTTGACCTCCTTGCAGCACACACAATGTCTGCACAACCAATCTGTCTTCCTACAGTTCTTAAAACACAGTTCTTAAAACATAGTTCTACAGAGAATCGATGACTTACTCGCGCAGTGCTCGAAATCGCCTGCTTTTTGAAAAACAAAGATCGTAACGCGCCCGAAACGCGTTTTCGGCCCAAAAACTTTAGTCCAATAGGACAGTATAGTGCGCTTTGGCTTTACTCCCGCGAAAAAAGCTCCTCAATCAGAGATCGTTTGCCAGTGCCTCCCGTAGAGCTCCCGACAAGGGTGTAGTCCCCAGCATAAATAGGGAAGAGTAGATGAAGCTCTTACCCTTGTACCGCTTCCTGTGCTTCTCTTGCTTGCAACTCAGCCCTTAGCATGAACCAGGCTCTGATACCATGAAAAGATGCAGGGGAGAAGAGAGCTTGAGCTCTTGCAAGCACACACACACTCACAAAACCCTAAAAGAGAACACACAAGGTGAGAGGCTGAAAATCTTCTTCTTCTTCTTCACTCAACACTCAACACACCATGTACAAAGATAAGAGTACACAACCAAATACATACTAGGGTTCTCTATAGTGTGAACCCAACTAAATGAGCTGGCGCTATAACTATGCTAGTCTCTAGAATGGCTGTCACATGGCCTGTCATCCCACCCATGATCTCACCAACCATGCTAGTGGTGTAAGTGTGGGGCCTATCCCCCAGGCGGGTCATCAGTGTCCACCGCCTCACTAGATCAGCTCAATATCTCAACAAGGGTCATACATTCAAGATATGAAGCAATAGTGTCCAAAGCTATAACTTGGACGGGCGCCCATAATGGTGTGACAGACTATTTATGGCAATTCTTGCTTCAAGAGTGTATGGTAGCAAGTTAAGATGAAGTCCTAAGTGATTTACTTCATGGATATATTATGAGAGTAGTCATTGTAATAGCATTAGGCCTCTTATGAGCTTAAAGTGCCTGACCGGCCATAGTTTAAGTGAGTGTGAACACTTATGGCCATGTATATAAGTGAATTTCTCTCATAATACAACATACTCTCCCATTGTGCAATTGAGTCTTGCTCTTGCTAATCTCTCTCCCTAATGCATGCTAGTAAGTGTGTGTGAGTGAAGTGAGGTGAGAGGAGGGACGAGGACCCATAGTGCAACGCTAACGGTGGGAGACGCGGTTGAATTTCTTCTCAAGGAGTTATAGAGCTTGGAAACCTTAAGGGTTACGAGCTCGGCCATTAGAAAGATCCTCACAAAACAGTTGTAGTTCACCAGGTAATCTCTTTTTGGATGTGTTTCAAGGAGGGTTAGGGTGAGCCTTAACATTTTTGGTGCCGTGCGCCAGGGAGCCATCCCTTGGCTTTTTCCATCGTTTTGTCTCTAATCTACGCATAACCCATTGCCCATTATCTTGATTAGTGGTTTTCCATGAAAAAGATGTGGATTTGATGGTGATTTGTGTGAGATTTGGTGTAGAATAGCTCTCTTTTTTGTTTTCGAAAAGAATGCTTTTTACTTAATTTTTAGATTAATTTATTCTTTTTGTTGTTTTTGTTGTTTTTGTTTTTGTTGTTGTTTTTGTGGTTTTTCATGTTCTTAGGGCTTGCACATAGTTTGTATTAGGCTTAGTTTCCATCCATTGCATATCAAACAATGCAAGAGAATGCATTTCTTAGTGAATGTTAGCCCTCTTTAGTTTAAACATAGATCTAAGATCATTAATTTTAGTTTAATTGTGTGTTTTTTGTTGAAATTGTTTGGATTAGAGTGTTAGCAAGCATTAGGAGTAGTTTAATCTTTAGCAAGCATTAGGAGTGTTAGCAAGCATTAGGAGTAGTTTGGATTAGAGTGTTAGTAGCAAGCATTAGGAGTGTTAGCAAGCATTAGGAGTAGTTTAATTTTTTGTTTGGATTAGAGTGTTAGTAGCAAGCATTAGGAGTGTTAGCAAGCATTAAGAGTAGTTTAATCTTTAAAAAAATTCTTAAAACCATCAAAGACCCTTGAATCTGACTAATTTCTCTTAATGGACTAGTTTTTGTCATTAAGGATGATTAATTTTATTCAAGAGACTTAAAATTTAGAAAATGTGTTAATTGGGGTCTAAATTGATCATATGAGTAGTCAAAATTGGAGTTTTTGAGTGTTTTGAGAGCATCTAGACCTAATCACATCAATTGTTTGATCAATTGGAGAAATTTGACTCTCTTTGCTTAATTTTACCTTAAAGAGGAGACTATAATTAGGAGTCTAATTAATCCCCTAATTTAGATTAATTTACACAATTATTGATGCACAAAGATTAGTTTTTCCTTGCTCTATCCAATGGTGTACTCAATTGTTTGAATTAATTAGGGATTAGTGGTTAATTAGAGTCCTTGATTAGTGTAAAAGAGAAAAAGATTAATTAGAGATTAGTGGTTAATTAGAGTCCTTGATTAGTATAAAAGAGAAAAAGATTAGTAAAAAGATTAATCTTGGCTTAATCCTTAATCACCTTTTTACATAACTCGTTAAGGCTAATGAGCATTCAATGAGAAGATGCTCATGAGTTGTAATTTGTCCATTTTGGGGGTCATTTATGAAGAGTGTAAGGTGTGTCATTAAAGGGTTGACTTTTTTTATTCTACTTACCTTTTTTGGGAAAATGCCCATATCTCTTTCATTCTAAATTCAAAAAAATATCCCCCCCCGAAAAGAGAAATTCGTATTTCCCACTAGAAAATCTCACGTGAAACGAAAAAATCACATGAACGAAAATCTCACGTGATCAGAAAAATCATGTGAATGAAAAAATCACGTGAACAAAAAAATCACGTGAACAAAAATCTCATGTGAACGAAAAAATCATGTGAACGAAAATCTCACGTAAACGGAAAAATAACGTGAACGAAAATTTGACGCGAAAAAAAAACGAAATTTAATTTCCATGTGAAGTTCGGTTCACACGTGAAAAGTGTTTCACAGCGTGAAACAGAAGTTCACGAGGCCAAAAATAAAATTAAAATTTAAAATTTATTTTTCACGTAAAGTCCGGTTCACGCATGAAAAGTTTTTTTAAAAAAAACTCTAGAAACCACCCCCCTTTTTGGAGGCTCATATCTCCTAAATCGTATATCCGATGAAGGTGCTCTAGGGCTCATCGAAAAGCAGACATCGAGCTCTTCAACTTTGGACTTGGTTGTCCGAAGTCAAAATCGATTATTTTGGTCTCCGACTAGCAGCCTCAAAATTTGACTCGAAAATCGAGGCAAAAAACAACCTAAAAACCACAAAAAATCGTAAAAAACAACGCAAAAATGACGAGACATATTCGGGCTACTTTTTGAAGGTCTAAATGACAAAATCACGAACCACTCAAGGAAATAAAGTTGTAGCACTCCAAAAATACTACAACTCCCTCATAGAGTTTTTCAAAATTCCTTTTGGATCACCCTCAAAAACGTGCTGCGAAATAGGGAAAAAATTCTTGAAAAAATTTTGCATCTTGAGAGATGGAGAATAGGTTTTAGGACCTCCTCTTTCATCTGGGAAGTTCCTAGCATACGCTTTTTCTAAAAAAATATATCTAAGAGGTCGTTTACGTGGGTATAGCACCTAAGCTAATTAGGGTAGCACCCAGTGTGGATTCTTCAAGTCTCTTAGTCCTTGAGGGGCCATGGAAAATCATGCTCTTCCCCATGCCATCGTACCTAAACATGCTTTGATGGTGAGACCAAATTTTGCGAGAGAATGTGGGGGACACCCACCCCCACCTGCTCACAAAGTTTGGTCACCATTGGAGTATGTTTAGATTAGCAATTAGTGCCTACTGCAGATTTCTCAAGTCTCTTAGTGCTCGAGAGGCCATGAAAAATCCTGCTCTTCCTTATGCCATCGTACCAAAAAATGCATTGATGGTGACCAAGCTTTGCGCGAGACGACGAGCATGTTGGGGGGATCCACCCCCATATGCTCGCAAAGTTTGGTCAACATTAGTCCATGTTTCGTTTACCAATTAGCACCCAATGCGGATTCTTCGAGTCTCTTACTGGTCGAGAGGCCATGGAAAATCCTGCTCTTCCCCCATGCCATCATACCCAAACATGCTCTAATTGTGACCAAACTTTGCGAGCATGTGGGGGAGACCCACCCCCACATGCTCACAAAGTTTGGTCACCATCGAAGCATGTTCAGATTAACAATTAGTGCCCAGTGTGGATTTTTTGTTAAACAATCCTAAAATGGGATTGATCATGGTGATAGATATAGATTAAGCAACATAATTAAGGTGGATTAAACCACACTAAGAACTCCATAAGAGAGAGAGAAATATTGCATACTCAACACTTAATTCTATTGCATATCACAAATGAACCATACAATGATATAGGCTTTCTAGCCTTATCCCACTTTATATGTCATCATTCAAGTGGCAACTCCTTTTCCACTCTTTTGGTCAACACTCACACACCATTCAATATTATATGTGGCATTCTTGTCTTGCCACAATATCTTGCACCTCTAAGGTGCTTTCCCACATACACACAACACCGCGATTACATCTCTCAACACCCCCTCTTAATCGAGGTGTTCCACAACTCACCCATCACCCATTAATGTAGCATTGCACAAACACAATCGCTACCTCTCAACACAATCGCTACCTCTCAACACTCCCCCTCAATTATACATTGGAGTGTCCATAAAAGAAACATGTGTGCGTGTGTCTACCATCTTAGACACCAAGTCTATTTTGAGCCGACTCGCTCATAGCGGAACCACTGAGTCTAATTTGAACAAATAAGTTTGGGTGGGAACCAATCCATGCGCATGCACCTCACACGTGCATCGCTCATGCACACATCACGACAACCATTTTGAGCTTCTCAGTGAGCTCGGGCAGGGTAATCCTCATACCAATGGGTGAATACACATCTCGCTTTGAGCATGCAGGCTCAGGCATAGATGCCCTCATAAATCTGGGTGAGAAGATTTTACAAACCTTTTTATGTGCTATGCAAGGGCAGGGTACCCACAAAATCCAAGTGGTTAAAACAATTTCCACGGCTTTATTTTTACAAGCTGATATTTGCTTGCTATTTTAGGACGCTTACAAACTTTGTGTGTGAGAAACTACCCTTATCTTGATTATGGTTTTGACCAATCCAAAACTGAAGTTCTTTTCTTGCTTTGCTGAATTGAAATGTGTGAAGTAGCCCTTATAGTTATTAAGGTTGGTCATTGTTACTCATTTTTAAAGAAGAAAAAAATGGAATCTTTATATTTCTGCTACATGACAGATGCACATTCTCCTTGCACACAACATCGTACACTGTGTATACCATAAAGTGCATACTGTCATCTTTTTTGTCAGTGCTAATGTGTATACCATAAAGTGCTTACTACCATCTTTTTTGTCAGCGCTAAATACACTACTAGATATTGAGATATCGAGCTCAACTAGTGCTATGGCGGTGAACATTGATGACCTGCCTGGGTGATAGCTTTTGCATCTACACCACTAGCATCGTTGGTGAGATTATGGGTCATGATATGTGGCCAGTGAGATGATAGGCTATGTGACAGCCATTTTGGATTACTAGAGACTGGCATAGTTATAGTGCCATCGCATTTAGTCGAGTTCACATTATGGACCAACCCTTGTATGTTGTAGTAGTTGAGTACTAACCCATATAGTGTGTACTCTTATCTTTATGTTATGTTGGTTGGAAGAAGAAGATAGAAGAAAATTCAGCTATCCATCTCTCTCTTGTGTCTTTCTCTCTCTTGTGTGTGTGTGTGTGTTTGCTTGCTAGGGTTTGAAGCTCTCCCTCTCTCCCATATTCTCTTTATGGTATCAAAGCCTGGTTCGTGTGAGAGATAAGGAGGCAAGAACAAGCAAGGAAGGAAGCGGTACTACACGGGTAAGAGTACCATCATCTCTTTCCCCTTCTTGGTTTAGGTAGAACACCCCTTAGTAGCTCTGGAAGCTACACATCTGCAATTGAGGAGCTGTCTTCGTGTGGGAGCGGAGCTATAGGGCACGTATATTGTCCTATTGGATGAATGTTTTTTGGCCAGATTTGGGTTTCCGGCCCCGTTTCGTCACTACATGGTATTTTTGGCAGTTTTCTAGAAGTTCTGGTGGATAACTGTTTTTGCTCGAAATCTGGTTATTGGAGTGCAACAGTGCATTTTGGAAGTGCAAACGGGGCTTGAACATACATTGTTGATACTGGGTGTATGTATATGTACTCTAGTCACATTTGGTGTGACACACAGGTTGTGTTGAAGTACCATTGCTATTGCAGTAGTTACAAGAGATACTGTTGTATTACAAGTTGCATACAGAAGTTGTCTGTTTGTAGGTTATTTGATTGCTGCATAGGAAAGCATGTCTGATGGAATTAATCAGATTGTTAGAGTGAGAAGCTGGATAAGGTAGATATAAAGGCATTCAAGGATTGGAATCAGGGTGCAAGAAAAGTCATGTACTGGATTTCAATTAGTGTCACAGACACTATGATAGGACACATACAGGATGCAAACACTCCAGCAGAGCTGCATGGCAGAACTTGGTTCAGATGTTCTAGACTAACACAAAGGCAAGGTTCAGTTAAAGCAAGAGTTGTATACTGTGGAGGAGAAGAAAAGCATGTCCATCAATGAATATGCCTTAAAGATCAAGGGAATTTTTGAATCCCTTGGGTCTATCAATGTACAGTGGAGGATGATGATTTAGTGAGTGTCTATCTGAATGGGCTTGGCAAAGAGTACAAGCCATTCAAGACCTCCATTGTAGTTATTAGGGAGAATATTCCCAACTTTTGAGACTTGATATCTATGTTGATCATAGAAGAAAAGGCTTTAGGTCAGGATTCTTCTTCACAAAGCAAGAACACATCGGAATAGGCCTTTTACTCTGATTTAGGTAGAGGCAGAGGTAGAGGCCGTGGTCAAGGCCAAGGTGGTAGTAGCTGATAAGGAAATCAGAATTCTAGACAACAACAGTCTAATGATTCACAACAGCAATCATACACAGGTGGAAGAGGCCAGTCTAGAGGTAGGGGGAGCCAAAGAGGCCGAGGTGGTTGGCAAAGAAATCAAAATGCAAATAGCATAGAGTGCTATTACTGTGGCAAACCAGGAAACATGGCAAAGGACTGCTATGAAAAGTAGAATGACATTAAAAGTGGGAAGTTGCAGCAAGGCAACTATGCATCATCTAGTAAACATGGAGGTGATAATAAAAATGAGCAGTTGTTTGTGATGCAGCATATGCTTAGTTCCATAAGAGGGGATGTGTCAGGATCCCAAGATATATGGTATGTGGATTTTGGTGCCTCTAACCACATGACCAGTCATGCTGAGTGGTTAAGAGATATGTGATAGATTCATGAGATGGGAGGGAGATACTGCTTCTTCACATCTTGTTTGATGTCATCCCATGTTTGGGAGTGTTCGGTGACTCCCTTGTCATGGCACCATTGCTTCCACCAGAGTTTAGCATCCCCGATGAGGCAAAATCATGCAAGCATGGATTGATTTGTAGCTCCAGTACCGGCAGGTAAGAAGTAATCATCCATTTCTTCAATCGATACTTCAGCATCCTTCTCAATTTTTGAACCTTCATCCTCCTTAAAGGGGGGAGGTTGCATCTATTTGAGTAGGAGCTTCTTCTCTTGGATATCTATAGCGCATTGGGGAGAGATGGTTGATCGTCCTAGCCATTTAGGATCACGAGATTCATACTTTACACTACGCTCATGATTTTTTTTAAAAGTAAAACCTTGAAATCACTTTATTTGTCAATTTAAATATTTACAAGGACAAGTAAGATTACAAGGATTTGAGAAGACTAATGTAGTCTTATTCATCATAAAAGAGAATCCTAGGCTTAGGTAAGGCATAAGACTTGAGCGATCCACATAGAAGAAATATGGGGGTTCCGTCATAGTTTCTAAGATACAGAAGATTGATGGTAGGGGAGGTAGACTTTGGATTGTGTTGTGTTCTATAACGGCTACTTTGTCGGCAGGCTTGCATTACTTGGTCAATGGTCACATAGTTGTTGGGTCTGGGAGTACCCATGGACCAAAATAAGTGGACCATCTTCAGCTTCTCGTTCCAATGAACCTGCTTTAAATCGATGGTGAGGTTCGATCTGCTCAGATGATAAAGTACCTTAGCCCCCATGATTCCAAAAGTGATCTCTACCCACCCTCTGGATATGAGAGGGATGAGGGAGGGACAACTTCTCGAGTATTTGCACCATCGTATCGCAAAATTCAAAACTTGAAGAGCGACAAGCTCTCTGGAAGACGCACTAGAAGATTGGGAATCTCAAAGTAGGTGTCTTCCTCTTTCTACAATCATTCGACCACCAATTCAAATTATTCTAGTAAGGTATTTTATTAATCAGCATTATGTTAGGTAAAACATACATTCCAAAACAACCTTAAATAACAAATCATAGGAACTAAGATCGGCTCTGATATCAATTGTAAGGTCCCCCCCATCCAAAATAGGGGAAACTTTAAGATAGTCTACTAAGTCTAACAAGAGAAAAATTTCCTACTTGTCGACACCTCGACCATGTAAAGATGAAAAGATATGACTAATAGGTAAGACCTAGTTCTATCCCGCGGGGGGAGAGTGGTCTCCTAAATGACTCTTAAAATCAAATCACCATAGAGTGATTGATCTTAACTTGGGTAGCCTCTATTCTTGATTCCTAGAAATAACACTTTTTTCCCATCTATGTGAGGCACAACCACTGGCGTAATCCTCTAGAGTAGGGTTGCCCAAGGACCTACTTACCTAATGTAGAGCTTTCAATTAATTCTATTGGAAAGCTACCCGACTAATCGGGTCCACCCATCCATAGGATGGTGCCGTCTTAGGGCATTCCATCCTCCCACTTTCCACCCAACTCATGCATTAATTTTGTTTTCTAATTAGTCCTACCATGCTGTGCGACGTATATAAACAAGTTCTTAATTAATGACCTTACACAGTGTTCATTTAAACATCCCTTAACAATGATACAACAATGCTAGCAAACAAGGGATTTAATTAAAAAAATTAGATACAATGTCCAAATCTATCCATAGCCAGATCCAAGCTCTCTTATTCCTTTGCTTTACTCTACCGATGATCTAGAATTCGGCCTTCTAGCCTCTATAGACTGGGCAATCCCTACGAGACCATACATCTCATCGTCGTTAATAGCTAGAGAGGACTCAAGCCAGCATGTCGCCCTTTCAAGCTCCATCTCTTGATCCTCCCGCTCCTCAGAGGGATGTCTACACACTAGGGTGGGCTTATTTACCACACTAGCTTGGGCCCGTAGAACTAGGCATCATTCATAATGCTCTCCTAAATTGTGAGATCCCTGTTCCCCACCGATCAACGGATTCGGGGTACTAGCAGCGGAAGTAGCACATCATGCGTGGGTAGGGGTCTCACACTCGGGGCCTCGCACGGATATCCGGACAAGAGACTAATCCGTCGGTTTGTCCAAAACCGAAACTGGAAAAACTTCCTTTACTCGGAAAGCATGGGCGATTCCACCAGGATAACTCTTTACTCTAACGTAGTCAAGATCATTACGGATCAACTGATCTGACTGCACCTTTAACGGTACTTGGTCAAATCAAGGTAGAAACTTGCACTTGGATCATTGGGATCAACGCTTTTTCCCCCATCAAGAGGCACAGCCGTTGATTCCTATCCATAGAACAATTTCTATCCGGGATTTACTTTATCTATCGTAAAAACAAAGTTGAGTCTCGATTTATGGATCCATCAGTCCAGCCTAACCCCATCCGATCCCATGGGTTAGCCAACCGCCCAACCACTATAGTGATGGGATCCAATTTGGAATTTGGTTAGGTTTTGTCCCGGGTACCAAGGAAAAGAGTTCCAAGGCCCCCTAGCCGGAATTTCATGCAAACATAAAACTAGCCACACCACTTACACACCCAATATGAAAATTGCCTTTTTCTTAGCATCAGCTAACTTTAAAACAATCCTTTAATGAAACCATAGTACCACTGATCACAATCTCCCAATTTATCCAGTTGATTCATAATTTCCCATCATTCCTTCATCAGAGTATCTATGGCATCATTGGCAACTAGAACGCTCACCACCTGTCCACACAGAGGCCGTTTCCATAGTTCCTAGCCCATAATACTCGGCAATATAATCACTTATCAAGATGGACTCTCGTTGAAGATCAGCAAGATCAACCAACAGATCCATATAAAAGAGCCATGGACTCATCCGTTGAGGACCAGCAAGGTCAGTCAACCAGATCCATGCCCGGTTTCACAAAACAACTCTTACTCCTTGTTCCAATATCTTCCTCGACGCACGCGTGGGTATCCTGGGCGACCCAGAGCCCGAGCACCATATGGTCAGTACCCTCTAGGATCCTTCGCAGGTGACCTAGCGCTTCACTCATAGGCCGCTTCCTTGGTCCCTCATCCACCGTACCGGAAGCTCACCATTTTAATCGAACCGAGGCTGGTCAAGACCTCGGCCGACCTTACTACGCGAGACGTCCTCCATTGACTCTCCGTCAGCAGTTGCAACTTTATCAGTTAGGTCTCCACGACCTTAATCACAAGACGGTCAAAATGCTTTCCCAGCATTCTTGACATAAAACAGCCATTTACAAATAGCATTTACAAACAGTTTACAAATATAATTTCTATATTAACTCTCATTTTTCCACATTATCCCTCATATAATCCACATTACTTATTCCACATTCCATTTATATGTGTACTCATCCAATCACATCATTTTCCATCTCTTCACTTCAGATTCCTTCACATCACATATCATATATTCACATCCATACATCCACATCCACATCCACATCCACATCCATACATCCACATCTACATGCTTACCTCCATTTTCACATCCTCATTTATACATCCACATCCCATATCCACATTCATACATACACATCCATATCCACATCCATACATCCACATCCACATCCATACATCCACATGCATACATCCACTATCACGTCCTCATTCATACATCCACATCCACATCCACATACATACATACATCCACATCTACATCCACATTCACATACATCCACATCCACATTCCCATTCACATCTATACATCCACATCTACATCCACATACATACATACATCTATATCCACATTCCCATTCACATCTATACATCCACATCTACATCCACATACATACATACATCCACATCCACATTCCACATTCACATCTATACATCCACATCTATATCCACATTCACATACATCCACATCCACATTCCCATTCCCATTCACATCTATACATCCACATCCATTCACATCTATACATCCACATCTACATCCACATTCACATCTATGCATATATATCTTCATGCATATATCCATTTTCACGTTCATACATCCACATCTACATTCACATTCACATACATCCACATCCACATTCACATTCACATCTATACATCCACATCTACATCCACATTCACATACATCCACATCCACATTCCCATTCACATCTATACATCCACATCCATTCACATCTATACATCCACATCTACATCCACATTCACATCTATGCATATATATCTTCATGCATATATCCATTTTCACGTTCATACATCCACACTCCCATCTCCACATCCACACATCCACATACATACATCCATTTCCACATTCCCATTTATATAACCCCATATACCTTCACATCTAATCTTTTACATCACATCCATTCTCGCCCTATCACAACCCATATACATCTTATCCTATCACATACACTTCTTACCTCATCCCCCCATACACATCTTAATTCATCTTATCACCTCCTAACTTATTTCATAAGCATCTTATCACCTCTTATCACACCTCTTATCACATCTCTTATCACCTCCTAACTTATTTCATAAGCATCTTATCACATCTCTTATCACATCCTATCACATCTCTTATCTATTTATGGAATACAAGAGAATTCTTACATTTGATATAAGATTTCTTTACACATTTATTTATGAATAAATTCTATTTAAGGAGATTAATACTTTCAAAGTAAAAATCAATCTTTTATGCATCTTCCTATGCATAAATTCATTTTTAATGAAAATGACACTTTTGAATTAAATTTTAATCTTTTATGCATTTTTCTATACATAAATTCAATTTAGATGAGAATGACACTTTTGAATTAAAAAATCAATCTTTTATGCATCTTCTTATGCATAAATTCAATTTGGTAGGAATTACACTTTTAGAATAAAAAAATTTCTCTTATGCATCTAAGTTAAGCATAAAATCCATTTATGAGGAAAATCACACTTTTAGTATAAAAAGAATATCTTTTATGCATACCTATATGCATGAAATTCAATTATGATAAAAATCACACTTTTATAATAAAATAATCAACTTTTATGCATACCTCTATACATGAAATCCAATATGATAAAAGTAACACTTTTGATATAAAAATTTTTCCATTATGCATACTTCTATGCATGAAATAAAAATGGTAAAAATAACACTTTTGATATAAAAATTTATCCATTATGCCTAATATTAAAATTCAATTTCTCCATGATTGTAATGAAATTCTTTCAATTAATCTAGGATGATAATTCCTAGAATATGGTAGGAAGTCCTCTTTTTATGCTTTGAATGAGATTATTTTATGCATAATTTTTATAAAAATTTTGCCATAGCTCCGCTGCTATGACTGATAAATCTCAATTTTTCTAAGGGATAATGCTTATCATTAAGAAAATAATTAAAATAATCTCTAATTGGATTATCAATCCATAATGGATTGAATCATTAATATACATAAACTAAAACCATAGAAAAAAGCCATTAATTTGGCCTCAAGCATAGCTTAATCTTGGGTTAAGGAAAAGCTTTATGAAAAGCTTGATTTGGATTGAGAACGGTTCATGAGTATGACCATTTCTTGAGTGAGAGAGAGAATTTACATAAAAATCATTAGAATTTAAACATAAATAAAAATTAACTTCAATAGCATTATGTAACTCTTCACTACTATTCAAACTTCAATAGCATTAAAAAAAACCATACCAATTAAACTTCTCAAGCTTGAGAGGGGTTGAGAAGAGAGAAACATTGAGAAATTATAGAAAGATGAATATTCACTAATTACCTTACAACTTGCTTGATTCTTTGTTCACGGTAGAGGCCCCCAACCAATCAATTGGTTAAGTATGTTGATGGAGCCACTAATGGGGATTGAAGAAAGAGGGAAGCTCCAAAAACTAGTGAATTATTAAATGAATTCACAGTTCTTGGCTTAGGTGGAGTAGAGTAACGATGCATAAACACTATATATTTTTCAACAAGGATGAGGCTTCTATTTATAGGAAAAATTGAGCTCCTAACCAAACAAACTGATTCTAGAATTTTCTAAATCAGTTTGGTCAATATTTGACCATTTTTAGGTCAGTTAAGCTAACTTTTTGGAACTAGACTTGAATGAGGAGAGAGGAGAGATGAAATATCTCATTTTTTATGAGTTTAAAACTCATTCAAGCATGTGAAATATGCACCTCCTTTAAAGAACTCCCCTTCCTTACATATGTCATATTTTTAATATTGCTCATAGTTTTTTTACTAATAAACCTTGTACATTTTCAACTCTTCATCTTATGTGAAATATGCACCTCCTTTAAAGAACTCCTCTTCCTTACATATGTCATACTTTTAATATTGCTCATAATTTTTTACTAATAAACCTTGTACATTTTCAACTCTTCATCTTATGTGAAATATGCACCTCCTTTAAAGAACTCCTCTTCCTTACATATGTCATACTTTTAATATTGCTCATAGTTTTTTTACTAATAAACCTTGTACATTTTCAACTCTTCACCTCATGTGAGCATTTACTCATTTTTGGGTATTTTCTTTTTACAAGTTGGATTTATCTCCTCCCTACACATGGATTGATGCTATTGGTCCATAGGAACCTTAATTGGACCATAGTCTAAAGATTTCTGAAAATCTAGACCCTTAGGCTAAGGTTCTTTATAGCTATTTTCAATTAATTCCAATTGCACATTGGAAAATTCTTTTTGAATTTCTGTTTCAGGGGAACTCATCTGAATTAGAAGAGATATTTTTCTATCCAAAAATATTCAAAATCTGAATATTCTCTCTCTAGAATATTTTTCTCTCTCTAGGCTAAAACAGATAGAAACAAGGTCTTTATATTTCTGAAGAGGGATTGATTACAGGGAAAGATACTAGACATCAAAAAGGGGGTGGGGGAGGAATCTTACATTCTACCCCACTTAAAAAAATGCCAGATGTCCTCATCTCGCAAACTGGGATAATTTCGCAAGATGCACGAATATGAGACTTAGAGAAAAATTTTTAATCAAGATTAACCACCAAGATAAGTCTTAAAGAGAGCAAGATTCAAAATACGAACAAGATTTAAACTTTGTTCATTCTCGGAACTTATACAGTAAAGATAGAGGAACTCTTTACACTTCCATAAGCCCGTCCATCATATGGTCACAAAAGCAGTCCTCACAAGCTGCACAAGTATAAGGTAACTCATCTATGGGAATGATTCTGTGGGTTATTGCTGCGCCTATCTCAGTGGTATGAGGTGTTCTAAGAAAAGGACCTCTGAGAGGCAAGCCAAAAACGGGGTAAAGGCATATCTTCTCATGAGGAAGAAAACACGCCAGTAAGAAGACCCACTCAGAAAACCCAGGATGCCTTGATCTCATGACGCAGTAGTATCGGGGACCCAAACCCAAAGCTTCAATAACCATGGCCAAGCGGACATTGTTACGAAAGTGCTGCTGACCCCAGGGTGTTACCCTAGTTATGTCTTGATAGGTCCGCCATTTTGTCTGCGCTACAGAAGTTCCCAAGTGAGGGAAAAGTGAGCGCTCATATTGCTCTATAAAATCTTTCTTCACAGACTCCCTTGCGTCTTGAAGGTGAGAAATCATCATGGATAAAACTAATTCTTGTTGCCAAGCCATGAAGGAGATTAAGAAAGAAAGGAGATTGATGGAAGTAAGATTACTGTGAGCGACAAGTAAAAGTTACGACTTATATAAAGGAAGGAGCTAGCATAACTTAGAAGCCAACGGTAACTTGCCACTGAAGTTTTACCGTCTTTCCATGATTTGGGTTTGACACATTTTTCTATAGAAGGCATTAAGAATTTTGAGATGAAGAGATAAAAGAAGCTTGTAGGCTAAGTCACCTACTTTCATTGAATTCAGATATAAGGCTCACAATATCTGGGGGATAACTTCTTAAACTCCCCAATAGATAAAGAACTTCTTTTGGGCCGTACTCGAATGAAAACCAAAACTTTGGTATCCAAAACACCGATTTTCACTTCTGAACTCATTGTTCTGAAACCTTAAAATAGGCGTGACTCCTGAGAAGTATTCTAGGAAAAGGGTCTTTCTTTTTTAAACAGAAACTTTCTTTTATTTTAGAGAGGGAATAATTATAAGATCAGAAAGGAAGATTCTTACTCCTGTATACCTCGAAGGTTGGGGAGGAATCTTACATTCTATCCCACTTAAAAAGTGCGAGATGTCCTCATCTCGCAAGGTAGAGGACAGCTCTTTTTCTTAAGATCCAATTTTATTCTGGGGTTCCTTATATTCTGGTCAACCCAACAGAACACTAGGATAAATATCCCTTATATAGAACTCATCATTAAATAACAATTCATTCAGATTATATCATTCATATCTTTAACATGATAATGGTCCATTAGACCGAAAAGTTTCCTTCGGAACATTCCTCCACGGAAATTCAGGCAAGCAAGTCCTCAATTTGACATCCCTTAACTTGATCTACCGATCAAGTATTAACAGCAGCAATCTGACAGCACAACCCACTAATCTCATAGTGATTTGCTGAATTCATTATCATCATTCTAGTTATGAATATCATCACAGGGACTCGTCCCATTCATCCTCATTGAGGTTTCGCTCAGCTTATTACATTTCAACCAAATTTCAGGGATCATCATTTTTCAATCAGAATCCAAATCAATTCATCAATTCTCAAACAGAATTAAAAATCATATCAACCACATTCGAAATCATCCTCTGGATAGCAATAATGCTTATAATTTCAAGTCTTAGATTTACTCGTATATACTGTCAGTAAAGAGCTGCAGTATACTTTCGGTATATACAGGTAGTCACGGTCCTTGGAATTATAAGGTAAATACCATCATGTCTAGGCCTCAAGCAAGTCAGGGATTCTATACAATTACAGTACTTCTATCTGAAGACCCAATTACCAAATTATGAATTTTAGTTTGAATATCAATTTGTATGACTTATATCACACAATTACAACCTTTTTGTGTTTCTTGATAAATTTTTGACATATTTGTCTTCTCAGTTGATCTTTATTAACCAAATGCTCTGATACCAACTGTGAGATCCCTGTTCCCCACCGATCAACGGATTCGGGGTACTAGCAGCGGAAGTAGCACATCATGCGTGGGTAGGGGTCTCACACTCGGGGCCTCGCCCACCACGGATATCCGGACAAGAGACTAATCCGTCGGTTTGTCCAAAACCGAAACTGGAAAAACTTCCTTTACTCGGAAAGCATGGGCGATTCCACCAGGATAACTCTTTACTCTAACGTAGTCAAGATCATTACGGATCAACTGATCTGACTGCACCTTTAACGGTACTTGGTCAAATCAAGGTAGAAACTTGCACTTGGATCATTGGGATCAACGCTTTTTTCCCCATCAAGAGGCACAGCCGTTGATTCCTATCCATAGAACAATTTCTATCCGGGATTTACTTTATCTATCGTAAAAACAAAGTTGAGTCTCGATTTATGGATCCATCAGTCCAGCCTAACCCCATCCGATCCCATGGGTTAGCCAACCGCCCAACCACTATAGTGATGGGATCCAATTTGGAATTTGGTTAGGTTTTGTCCCGGGTACCAAGGAAAAGAGTTCCAAGGCCCCCTAGCCGGAATTTCATGCAAACATAAAACTAGCCACACCACTTACACACCCAATATGAAAATTGCCTTTTTCTTAGCATCAGCTAACTTTAAAACAATCCTTTAATGAAACCATAGTACCACTGATCACAATCTCCCAATTTATCCAGTTGATTCATAATTTCCCATCATTCCTTCATCAGAGTATCTATGGCATCATTGGCAACTAGAACGCTCACCACCTGTCCACACAGAGGCCGTTTCCATAGTTCCTAGCCCATAATACTCGGCAATATAATCACTTATCAAGATGGACTCTCGTTGAAGATCAGCAAGATCAACCAACAGATTCATATAAAAGAGCCATGGACTCATCCGTTGAGGACCAGCAAGGTCAGTCAACCAGATCCATGCCCGGTTTCACAAAACAACTCTTACTCCTTGTTCCAATATCTTCCTCGACGCACGCGTGGGTATCCTGGGCGACCCAGAGCCCGAGCACCGTATGGTCAGCACCCTCTAGGATCCTTCGCAGGTGACCTAGCGCTTCACTCATAGGCCGCTTCCTTGGTCCCTCATCCACCGTACCGGAAGCTCACCATTTTAATCGAACCGAGGCTGGTCAAGACCTCGGCCGACCTTGCTACGTGAGACGTCCTCCATTGACTCTCCGTCAGCAGTTGCAACTTTATCAGTTAGGTCTCCACGACCTTAATCACAAGACGGTCAAAATGCTTTCCCAGCATTCTTGACATAAAACAGCCATTTACAAATAGCATTTACAAACAGTTTACAAATATAATTTCTATATTAACTCTCATTTTTCCACATTATCCCTCATATAATCCACATTACTTATTCCACATTCCATTTATATGTGTACTCATCCAATCACATCATTTTCCATCTCTTCACTTCAGATTCCTTCACATCACATATCATATATTCACATCCATACATCCACATCCACATCCACATCCACATCCATACATCCACATCTACATGCTTACCTCCATTTTCACATCCTCATTTATACATCCACATCCCATATCCACATTCATACATACACATCCATATCCACATCCATACATCCACATCCACATCCATACATCCACATGCATACATCCACTATCACGTCCTCATTCATACATCCACATCCACATCCACATACATACATACATCCACATCTACATCCACATTCACATACATCCACATCCACATTCCCATTCATATCTATACATCCACATCTACATCCACATACATACATACATGTATATCCACATTCCCATTCACATCTATACATCCACATCTACATCCACATACATACATACATCCACATCCACATTCCACATTCACATCTATACATCCACATCTATATCCACATTCACATACATCCACATCCACATCCACATTCCCATTCACATCTATACATCCACATCCATTCACATCTATACATCCACATCTACATCCACATTCACATCTATGCATATATATCTTCATGCATATATCCATTTTCACGTTCATACATCCACATCTACATTCACATTCACATACATCCACATCCACATTCACATTCACATCTATACATCCACATCTACATCCACATTCACATACATCCACATCCACATTCCCATTCACATCTATACATCCACATCCATTCACATCTATACATCCACATCTACATCCACATTCACATCTATGCATATATATCTTCATGCATATATCCATTTTCACGTTCATACATCCACACTCCCATCTCCACATCCACACATCCACATACATACATCCATTTTCACATTCCCATTTATATAACCCCATATACCTTCACATCTAATCTTTTACATCACATCCATTCTCGCCCTATCACAACCCATATACATCTTATCCTATCACATACACTTCTTACCTCATCCCCCCATACACATCTTAATTCATCTTATCACCTCCTAACTTATTTCATAAGCATCTTATCACCTCTTATCACACCTCTTATCACATCTCTTATCACCTCCTAACTTATTTCATAAGCATCTTATCACATCTCTTATCACATCCTATCACATCTCTTATCTATTTATGGAATACAAGAGAATTCTTACATTTGATATAAGATTTCTTTACACATTTATTTATGAATAAATTCTATTTAAGGAGATTAATACTTTCAAAGTAAAAATCAATCTTTTATGCATCTTCCTATGCATAAATTCATTTTTAATGAAAATGACACTTTTGAATTAAATTTTAATCTTTTATGCATTTTTCTATACATAAATTCAATTTAGATGAGAATGACACTTTTGAATTAAAAAATCAATCTTTTATGCATCTTCTTATGCATAAATTCAATTTGGTAGGAATTACACTTTTAGAATAAAAAAATTTCTCTTATGCATCTAAGTTAAGCATAAAATCCATTTATGAGGAAAATCACACTTTTAGTATAAAAAGAATATCTTTTATGCATACCTATATGCATGAAATTCAATTATGATAAAAATCACACTTTTATAATAAAATAATCAACTTTTATGCATACCTCTATACATGAAATCCAATATGATAAAAGTAACACTTTTGATATAAAAATTTTTCCATTATGCATACTTCTATGCATGAAATAAAAATGGTAAAAATAACACTTTTGATATAAAAATTTATCCATTATGCCTAATATTAAAATTCAATTTCTCCATGATTGTAATGAAATTCTTTCAATTAATCTAGGATGATAATTCCTAGAATATGGTAGGAAGTCCTCTTTTTATGCTTTGAATGAGATTATTTTATGCATAATTTTTATAAAAATTTTGCCATAGCTCCGCTGCTATGACTGATAAATCTCAATTTTTCTAAGGGATAATGCTTATCATTAAGAAAATAATTAAAATAATCTCTAATTAGATTATCAATCCATAATGGATTGAATCATTAATATACATAAACTAAAACCATAGAAAAAAGCCATTAATTTGGCCTCAAGCATAGCTTAATCTTGGGTTAAGGAAAAGCTTTATGAAAAGCTTGATTTGGATTGAGAACGGTTCATGAGTATGACCATTTCTTGAGTGAGAGAGAGAATTTACATAAAAATCATTAGAATTTAAACATAAATAAAAATTAACTTCAATAGCATTATGTAACTCTTCACTACTATTCAAACTTCAATAGCATTAAAAAAAACCATACCAATTAAACTTCTCAAGCTTGAGAGGGATTGAGAAGAGAGAAACATTGAGAAATTATAGAAAGATGAATATTCACTAATTACCTTACAACTTGCTTGATTCTTTGTTCACGGTAGAGGCCCCCAACCAATCAATTGGTTAAGTATGTTGATGGAGCCACTAATGGGGATTGAAGAAAGAGGGAAGCTCCAAAAACTAGTGAATTATTAAATGAATTCACAGTTCTTGGCTTAGGTGGAGTAGAGTAACGATGCATAAACACTATATATTTTTCAACAAGGGTGAGGCTTCTATTTATAGGAAAAATTGAGCTCCTAACCAAACAAACTGATTCTAGAATTTTCTAAATCAGTTTGGTCAATATTTGACCATTTTTAGGTCAGTTAAGCTAACTTTTTGGAACTAGACTTGAATGAGGAGAGAGGAGAGATGAAATATCTCAATTTTTATGAGTTTAAAACTCATTCAAGCATGTGAAATATGCACCTCCTTTAAAGAACTCCCCTTCCTTACATATGTCATATTTTTAATATTGCTCATAGTTTTTTTACTAATAAACCTTGTACATTTTCAACTCTTCATCTTATGTGAAATATGCACCTCCTTTAAAGAACTCCTCTTCCTTACATATGTCATACTTTTAATATTGCTCATAATTTTTTACTAATAAACCTTGTACATTTTCAACTCTTCATCTTATGTGAAATATGCACCTCCTTTAAAGAACTCCTCTTCCTTACATATGTCATACTTTTAATATTGCTCATAGTTTTTTTACTAATAAACCTTGTACATTTTCAACTCTTCACCTCATGTGAGCATTTACTCATTTTTGGGTATTTTCTTTTTACAAGTTGGATTTATCTCCTCCCTACACATGGATTGATGCTATTGGTCCATAGGAACCTTAATTGGACCATAGTCTAAAGATTTCTGAAAATCTAGACCCTTAGGCTAAGGTTCTTTATAGCTATTTTCAATTAATTCCAATTGCACATTGGAAAATTCTTTTTGAATTTCTGTTTCAGGGGAACTCATCTGAATTAGAAGAGATATTTTTCTATCCAAAAATATTCAAAATCTGAATATTCTCTCTCTAGAATATTTTTCTCTCTCTAGGCTAAAACAGATAGAAACAAGGTCTTTATATTTCTGAAGAGGGATTGATTACAGGGAAAGATACTAGACATCAAAAAGGGGGTGGGGGAGGAATCTTACATAAATCGGCAAGTCTTATCTTCCCAATGGTAGGAGGGATACCTTGGGTCAACTCTGGGCCTCGCTAACATCACCGCCCACCTACACAAGCATGAAAACGAGGTAAGCATCAAGGCAAGAAGAATATGTACCTGTACTTTAACTTAATCAAAATAACAACACAATTGCTTAACTAAACCATAGGATATGAGAAACAACATCATCTTCTCAAGAAAGCAATAATTTCACAAGAATTTTGGTATTTTCAAAGCAAGAAAACGTAGCACCTTCTTTCTTACTTAATTAATGCTAACATTAAAAGTCAATAAAAAAACCTCTTTTTGAATGATTATTAAGCTAACCTAGTCATTAGATCCTTGTGGGACTTCCAAGGGGAGAGTTAGGGCTGCATCCAAGGCATTCCCTCGTTGTTATGCACATCTATAACCTTTTTGCTCCATAGCATAACCAATGAAGATGCATTTCTCTGCCTTTGGATCCAACTTTGTTCTCACTTCATCAGGAACATGTACATATGCAATACACCTAAAAACTTTCAAGTGAGACACATCCGGTCTTATGCCTATAAACTTCTGTTTAGGAGTCATACCATGAACAACTACAATGGATGTCCTATTCATAATGTACACAGCAGTTGCTACTGCTTCTACCCAAAAGTAATGTGGCATATTCTTTTCAGCCAATCAAGGCACATGCCACTTCTGCAATGTGCCTGTTTTTCCTTTCTGCAACACCATTCTGTTGTGCGGAGTGTACCTACATGTAAACTATCTCTTGATTCCTTGCTTTCTGAGGAAATCACTAAACTCATTTGAGAAATATTCTCCCCCACTATCTGATCTTAGGTATTTTATTTGCATGCCTTTTTCCTTCTCGAGGCTTTCACTTTTCTCCTTCATGAAATAAACCCACACTTTCCTAGTGTGGTCATCAATGAATGTAACATAGTACTTGCAACTTGCAACCTGCAACCTGCAACTATTGCAGTCTTGGTCGGTCCCCATACATCTAAATGTATGACATCCAATGGCCTTGCACTGACATGCTTTTCATGTGGGAAAGCATGTTTGGCTTGCTTACCAAGTTGGCATGCTTCACATACCTTATGCATACCGTCAACGTTAAACTTTGGCAAACCTACAACAATATTTTGGGCCTACATAGACTTCAGTCACTGTATATTCACATGACCAATGCGCTTGTGCCATATGTCAATATCTGCAAATGATACCTGTTCCATGCGCAAACATGGCTGCCTTTATCTCAGGCATGTTCACATCCAAAGTAAACATCCTGCCATTTCTATTACCCTTTGCAACCAAGCGGCACTTATTTTTGAAGTATTCCACAAAACATCCTTGAAGATTAAACCTCACACTTGCAGACCCTGTGCTCAACCATCTGTCCAACAGAAACCAAGTTCTTTGTAATATTGGAACATGAAGTACATTAGCCAAGTACTTCATTTTGCCATCCTGCATAGACAATGGCACTTTACCAACATGCGCAATGGGATATGCAATATCATCACCTATTTCTACATAACCTGGTTTTTCCATTTTCTACATATCTCTAAACCACTCAGCATGACTGGTCATGTGGTTAGAGGCACCAGAATCCACATACCATATATCTTGAGATCCTGACACGTCCCTTGTTATGGAACTAAGCATGTGCTGTATCACAAACAGCTACTCACTTTTGTCATCACCTCCATGTTTGCTAGATGATGCATAGTTGCCTTGATGCAACTTTCCAATTTTAATGTCATTCTGCTTTTTATAGCAATCCTTCGCCACGTATCTTGGTTTGCCATAGTAATAGCACTCTATGCTATTTGCATTTTAATTTCTTTGCCAACCACCTCGACCTCTTTGGCTCCCTCTGCCTCTGCCTCTAGACTGGCCTCTTCCACCTATGTATGATTGCTATTGTGAATCATTAGACTGTTGTTGTCCATAATTCTCATTTCCTTGTCGGCCACCACCTTGGCCTCGACCACGGCCTCTACCTGAATTAGAGTAGAAGGCCTGTTCTAATGTGTTCTTACTTTGTGAAGAAGAATCCTCACCTAAAACCTTTTCTTCTATGATCAGCATAGATATCAAGTCCGAAAAGTTGAGAATATTCTCCCTAACTGCAATGGATGTCTTGAATGGCTTGTACTCTTTGCCAAGCCCATTGAGATAGACACTACAATGGAGGTCTTGAATGGCTTGTACTCTTTGCCAAGCCCATTCAGATAGACACTCACCAAATAATCATCCTCCATTGATATATTGATAGACCTAAGGGATTCAACAATGCCCTTGATCTTTAAGGCATATTCATTGATGGACATACTTTTCTTTTCCACAGTATGAAACTCTTGCTTTAACTGCAACTTCCTTACCTTTGTGTTAGTCTGGAGAACATCTGAACCAGATTTTGCCATGCAATTGCTGGAGTGTTTGCATCCTATATGTGTCATATCATAGTGTCTGTGGTGACACTAATTGAAAGCCAGTACATGACTTTTCTTGCACCCTGATTCCAATCCTTGAATGCCTTTATATCTCCAGGAGTGGCATTCTCCTTAAATAACTCTAGAGGCTCCTCATTGTCTCCTTCTACATAATCCCAAAATCCTTTACCCATTAGAAAATTGGTCATTTTGAACTTCCAAGCATGGAAGATATCCTTATCCAGCTTCTCACTAACAATCTAATTAATTCCGTCAGACATGTTTTCTTGCAGCAATCAAAGAATCTGCAAACATACAACTTCTATATGCAATCTGTAATACAGCAGTATCTCTTGTAACTTCTGCAAACAGTGGTACTTCAGCATAGCTTGTGTGTCACCAAATGTGACCAGTGTACATGTACATACACCCAGTATCAACAATACATGTGCATGTCTACACTTCCAAAATGCACTGCTGCATTGCAATAACTAGATTTCGAGCAAAAACAGTTCTCTACCAGAACTTCCAAAAAATTGCCAAAAATACTCTACAGTGACGAAATGGGACCCGTAACGTGCCCGAAACGCAAATCCGACCAAATTTTTTTTATCCAACATAGGATGGTATAAATTCCCTGTAGCTTCGCTCCTGCAAAGACAGCTCCTCAATCAGAGATGTGTAGCTCCCAGAGTTACTGAGGGGTGTTGTACCTAAACCAAGAAGGGGAAAGAGGTGATGGTGCTCTTACCGGTGTAGTACCACTTCCTCTCCTTGCTTGTTCTTACCTCTTGCTTGCCTCCTTAGATCTCACACAAACCAGGCCCTGATACCATAAAGAGAATGTGGGGGAGAGGGAGAGCTTCAAACCCTAGCAAGCAAACACACACACACAAGAGAGAGCAAGACACAAGAGAGAGCAAGACACACACAAGAGAGAGCAAGACACAAGAGAGAGATGGATAGCTGAATTTTCTTCTATCTTCTTCTTCTCTACTCAACCAACATAACATAAAGATAAGAGTACACACTATATGGGTTACTGCTACAACATATAAGGGTCAATCCATAATGTGAACCCGACTAAATGAGCTAGTGCTATAACTATGTGAGTCTCTAGTAATCCAAAATGACTGTCACACAGCCTGTCATCCCGCTGGCCGCATATCACCCATAATCTCGCCAACCATGCGAGTGGTGTAGATGTGGAAGCTATCACCCTGGCGGGTTATCAATGTCTGCTGCGTAGAACTAGTTGAGCGCGATATCTCAACATACCGGTGCTATAATCCACCATGTTGTACTGATCTTACTTGTGTGCTCAACCTGAGAGAGAGAGAGAGAGAGAGAGAGAGAGAGAGAGAGAGAGAGAGAGAGAGAGTTCTTTAATGTGTGCTCACTCCGATTTGAGAGAGGGAGGGAGAGAGAGAGATGTGTGTATGTGCATGAGAGAAAGAGGTGTGTGTGTGTGTGTGTGTGCGTGTGTGTGTGTGTGAGAGAGAGAGAGAGAGAGAGAAATAGAGAGAGAAATGAAATGAAATGTTATATTAACGTCTTCAAAAGTCCAAAGTGACCTATGAGACCAAAGTTACAACCATGTGACATTTGATACACTGTCTAGAAAAGAAAAGAAAGAACTGAAGGTAAGTATCTAGCCCTACAATACATCAGCAACAAGGGAGCATCTAGCAGCAACTAGGGAGAGTGGGAAGCTAATCCTACTAGTCAAAGTAGGGTACATGAGTACATGGATACTTTGATAGAGAGAGAGAGAGAGAGAGAGAGAGAAGATATACTTTGATATTGTATGTATGTGTGTGTGTGTGAGAGAGAGAGAGACATAGAGAGAGAGGAGTATTGTAATGTGTGTATGTGAGAGAGACAGAGAGAACCGTCGTACTATTACACCAATTTTTAATTGGGTAAAAGAGATATTGGGCATCTCTTAAGCGTTTCTTGTCATCACATAAGTAAATAAATACTTATTTTTAATGAATCGTCTTTATGTGATGGTAGTGTCATTTATGCCATGGCAGGAACGTTGCTTAAACGATGCAAAAACATTGCTTAAGTGACAACTTTTTTGCAAGAGACTAGGGTTGGCCACTCAAAGCATGGAGTGACAACATGGGTGTGGGTCACCATCCTAGGGCAATAGAAAGGCCATGAAAGCTTGGGAAAGAGCACCAAGAAGACATGAATGTCTATAGAGTGAATATGATAAAAAAAGGGTACAACGTCTATAGAGTGAATATGATAAAAAAAGGGTACAATGTCCATGAGCCCTATGCCTAATATAGCCCAAGGCCCCCAAAAATACACATGTAAATGTCCCTAAGCCCAAGTGCCTAGGCCCCATCCCCCATGTGCATGTGCACCCAAACCTACTTCATTACAAACCATCCTCTCCTACAATGATTTTGTCCTCGAAATCGAAAGGTGGTCATGCGGCCCAAAGAAAAGACATATACAAGTGGCTATGTACAAAAACCAAAAATCACATCCATGACTGAATGTTGATGTAGCGGAAGACCCATACATGAATCATATGACCCTCTGGGTCAAATAGAAAGGATAAAGGACTCCCGTCGTCGATGATGAGGCTATCTATGCAACCTCTTGGATCAAAAGGAAATCCGAGGCATGTAAAATCCAAGGCAATGGTCCCATGATAATTTGGTGCAAGTGGAGAGGATAAGGAACCATTGTCGATGACGAAGCTAGCCGAGTATCCTCTAGGATCAAAGGGATATGTATGGTATACACCCCGAATTGTCGAAGCTAAAATGGTAGTTGCTCCTAGATCAAAAGGTAAGCTCGACTCCAAAGAGATAGTAGCTACAGGGTCAAAAGGAAAACTCATAAGCCCATCCTCATGACCATCTAGTGTGAATCTGGCACGAAAGTTATCTACTAAGAAGCTCGAAACTCCTGGCTAGAATGTCAAGTGGTCCTGGCACAAAAGAATCATCGTGTAGGCCAAGACTAGAATATGTTATAGATGCATCTGAATGTTGAGCCACATATCCAAAAACTATGCTCCTCAAATGGCAAAGAATGCATCCAAAGAAAAATGTCCTAGCTTCCAAGAACATAGGCTCATGTCGACATCTGTAGCCAAAAGAACATATCTCAAGGTCGGCCTCATGTAGAGTCAAATGTGAACTCATGCCACCGTCACATGTAGCACCACTCGAAAAGTCAAAGGTATGATCCACCATATCAATGTATCTATGAGTATGATCCGACCATGCACAATATCTCCATGTGCAAGACACTCTATATGTGTGTGTCCCTCTAAAATAAAAGTTGGATCATCATAAATATCATCATTACTAAGCACTGACAAAGTGTCTACACAAGAGAGATAAGTGGTACCAAACAACTCACTATCAATGGAATCTCCAAGGCCACTAAGGTCATCCCCAAAATTATAGACAATCTCCATCAATGGTGCCCCTACATGACCTAAATCCCATGATAAATCAATCTCAAATTACATTGGATCTAAGAAAATACCTAGATGAAATGTAAAGCTCTCAAGGTCAATGTCATAGGATATGCTAAAAATATGTTCGATATGCATACTCCTACGGTGTCTCACCTCCACAAACTCATACTATGAAAACTAGGAGTAGTGGTCGTATCCGAGATCTCTCCACGTGTAACAAATCTAGAGGAGTATCCCAACACATCTAATACTAGAACCTCGGGTCTATGCTCCTCATGGTCTATGATGTGCTCAACGACATGTGAAGTGCCAATCCCATGTGTAACTAGGGATGTATGACTAGCCGAATGATCATGACTAGTCAAATGCCCATCAAGATCATGGAATGCATCACTGTGGTCATCTAATGTATCCCTATGATCACTAGGAATAGAGATAGGTATCTCTATGATGCTCACAATGCTCGCTGCCTTCTCTGCCCTCAAGATCATGCCCACTCACACACACCACCCTCACTATCACTATCACATACATCATCATCATGTTCATAGGTGTTAGTGGCATCATGTGCACGTGTATCACTATCATCATGTGTATGTGTGTGCAATACATCAATATCATCATGTGTGTGTGTGTGTGTGTACAATACAACATCATCCTCATCATCCCCATCATAATACAATGAGTGAGTTGGTCTAAATAAATGAGAATCAATGAGATGATGGCTAGTTGATGTTGTGGGTGAGTCGTAGAAGCTCTCAAGGCTCATGTGAACACCGCTGTGATAGCAACAAAAGTGGTATCATGCTCGATCCATGTCCTCCAAGGATCCAAACCTGTCATGCCAAAACTCAAAAAATGTATCCCATGAATGATCACTATGATCATCTTCACCCATATAACCATCTGTAGTCACAGCATAAACATCATCATCATTACTATCCACATCATCATACCCTGAATGCATGTCATAATGATACCCATCCTGAGGTATATAGTCATCTCTACTCACAAATGTAGGGCACTCAATCAAGTCCCCACATACATCATCCCATGCAAGTAATTCTGAACCATCCCTATAAAGATAACCACAACAAAATCACCATATGTAAAATGTATGGACCATCTGGCACGGACATCCCCCTCATCAAATAAGTGGCTAGGCAACAACAACTCAAGCTTAAATATCCATAAGTGACATGAATATAATGTGTCATCATAGCATGATGTCGGTGAAGAAGGATCTAGAGGTCAAAGACGGGATGTGCCAAATGTATGTATGAACTTGGAAAATGATATGCATCTCCTCACATGAAATGGAAAATCAAGATGACGAGCATAAAGCCAGAGTGATAAGGTATGAGCGGATGCCCGCACAATCAGAATCTAGGATAAAATCATAGTGATGTCGATGAGATGATGATGGTGGGTAGCATGGCGATCGTAGGCGGGGTAGAGGTAGTAATAATCGATACCCATGTCATCCCGCCAAAGGCACCAATATGCTCAAATGGTCACCCGCACGTGAGCAAAAGCCAAAGCAATGAGTAAAATGCTTAGAATGACCACCCGTGCATGAACAAAGACCAAGATGCACATGTGAATGCCCAAGATACACTAAATGGCCAAAAGTGTGCGTGTGAATGCCCAATGACTAGGGGTGAGGTGTGAAAAGCAACCAAAAATACACTAAACAAAGGCCAAGATGCACCTGTGAACATGTCTTCTAAAGGCCCAAAGCATGTGAACACCGGGCAAGCGGCCAACTAACACACTCAAGAACACCCAAAAATTTATCTGCCTTGCTACCGGCCCACCACCCAGCAGCAACACTGTCCCCTCTGTGCTTCACTCGGCACCCTGCTCTGTCCACAGCCCTGTCAGCTTGTCACTTGACACCACCACTCATCTACCCAGCTTCAAGTTCCTTCGACACCACTCCTCGCCCCTGATATCTGCACACTCCCAGTAGCATCACCTAGCGGCTCCCCCACGGTTGGCAGTCCATCTGCACACCCAACCTGCACACCTTGACGCCTGCCACCACTGTAGCGCTTCCCCTTTGCTTTTTCTTGCAGCTACGCCAGACAAACAGCTGCGCTCACCTCTTCACACTGGAGGCCCCACCAGCCTCTCCAGCTACCCTCTTGTACTTTGCTCTGCGCTAACCACTGCGCCCATCAGCCCATAGGCGGCCTCCCACTGGCTCCCACAGTCGTCACACCAGCAGCCCAAACACACCTTACGCTTCAGCCCCTTCAAACCCTTTACACTTCACAAGGGGGGGGGCCCATGCAAGCTTTTCTACAAGTCGCCAGCCCTCGTACGCTTGACGCCAGCTTGTCACCCAGTCGACCGGCAGCTTCCACATCGTTGCAGACCTTCAGCCCGTCAGCTGCACACGCACTTCACAGCCTCCTTTTGCTTTGTCTTGCAGCTGCGCCAGAGGGAGCCCCAGGCGACTATCTCTGCAGTCCTTCAGAGCCCCCAGCTCTTCACTCCACGGTGGTCTCCCTTTATGTATAGCTGCAGCTGCGCTTCTGTCCTTGTCGCCTCTCACACCCACGAGCCTGTCTCCACGCGACCACCTGGCCTTCTCCCACACGTCGGCGTCTCCACCTGTCTTTGCTGCACTTCACAACGGGCCAGCCACTCAGTCACGAAGGTGGCTTCTCTCACACCTACAGCAGCTGTGTCTTCGCCGTTGCTCCTTTAGCGCCAGCAGCTCACCTTTTAGAAGCGCCAGAGAACCCCCATTCAAAACAAGGCGGTCAATCCACACTTCATCTGCAGGCGCCGACTCGCCATCCAACCCACGCTAACCTTCTGGAATATACCCGCTGGCGGCAGCTCAAAGCTACACGCATTCTTTTCTTTTTTGGCCATTTAATATTATATATATATTTTTTTATTTTGCCTAAGATGGCCACTATCACACTTCCCATTTCACACCATATCTCAAGCTACCTTGGCCCCTCTTTCCTATTAATTGCCCTTCATGCCATACCTTACCAAGATGCAGTATACGAGTGCCCGCTCATTTCTTTGGAGACGCGTACACACCGAGAGCTGCCAAATGGCTCATACCAACTCAAACTGACCTCGTTCCAGACAGGCTTGCACAACAGCCCAAAACAAAAGCATCCACACTGTACACCTGGCAACACCTTCAAAACCAACCTCTTCACAACTGCCATGCACACGTATATACACGAGCCCAGAATACCACTCAAAAAAACGCCTAACATACTTTGCCACCCAGAAGGATGTAAGGTGAAAAAAAGAAAGAAAAGCCTGCCTCTACAGCCCTTCCACCTCGCAAACTTGGAATAACACACACGAATGGGGGCAGCACCAGCCACCGGCTGGAACAATTCTCGCACTTCACCACCCAACCCACGCCAGACAGACATCAAAAAACAGGGGCACCATAGACCAAGATAAACACCCAGTAATATATTTCCAGTCAAAACATTATACAAGCTTCTCCCGACACAGAAGCTTTACTCACACAATTTACAAACACTCACTCAGGCCAGTCTCTGCCGAGGATACACCACATCCCCAATCACCACGAACCTCTTGCCTGCCTGCTGTACCAACCACACCAGAATGAACCCGGCCACTCTCACTTCAGAAGGCGCCCACACCAGCTAACCCTCAAGTCTCTCTGCAGCCCATCACCTCTGCATGTGTCGTCAGCAGCTCGATCATCATCTCTTTCACTCTCTGTGCTGATCCTCTGTCAGCTCGCAACAAACCCAGGCAGCTTATCTGCCTTGCTACCGGCCCACCACCAGCAGCAACACCAACCTTTCTCTCTATCTCACTCGGCACCCACTCTGCTCACTGTCGCCTCTAACTAACTGAACCAAGGCCACACCACCTCAGTCTGTCCACTAGTCGTCGCGAGCCCTCCTGGGCATCCAGCCTCTCTTACGTTCACCTGCCACCAATCGGCTTCCACCATTCACCTGCCCTTCAGCAGCTGCACCCCACTTCACTCACACTTGAGTTACCTGCTCTTGCTGTCCACGAAACTCCAAAACCCAATAGCTCCATGGCTCCTTTCAACTTCCGGCTTCAGCCCTTCCACTACAGAATGACCAGGCCCTCCACCTTCATACCAGGCGGCCACCACCTCACAGCATCGGCCCATAGGCGGCCGGTCCCACTGGCTCCCACAGTCGTCACACCAGTAGCCCACAGACAATCACCCGCAGCCGGTCTCTCTCTCACGTGCTTGGCGGCTATGCTCCTTTTTCACTCCTCTGTCTTCGCCTCTCTGCAGCAACTTTACCCGCCAGGCGTCTCACGTACAAGCCTAGGCTTTAACACCAGCTGCGCCAGCATCTCTTTGGCGCCTTCACACAGTCAGCTTCTTCACCAGGAAGGCTCCCCGTTGGCCTGTCACCAGCCACACGTCACAAACCCAAGCCCGTCAGCTCTTCCATGCAGCTCTTGTCTCCTGCAGCTGCCGCACTACGCCTGGGAACCCCCGACTTCAACAACACAGCCACGGCTCTTTTCTATCTGCAGACAGCTGCCCGACTCGCCACCTTCTCTGCCTTTCCAGAATGTTGCGTTGGCAGCGTAGTAAAGCTCCACGCCTTCTTTTCTTTTTTGGCCATTCAATATTATATATTTTTCATTTTTCCTAAGAGACGGCCACCCCAAATACCTTTACACACAAATTGCTAATGGTTGCATTGGGCCATCAATCATTAAAAAAACTCCACGCTTTCCACACACCTCTTTCTCAAGGTAACACCGGCCCTCTCAGTGTTTAATGCCCATGCCTCCATACACATTCCAAATGCAACCCACGATCCTTGGTGGGGACGCGTACACATATCCGGCCATCGAAGAGCTGATATCAACTCAAGCTGACCATGTTCCAGACAGGCTTGCACAAACCTAAAAATAAAAGCATCCACACTGAACAGCTGGCAACGCCTTCAAAACCAACCTCTTCACACCTGCCATGCACACGTATGTACACTGACCAAAAAGACCTCTCAAAAAAACGCCTGACATACTTTGCCACCCCCCATCTGCTAGAGCATTCATGCTCAGCAGCAAAAAGCAATTCCAGTAGCTATCCGCCAGGATCAAAAGGAAACAGCAACTCACCATCCCATTCCCCAGCATCCGTTAAACACCATGGCTGCATCACTGCACACCAAACATTAACCACATCCATAAAACCATTTCCATGCACTTCACCCACAACTAACCTCCTCGTCTTCAAAACCTGGAGCATTGCAGCATCTAGCATCCCATTCATCAACACCTGTAAAGGCCAGGTTCCAGAATTTTGATCTTTTTGCACACCAAAATCCACATTCTCTCCAATGGGAGTGTCCACAAGCACTTCCAGCTCCTGAAATACAGGCATCTCTTCACAACCATCCAGCTCAACTGGCTCAAAATCTTTGTCTTCCAGGGACTTTGCCTTCAGCATCTCAGCAATCCGCAAAGAAGCCTTTGCCACACTCTCAGCCATATCAGCATCCATCTCCACTTCTGGCTCCTGCTCATCCAGGCTAGCAACTTCCCAGATATCATCCTCAGGCACAATACTCATCTCACAACGCTCTTCATCAGCCAAATCCACATGCATACCTTCTTCAGTGTTGCCAACCCCCCTGGTATTCTCCTCCAAAGACTCCCCAGCACATAATGCATCAAATGGAACAACATCCATACCTTTCATCACAGGTACCAGACCACCATCCAGCTGTCCAAGAAAATCCAGGATAATAGGATCATCCTCCACGCTCTCCACATCCGCATCACAAACCATCTTCACTTCATCAGAAGTCTCTACCCCATCCTCCTCCCTTGCAAAATCTGACAAAGAATCATCCTCAAAGCATCCTGTATCCAGCTCCTCTTCCTTCTCATCATCAGCCAATCCCAAGGCATCATCCTCTTTACTTCCATGTGCATGCATGTCATCCAAATCCTCCGAACGATCTCCAATAGAACCTTCCAGATCACTGTCATGTACAGCCACGACGTCTAAATCCAAAGAAGAATCCACTGGCAACTCCTTATCTTCACTTTGCTCCTTCACCTGCTTTTCATCCACCTGCACATGCTTTTCAAACTTTGGAAAAAAATCAGAAGGCACATAAAAGATCCCCCTTTGTACCTGTATCGGCCTTTGAGGCTCCTGCTTAATCCAACTTTGCATTGGGCTCTTATCCACCTCAACCAAATTTACCTGCATATCCCTTACAGACATGACACCCTCATACGGATAAATACCCATCTCCATCTGCTTCAAAATCTTGCCTTCCTTTTCCCTAGCAATCCTAACAGCATCATCAAATGACCTGGGATTCTTTAACTCAACCCTGACCTTTAAATGGGGTAGCAAACCATCAATAAACAAGCTCTTCTTCAAAAACATAGGAGGAACTTCCTGCTTTAATGCCATACACCACTTACCCCACAAACATGTAAATACCTTCACAAAATCATCCAATGATTGCCCATGTACCTGCTTCAAGATGCTCAACTCCTGCCAAAGCACACTAGAATCCTCCACTTGCTGAAAACGCTCCAAAAGGCCTTCCTTCAACCTGTCCAGGGTCAAAACACCAGCATCCTGTGCTTAAAAATCCTTCAGCCAGCTTCGGGCATCTCCCTTCAAAAAAATCTTTATCAGCCTCAGAACCTGCTCTTCATCTGTCACATGGTTGCTAATGCATGCCAACTCCATCTGCTCCAAGAAGTCAACCACATCTTCACCCTTCCTGCCATGAAACTCCGGATAAGACCACATCATGACAACCTGTACCAATCCCTGAGCTCTCCTCAGTGGAACACACGCCCTTCTAGGCAAAGAACAATGCCAGAGCTATCCTCAGTGGGACAATCCTTGAGAAATCCTCAGTGGGGGCACCAGAAGGATGTGAGGTGAAAAAAAGAAAGAAAAGCCTGCCTCTACAGCCCTTCCACCTCGCAAAATTGGAATAACACACACGAACGGGGGCAGCAGCCACCGGCGGCTGGAACAATTCTCGCACTTCACCACCCAACCCACGCCAGACAGACAGCAAAAAACAGGGGCACCATAGACCAAGATAAACACCCAGTAATATATTTCCAGTCAAAACATTATACAAGCTTCTCCCGACACAGAAGCTTTACTCACACAATTTACAAACACTCACTCAGGCCAGTCTCTGCCGAGGATACACCACATCCCCAATCACCACGAACCTCTCGCCTGCCTGCTGTACCAACCACACCAGAATGAACCCGGCCACTCTCACTTCAGAAGGCGCCCACACCAGCTAACCCTCAAGTCTCTCTGCAGCCCACACCAGCTAACCCTCAAGTCTCTCTGCAGCCCATCACCTCTGCATGTGTCGTCAGCAGCAGCAGCTCGATCATCATCTCTTTCACTCTCTGTGCTGATCCTCTGTCAGCTCGCAACAAACCCAGGCAGCTTATCTGCCTTGCTACCGGCCCACCACCAGCAGCAACACCAACCTTTCTCTCTATCTCACTCGGCACCCACTCTGCTCACTGTCGGCTCTAACTAACTGAACCAAGGCCACACCACCTCAGTCTGTCCACTAGTCGTCGCGAGCCCTCCTGGGCATCCAGCCTCTCTTACGTTCACCTGCCACCAATCGGCTTCCACCATTCACTTGCCCTTCAGCAGCTGCACCCCACTTCACTCACACTCGAGTTACCTGCTCTTGCTGTCCACGAAACTCCAAAACCCAATAGCTCCATGGCTTCTTTCAACTTCCGGCTTCAGCCCTTCCACTGCAGAATGACCAGGCCCTCCACCTTCATACCAGGCGGCCACCACCTCACAGCATCGGCCCATAGGCGGCCTGTCCCACTGGCTCCCACAGTCGTCACACCAGCAGCCCACAGACGATCACCCGCAGCCGGTCTCTCTCTCACGTGCTTGGCGGCTATGCTCCTTTTTCACTCCTCTGTCTTTGCCTCTCTGCAGCAACTTTACCCGCCAGGCGTCTCACGTACAAGCCTAGGCTTTAACACCAGCTGCGCCAGCATCTCTTTGGCGCCTTCACACAGTCAGCTTCTTCACCAGGAAGGCTCCCCGTTGGCCTGTCACCAGCCACATGTCACAAACCCAAGCCCGTCAGCTCTTCCATGCAGCTCTTGTCTCCCGCAGCTATCGCACTGCGCCTGGGAACCCCCGACTTCAACAACACAGCCACGGCTCTTTTCTATCTGCAGACAGCTGCCCGACTCGCCACCTTCTCTGCCTTTCCAGAACGTTGCGTTGGTAGCGTAGTAAAGCTCCACTCCTTCTTTTCTTTTTTGGCCATTTAATATTATATATTTTTCATTTTTCCTAAGAGACGGCCACCCCAAATACCTTTACACACAAATTGCTAATGGTTGCATTGGGCCATCAATCATTAAAAAAACTCCACGCTTTCCACACACCTCTTTCTCAAGGTAACACCGGCCCTCTCAGTGTTTAATGCCCATGCCTCCATACACATTCCAAATGCAACCCACGATCCTGGGGGACGCGTACACATATCCGGCCATCGAAGAGCTGATATCAACTCAAGCTGACCATGTTCCAGACAGGCTTGCACAAACCTAAAAATAAAAGCATCCACACTGAACAGCTGGCAACGCCTTCAAAACCAACCTCTTCACACCTGCCATGCACACGTATGTACACTGACCAAAAAGACCTCTCAAAAAAACGCCTGACACTTACCAACATGAGTAGCTCTGCATTGTTGTGATTTGCCTCAAGGCAAGGCTGAGGTGATCAATAATGAATGACGGTTTTTGTTGTGATTTTTGTGGCAGAAGGCTTTGTGTGTTGAATGACAATGTTCTAAGCTACTGTTAGAATACTATTGAACCTTGTAGGTGATGCTTGAGCAATTTAGTAAGTTGTTTATGGTTTTTTTCTTTTTAAAAATCAAACAATAAATGTGTTTTGTAGCCCTTCCAGAAAATAAGGCCCACTCTCAAATTGTTTTGTATCCATTTGGTCCATGTAATAGCACTAGTCCTTGAGATTTAAGAGCTAATCACAAGCAACTTCACAATCTTTGCCCACAACTGTCAATCTTGATCAAGCTGTCTTGTTTAGCACTAATCTTTTAAACATTAGTACGAATCCACTCTTTAATCTCTTCTTGGGCCAAGATTTGATGAATCTTTCAAGATTTGTAGTAATCCACAAAATTGATTCACTATTTTGTTCTAATCATCAAATGTGATGCGATCCTTAATGGCTATCAACCAATCAATGGTCGGTAGTCTTTTCCAACATATAACACAACCACCAAGTCCTTTGGTATATGGGGCACATTGGTTAATGCCAGAGGAGTGGGTTCGACTCCCAATGGGGCTTAATGAGTATCAACAACAAACAGTTGGCAACAAATTTTTTATTAATAATACATTCATGCATCATTTCATGTCTTGTATACATCTTTCTGTAAATTTGTCAATCTCAAGCCTTGGATGCCTTACTTGAATCAATATTAACTTGTATACATCAAGATTTATACTAATCAGTGTAGATTTGTAGTACTTTAATAGATTTATAATCAGCGTAGATTTGTAGTACTTCAATAGATTTATACTAATCAGTGTAGATTTGTAGTACTTCAATAGATTTATAATCTTTATCTATCTTCTTTGCCAGTATCAAGATCAGAAAGATTTGATCAATAATCACTTACTATTATATCTCTGCATCAAGATTTGCTTTCAGTACAATAAACTTTGCATAATTTGTAAATTGCTCTGTTCTGCACTATAGATCTACACCAATCTTTGAAAATCTGTATCAACTACACAATCTTGAAATCTGCACCAAGATTTTGCACACTTTCTTGAAATTGTATCAAATTTCTGCACAGCAATCTTGATGTCTATACAGCAAACTGTACTCTGCATAAACTCTGTAATTTGAATACTCTGCATAGTCTGCACCAATACTCTGCACATTCTTCACTAGTCTTTGAAAACTACAATGAAATTTATGCAAAACTGCTTCAACAACCAAACTTCTTGTAAATCTACTCCAAGAACTCCCAGATTTTGGAAAATAGGATAGAGATAGAGGCTTAATGGATTAATAATTGGAACTGTAGGTTCTCTAAACAAGATAATGCGAGAAAATCCCTCAATATTGGTTGCTAAAATCTCTGTAAACCATAAAATACCATATTAGAGAGTTTGGGAAAATCCCAATCCCCATTTTGCAAGATTTAAAAAAATGGGAGACATGGTAAAACCTTTTAAGATTTTTTCAAAACCCCCTCATGTGACATATCATTGGAAAGCATGGTAAAACCCCCTCATGTGACATATCATTGGAAAATCCCAATCCCCATTTTGCAAGATTTAAAAAAATGGGAGACATGGTAAAACCTTTTAAGATTTTTTCAAAACCCCCTCATGTGACATATCATTGGAAAGCTCTTTAATCCACATTCTTTGACAACTTTGGAATTGGTATGCTCAAGATACACCAAAAAGTAAATTAAAAAGAAAATTTCCAAAGTAATGGGATTTTCTCAAATTCCCTAATATGGTCTTCTAATTCAAAAATCAAGATCAATAAGATCAAGAAGTTCAAGAAATCACACAGTAAAGTGGATTAGTATTTAATACAAATTCAAAAATGATTAACAAAAATTTCATTACTAATCTTGTCAAACAAGAAATTAGCAAATCTGAAAATTGTGTAAAAATCAATTTTGAAAATGATTACCACTAATCAAGATTAAAAAATGCATTTCAAAAAATTGGATTAACAATAATCCAAAAATAATTATCATTAATCAAGATCAAGAAAATTCGTTTTAAAATTTGGATTAAGCATAATCCAAAAATGATTATCATTAATTACTCCCTAAGCAAGGATCTAAGCCAAGAACTCTGATCCTAGGGATCTAAGCCAAGAGCTCTAATACCAATGCAAAAGACTAGGGTTAGCCACTCAAATCATGGAGTGGCAACATGGGTGTGGGTCACCATCCTAGGGCAATATCCAAGAAAGGCCATGAAAGCTTGGGCAAGAACACCAAGAAGACATGAATGTTTATAGAGTGAATATGATCAAAAAAGGGTACAATGTCCATGAGCCCTATGCCTAATATAGCCCAAGGCCCCCAAAAGTACACAATAGAGTGTCCTTGATTTGCATGAGTGAAAGTCTTTCCCATAATATTTTGAATTCATCTTATTCCTAGAGTTCCCTTTATTTGCATGAGGGAAAGTCTTTCACATAATGTTTTGAATTCATCTTATTCCTAGAGTGCCCTTGATTTGCATGAGTGAAAGTCTTTCACATAATGTTTTCAATTTTGTGAGCCTTATTTACAAGGGCCCAAAAGGGATGAGGATTATTACGATGCCCAATTGTTTGCTTCAAAAAGTTTCTCTACAAATTAGCCTCATATAAAAGCAAGATGATGTTTTGTGTTTCCTTGAGCATGTTAAAGGATTTCTTATGACTTTTTCCATCTCACAAATTTTTTCACACGTGACTCTTTTAGAAAATATAAAGGGATATTTCTAGAGTTTCCCTTGAGTTGCATGAGTACTTTTCAAGTCTTTCATACAATGTTTTGAATTTTCTTGTTTTATGTTTTGGAAAATGGATGTTTTAATAAGTTGGGAAAGTACTATGCCATTTACAGATGTTGCCACTTTATATCCTCACTGTCCATTAAAAATTTATAGATTATAAAGATAACTAAATTTAGAATAAAGGACATGTCCTACTATAACAAATTTACAATAAAGAACATGTCCTATGGTCCCACAAATTTTAAAGATATGATATTAAGTAAGATGTGAAACTTGTGTGATCTATCAATCATTTGATTTGATCTTGTTGTCATGCTTTTTGTCACTAAGTTTTTTTATGTATGAGCCACTCATCAAGTGTGCCGGTGCTCTCTCTCTCTCTCTCTCTCTCTCTCTCTCTCTCTCTCTCTCTCTCTCTCTCTCTCTCTCTCGTGGGGTGTGTGCACGGGATGTGTGTGTGTGTGTGTGTGTGTGTATGCTAATGCAAAAGACTAGGGTTAGCCACTCAAATCATGGAGTGGCAACATGGGTGTGGGTCACCATCCTAGGGCAATATCCAAGAAAGGCCATGAAAGCTTGGGCAAGAGCACCAAGAAGACATGAATGTTTATAGAGTGAATACGATCAAAAAAGGGTACAATGTCCATGAACCCTATGCCTAGTATAGCCCAAGGCCCCCAAAAGTACACATGTAAATGTCCCTAAGCCCAAGTGCCTAGGCCCCATCCCCCATGTGCATGTGCACCCAAACCTACTTCATTACATTTTCATCGTTTTGAGCATCGCACACACGATGCTCAATAGCGACGTGTATAACAACGTGCGTAGGAGGCCTCTAACAAAAGAAGCGGGTGTCGCTAAGGGAGAGTGGTGTTGTAGTGACTATCTTTAAGGGAATTCATCTTAATCCTAGAGTGCCCTTGATTTTTATGAGTGACAAGTCTTTCACATAATGTTTTGAATTCATCTTATTCCTAGAGTGTCCTTGATTTGCATGAGTGAAAGTCTTTCCCATAATATTTTGAATTCATCTTATTCCTAGAGTGTCCTTGATTTGCATGAGTGAAAGTCTTTCCCATAATATTTTGAATTCATCTTATTCCTAGAGTGCCCTTTATTTGCATGAGGGAAAGTCTTTCACATAATGTTTTGAATTCATCTTATTCCTAGAGTGCCCTTGATTTGCATGAGTGAAAGTCTTTCACATAATGTTTTCAATTTTGTGAGCCTTATTTACAAGGGCCCAAAAGGGATGAGGATTATTACGATGTCCAATTGTTTGCTTCAAAAAGTTTCTCTACAAATTAGCCTCATATAAAAGCAAGATGATGTTTTGTGTTTCCTTGAGCATGTTAAAGGATTTCTTATGACTTTTTCATCTCACAAATTTTTTCACACGTGATTCTTTTAGAAAATATAAAGGAATATTTCTAGAGTTTCCCTTGAGTTGCACGAGTACTTTTCAAGTCTTTCATACAATGTTTTGAATTTTCTTGTTTTATAATTTGGAAAATGGATTTTTTAATAGGTTGGGAGAAAGTACTATGCCATTTACAGATGTTGTCACTTTATATCCTTACTGTCCCATTAAAAATTTATAGGTTATAAAGATAACTAAATTTAGAATAAAGGACATGTCCTACTATAACAAATTTACAATAAAGAACATGTCCTATGGTCCCACAAATTTTAAAGATATGATATTAAGTTAGATGTGAAACTTGTGTGATCTATCAATCATTTGATTTGATCTTGTTGTCATGCTTTTTGTCACTAAGTTTTTTTATGTATGAGCCACTCATCAAGTGTGCCGGCTCTCTCTCTCTCTCTCTCTTTCTCTCTCTCTCTCTCTCTCTCTCTCTCTCTCTCTCTCTCGTGGGGTGTGTGCACGGGATGTGTGTGTGTGTGTGTGTATGCTAATGCAAAAGACTAGGGTTAGCCACTCAAATCATGGAGTGGCAACATGGGTGTGGGTCACCATCCTAGGGCAATATCCAAGAAAGGCCATGAAAGCTTGGGCAAGAGCACCAAGAAGACATGAATGTTTATAGAGTGAATACGATCAAAAAAGGGTACAATGTCCATGAACCCTATGCCTAGTATAGCCCAAGGCCCCCAAAAGTACACATGTAAATGTCCCTAAGCCCAAGTGCCTAGGCCCCATCCCCCATGTGCATGTGCACCCAAACCTACTTCATTACATTTTCATCGTTTTGAGCATCGCACACACGATGCTCAACAGCGACGTGTATAACAACGTGCGTAGGAGGCCTCTAACAAAAGAAGCGGGTGTCGCTAAGGGAGAGTGGTGTTGTAGTGACTATCTTTAAGGGAGAGTGGTGTTGTAGTGACTATCTTTAAGGAAATTCATCTTAATCCTAGAGTGCCCTTGATTTTTATGAGTGACAAGTCTTTCACATAATGTTTTGAATTCATCTTATTCCTAGAGTGTCCTTGATTTGCATGAGTGAAAGTCTTTCCCATAATATTTTGAATTCATCTTATTCCTAGAGTGTCCTTGATTTGCATGAGTGAAAGTCTTTCCCATAATATTTTGAATTCATCTTATTCCTAGAGTGCCCTTTATTTGCATGAGGGAAAGTCTTTCACATAATGTTTTGAATTCATCTTATTCCTAGAGTGCCCTTGATTTGCATGAGTGAAAGTCTTTCACATAATGTTTTCAATTTTGTGAGCCTTATTTACAAGGGCCCAAAAGGGATGAGGATTATTACGATGTCCAATTGTTTGCTTCAAAAAGTTTCTCTACAAATTAGCCTCATATAAAAGCAAGATGATGTTTTGTGTTTCCTTGAGCATGTTAAAGGATTTCTTATGACTTTTTCATCTCACAAATTTTATCACACGTGACTCTTTTAGAAAATATAAAGGGATATTTCTAGAGTTTCCCTTGAGTTGCATGAGTACTTTTCAAGTCTTTCATACAATGTTTTGAATTTTCTTGTTTTATGTTTTGGAAAATGGATGTTTTAATAAGTTGGGAAAGTACTATGCCATTTACAGATGTTGCCACTTTATATCCTCACTGTCCATTAAAAATTTATAGGTTATAAAGATAACTAAATTTAGAATAAAGGACATGTCCTACTATAACAAATTTACAATAAAGAACATGTCAATTTACAATAAAGAACATGTCCTATGGTCCCACAAATTTCAAAGATATGATATTAAGTAAGATGTGAAACTTGTGTGATCTATCAATCATTTGATTTGATCTTGTTGTCATGCTTTTTGTCACTAAGTTTTTTTATGTATGAGCCACTCATCAAGTGTGCCGGCTCTCTCTCTCTCTCTCTCTCTCTCTCTCTCTCTCTCTCTCTCTCTCTCTCTCTCTCTCTCTCGTGGGGTGTGTGCACGGGATGTGTGTGTGTGTGTGTGTGTATGCTAATGCAAAAGACTAGGGTTAGCCACTCAAATCATGGAGTGGCAACATGGGTGTGGGTCACCATCCTAGGGCAATATCCAAGAAAGGCCATGAAAGCTTGGGCAAGAGCACCAAGAAGACATGAATGTTTATAGAGTGAATACGATCAAAAAAGGGTACAATGTCCATGAACCCTATGCCTAGTATAGCCCAAGGCCCCCAAAAGTACACATGTAAATGTCCCTAAGCCCAAGTGCCTAGGCCCCATCCCCCATGTGCATGTGCACCCAAACCTACTTCATTACATTTTCATCGTTTTGAGCATCGCACACACGATGCTCAACAGCGACGTGTATAACAACGTGCGTAGGAGGCCTCTAACAAAAGAAGCGGGTGTCGCTAAGGGAGAGTGGTGTTGTAGTGACTATCTTTAAGGGAGAGTGGTGTTGTAGTGACTATCTTTAAGGAAATTCATCTTAATCCTAGAGTGCCCTTGATTTTTATGAGTGACAAGTCTTTCACATAATGTTTTGAATTCATCTTATTCCTAGAGTGTCCTTGATTTGCATGAGTGAAAGTCTTTCCCATAATATTTTGAATTCATCTTATTCCTAGAGTGTCCTTGATTTGCATGAGTGAAAGTCTTTCCCATAATATTTTGAATTCATCTTATTCCTAGAGTGCCCTTTATTTGCATGAGGGAAAGTCTTTCACATAATGTTTTGAATTCATCTTATTCCTAGAGTGCCCTTGATTTGCATGAGTGAAAGTCTTTCACATAATGTTTTCAATTTTGTGAGCCTTATTTACAAGGGCCCAAAAGGGATGAGGATTATTACGATGTCCAATTGTTTGCTTCAAAAAGTTTCTCTACAAATTAGCCTCATATAAGAGCAAGATGATGTTTTGTGTTTCCTTGAGTATGTTAAAGGATTTCTTATGACTTTTTCATCTCACAAATTTTATCACACGTGACTCTTTTAGAAAATATAAAGGGATATTTCTAGAGTTTCCCTTGAGTTGCATGAGTACTTTTCAAGTCTTTCATACAATGTTTTGAATTTTCTTGTTTTATGTTTTGGAAAATGGATGTTTTAATAAGTTGGGAAAGTACTATGCCATTTACAGATGTTGCCACTTTATATCCTCACTGTCCATTAAAAATTTATAGGTTATAAAGATAACTAAATTTAGAATAAAGGACATGTCCTACTATAACAAATTTACAATAAAGAACATGTCAATTTACAATAAAGAACATGTCCTATGGTCCCACAAATTTCAAAGATATGATATTAAGTAAGATGTGAAACTTGTGTGATCTATCAATCTTTTAATTTGATCTTGTTGTCATGCTTTTTGTCACAGTTTTTTTATGTATGAGCCAGTCATCAAGTGCGCCGGTGCTCTCTCTCTCTCTCTCTCTCTCTCTCTCTCTCTCTCTCTCTCTCTCTCGTGGGGTGTGTGCACGGGATGTGTGTGTGTGTGTGTGTGTGTGTGTGTGTGTGTGTGTGTGTGCACATTGAAAACAATAATTGAAGTGTAAACAATATATGATAATTATTAAAATTATAGCAAATATGTGGGTTATATAAAAGTTAGGACAAAAATATATAATAACTATTAAAATTAAAGCAAATATGTGGGTTAGATAAAAGTTAGGATAAAAATATAATTTGATAATTATTAAAATTAAAGCAAATATGTGGGTTATATAAAAGTGAGGATAAAAATATAATTTGATAATTATTGATGTTAAAGTAAATATGTAGGTTATATAAGAGTTAGGCTATAAAGACCATATTAGGGAGTTTGGGAAAATCCCAATTTCCATTTTGCAAGAGCAAAAAATGGGGGGCACAATAAACCCTTTTAAACTTTTATCAAAACCCCCTCATGTGACATATTGTTTGGAAAGCTCTTGAAGACTAGGGTTAGCCACTCAAATCGTGCTTTGGTCGCTCATCCTCTCAGTCTCATCTCGATAAGCAAAATCATGGCCACCTAAAATATATAAGCTTAATATATAACTTAGAGAGAGAGAGGTAGGCACATGAATATAAAACTTGAGATAGAGAGGTAGCTGCCTATACCCACATTCCACCTAGATTCCAAGCTAGATAATTTCTCCTTTTCTACAATAACTCTAAATCTACCCCATATTTTAGCACCCATATAACATGATGGATAGCCACTTTTTGATGTACTCTCTATCTCTCTGTCTCTCTTTCTCTCTTTCTCCCTCCCTCCCTCCCACCCTCTCTCTCTCTCTCTCTCTCTCTCTCTCTCTCTCTCTCTCTCTCCATTAAAGCATGGATTGGATTGAACTATGCATCCTCCCTATCTCCATTAAAGCTTGGATTAGATTTAACTAAGCTATTGTGCTATGGGCAATCCTTCTCATAATCTCGTCCTTTAGTAGCTCCACTCGACCCTCTTACTTATTTTACAGTAATGATTGTTAAGTTTTTCTCTTTAGTAAGCTATGTGCGCTTTGATCAACTTTACCCACTTCACAATATTATTGTGTGTGGCCAACCTTTATACTAAGCATGGGGCTTCCTGCAAAAGGAGCAAGCCTTATAGCTAGGTCCAATAGATTGCTTTAAAAGTTTCTCTAAGTTTCCTAAAAACCTCAGAAAATAGCCTCATATATTTTTGTTTTTTGTATAATTATGTTTTCTTGAGCATATTACACGCTTTATAAGGAATTTTTCCATCCATGTATTCAATTTTTTTTACACTTTCTCTAAGGGAATTATCTTATTACTAGAGTTCCCTTGATTTGCATAAGTGAAAGTCTTTTATATAATGTTGCTGGGATTATTACAAGGGCCTAAAAGGAATGAGGATTATTGTGAGGTCCACTGTGTGTAAGTTCTTGAGCATGTTGTTTTGTGTTTTTGAAGGATTTCTTATGACCTTCCTTCTATTTGCTCAACGTTTTTCACACTCAACTCTTTTAGAAAATAGAAAGGAATATTTCTAGACTGCCCTTAAGTTGCATGAGTACTTTCAAGTCTTTCATATAATGTTTTGAATTTTGTTGTTTTATGTTTAAAAAATGGATTCTTTAATAAGTTGGGGAAGTATTGTACCATTTACATATGTTGTTACTGTATATCCTCTCCATCCATTTGAAATTTAAAGGTTGTAAAGATAACTAAATTCAGAATAAAGGGCATGTCCTATTATAACAAGTTTACAATAAAGGACATGTCCTATGATAAAAAAATTAAAGATATGATATTTTTAGATGTGAAACTTATGAGTGATCTATCAATTGTTTGATTTGATCTTGTTGTCATGGTTTTTGTCACTAAGTATTTTTTATGTATGAGCCACTCATCAAGAGTGGTGGTGCTCTCTCTCTCTCTCTCTCTCTCTCTCTCTCTCTCTCTCTCTCTCTCTCTCTCTCTCTCTCTCATGTGTGTGGTGTGTGCGGGGGTGTGCACATGTGTACATTGAAAAAAAAATTAAGGGTAAAAATTTATGATAATTATTGAAATTAAAGCAATAGGTGGGTTATATATAAAAGTTGGGGTTTAAGAAAATTGATAATTATTGACATTAAAGTAAATACTTGGGTTATATAAAAGTTAGGCTATACAATAAAATTCAAAGTATTAAGCTAAGATATATAATAGTTAATTAAAATTTATACACACAAAAAAGCACGTGAAATTCAGCAAACTTTTAATGTAGAATATTGACATACATAAATAAGAAATTATGAGATTTAAAACCTTTTTTGAAGATATTTATTTTTGAGAATTTAATGTTCTATTACATGAACTCTACTACCAGGTGCTAGGCTTCATGCATAAAATCCATAATGTTTTTATTTATAGCAATGTTTTTTTAAGAGTTTAATTATATATTATACTATGGTAAGTGCTAGTATTGGAAATCAAGTTCTACACATCATCAAGCCTAGGTACCACTTGGGATAGAACGCGTTGGTTTTCCTTAAAAACCTTTCCTATCAATATTTTGACTAAATTTTCCATGTGTATTACCAACTCCTTCCTTTATTCCATCAACATAAGTCCATTACTAGTTATAATTATAGCTAAATATATATTGTAATAGAGTAGCAAATTTTAAATATATACACAACTATTGAATGTGTAAATCAACTTATTAAATGTTGAATGTGTAAATCAAATTTTCTCTAGCTCTCCTAAAGGCCTCACAAAGTAGCTTCATATAAAAGCAAGATGATATTTTATGTTTTCTTAAGCATGTTAAAGGATTTCTTATAACTTTTTCCATCTATTTGCTCAAAGATTTTCACACACGATTCTTTTAGAAAATATAAAGGGATAGTTCTAGAGTGCCCTTGAGTTGCATGAGTACATTTCAAGTCTTTCATATAATGTTTTGAATTTTCTTGCTTCATGTTTAAAAAAAAGATTTTTTGATAAGTGGAAAAAGTACTATACCATTTACATATGTTGTCACTTTATATCCTCTCCATTCATTTAAAATTTATAGCTTATAAAGATAACTAAATTTAGAATAAATGACATGTCCTACTATAACAAATTTACAATAATTAACTTCCTATTATAACAAATTTTAAAGATATGATATTTTTAGATGTGAAACTTGTGTGATCTATCAATCATTTGATTTGATCTTGTTGTCATGCTTTTTGTCACTAAGTTTTTTTTGTATGAGCCACTCATCAAGAGTGGTGCTCTCTCTCTCTCTCTCTCTCTCTCTCTCTCTCTCTCTCTCTCTCTCTCTCTGGTTGTGTGATCATGTGTGTGTGGTGCATGTGCGTATGCACTTTGAAAAAATAATATAAATGTAAACAATATATGATAATTATTTAAATTAAAGAAAATATGCAAGTTATATAAAAGTTGAGATAAAAAATAAAATTTGATAATTATTAACATTAAAGTAAATATGTAGGTTATATAAAAGTTAGGTTATAATACAATAAAATCATATAGATTACTTAAAAATATTATATTATATCTCATAGTAAGGTGCTTTGGTCTCTCGTCCTCTCAATCTCATCTCGACAAGCAATTTAGCATGGCCATCCTACAATATATAAGCTTAACATATAACAGATAGAGAGAGAGGTAGACACATGAAGATAGAACATGGGATAGAGAGGCAGCTCCTATATCCACCTTCCACCTAGATTCCACACTAAATTTCTCCCCTTCTACAATATCTCCAAATTTAGCTCATCTTTTAGCACCCATATAACGTGATGGATTGTCACTTCTTCACGTATATTCTCTCTCTCTCTCTCTCTCTCTCTCTCTCTCTCTCTCTCTCTCTCTCTCTCTCTCTCTCTCTCTCTCTCTCTCTCTCTCTATTAAATCATGGATTGGATTGAGCTATGCATCCTCCCTCTCTCCATTAAAGCTTGGATTGGATTGAACTAATCTATTGTGCTATGGCCCATCCTTCTCATAAGCTCTTCCTTTAGCAGCATCGCTTGACCCGCTTACCTACTTTACAATAAGCCAAGTGGGTTGTGATCAGCTTTACCCACTTCACAATATTTTTGCGTGTGACCAACCTTTATACTAAGCATGGGACTTATTGCAAAAGGAGCAAGGCTTATTGCTTTAAAAGTTTCTCTAAGTTTCCTAAAAACCTCACAAAATAGTCTTGTATACAAGTGGCCTTTTTTCTCTTGTATTGTGTTTTCTTGAGCATATTGCAAGCTTTATAAGGACTTTTTCCATCCACATATTCAAATTTTTTACACTTTCTTTAAGGGAATTTATCTTATTGCCAGAGTGCCCTTGATTTACATGAGTGAATGTCTTTCACATAATGTTTTTAATTTTGTGGGGCTTATTACAAGGGCCTAAAAGGGATGAGGATTATTACGAGGTCCAATGTGTGTTTTCTTGAGCATGTTGTTTTGTGTTTTCTTAAACATGTTGAAGGATTTCCTATGACTTTCCTTCGATTTGCTAAAAGTTTTTCACACTCAACTCTTTTAGAAAATAGAAAGGAATATTTCTAGAGTGCCCTTGAGTTGCATGAGTACTTTTGAATTCTTTCATACAATGTTTTGAATTTTGTTGTTTTATGTTTAAAAATGGATTCTTAGAAGTTGGGGAGGTACTATACCATTTACATATTGTTACTTTATATCCTCTCCACATTCATTTAAAATTCAAAGGTTGTAAAGATAACTAAATTTAGAGTAAAGGGCATGTCCTACTATAACAAATTTACAAAAAAGGACATGTCCTACGATAACAAATTTTAAAAATATAATATTTTTAGATGTGAAACTTATGAGTGACCTATCAATCGTTTGATTTGATCTTGTTGTCATGCTTTTTGTCACTAAGTTTTTATTATGCATGAGCTACTTATCAAGACTGTTGGTGCTCTCTCTCTCTCTCTCTCTCTCTCTCTCTCTCTCTCTCTCTCTCTCTCTCTCTCTCTCTCTCTCTCTCTCTCTCTCTCTCTCTCTCTCTCTCTCGGTGTGTGTGATCATGTGTGTGTGGTGCGTGTGTGTATGCACATTGAAAAAATAATTTAAGTGTAAACAATATATGATAATTATTTAAATTAAAGAAAATATGCAAGTTATATAAAAGTTGAGATAAAAAATAAAATTTGATAATTATTAACATTAAAGTAAATATGTAGGTTATATAAAAGTTAGGTTATAATACAATAAAATTGTATAGATTACTTAAAAATATTATATTATATCTCATAGTAAGGTGCTTTGGTCCCTCATCCTCTTAATCTCATCTAGACAAGCAATTTAGCATGGCCATCCTACAATATATAAGCTTAACATATAACAGATAGAGAGAGAGGTAGACACATGAAGATAGAACATGGGATAGAGAGGCAGCTCCTATATCCACCTTCCACCTAGATTCCACACTAGATTTCTCCCCTTCTACAATATCTCCAAATTTAGCCCATCTTTTAGCACCCATATAACGTGATGGATTGTCACTTCTTCACGTATATTCTCTCTCTCTCTCTCTCTCTCTCTCTCTCTCTCTCTCTATTAAATCATGGATTGGATTGAGCTATGCATCCTCCCTCTCTCCATTAAAGCTTGGATTGGATTGAACTAATCTATTGTGCTATGGCCCATCCTTCTCATAAGCTCTTGCTTTAGCAGCATCGCTTGACCCTCTTACTTACTTTACAATAAGCCAAGTGGGTTGTCATCAGCTTTACCCACTTCACAATATTTTTGCGTGTGACCAACCTTTATACTAAGAATGGGACTTATTGCAAAAGGAGCAAGGCTTATTGCTTTAAAAGTTTCTCTAAGTTTCCTAAAAACCTCACAAAATAGTCTTGTATGCAAGTCGCCTTTTCTCTCTTGTATTGTGTTTTCTTGAGCATATTGCAAGCTTTATAAGGACTTTTTCCATCCACATATTCAAATTTTTAACACTTTCTTTAAGGGAATTTATCTTATTGCCAGAGTGCCCTTGATTTACATGAGTGAATGTCTTTCACATAATGTTTTTAATTTTGTGGGGCTTATTATTACAAGGGCCTGAAAGGGATGAGGATTATTACGAGGTCCAATGTGTGTTTTCTTGAGCATGTTGTTTTGTGTTTTCTTAAACATGTTGAAGGATTTCCTATGACTTTCCTTCGATTTGCTGAAAGTTTTTCACACTCAACTCTTTTAGAAAATAGAAAGGAATATTTCTAGAGTGCCCTTGAGTTGCATGAGTACTTTTGAATTCTTTCATACAATGTTTTGAATTTTGTTGTTTTATGTTTAAAAATGGATTCTTATAAGTTGGGGACTTACTATACCATTTACATATGTTGTTACTTTATATCCTCTCCACATCCATTTAAAATTCAAAGGTTGTAAAGATAACTAAATTTAGAATAAAGGGCATGTCCTGCTAACAAATTTACAATAAAGGACATGTCCTACGATAACAAATTTTAAAAATATAATATTTTTAGATGTGAAACTTATGAGTGACCTATCAATCGTTTGATTTGATCTTGTTGTCATGCTTTTTGTCACTAAGTTTTTATTATGCATGAGCTACTTATCAAGACTGTTGGTGCTCTCTCTCTCTCTCTCTCTCTCTCTCTCTCTCTCTCTCTCTCTCTCTCTCTCTCTATAGCATATGTGGTGTGTGCGGGGGTGTGTGTATGCACATTGAAAACATAATTTAAGTGTAAAATATTATGATAATTATTGAAATTAAATTAAATATGTGGGTTATATATAAAAGTTAGGATAAACAATAAAAATTGATAACTATTGACATTAAAGTAAATAGCTAGGTTATATAAAAGTTAGGCTATACAATAAAATCATATAGATTACTTAAAACTATTATATTTAAAGTATTAAGCTAAGATATATAATAGTCAATTAAAAATACACACACGAAAAAAGCCTTTTAAGGTAGAATATTGACATACATAAATAAGAAATTATGAGATTTAAAACCTTTTTTGAAGCAGTTTATTTTTAAGAATTTAATGTTCTATTACACTAGACTAGGTGCTAGGATTCATGCCTAAAATCCGTAATGTTTCTTAAGAGTTTAATTATATATTATACTATGATAGGTGCTAGTATTGGAACTCAAGTTCTACACATCATCAAGCCTTGGTATTACCACTTGGGATAGAGCGCATTGGTTTTCCTTAAAAACCTTTCCTATTAATATTTTTAACTAAATTTTCCATGTGTATTAGCAACTCCTTCCTTTATGCCCTCAACATAAGTCCATTATTAGTTATAATTGTAGCTAAAAATATATTATAATAGACTAGCAAATTCTATATATACAGACAACTGTTGAATGTGTAGATCAACTTATATTGCAACGCTCGAGTGTTCTTTACATTCAAAATCTCTCTCCTAGTGATGGCTTAGTAAATGAAAGACTTAGAGCAAGAGCATGGATTGCATTAAGCATAGTGTATGTATATTGCAACGCTAATAGAATGTTCTTTACGTTCAAAAGAATATAAATTGATGAAAGTAGTTCATCAAGAGGGTAAAAATACATGGATTGCATTAAGCAAGTGTATGTATATTGCAACGTCCATAGAGTGTTCTTTACATTTAAAAAATACATGGAATCAAATTGATAGTAGTTCATCAAGAGGGTAAAAATTACATTTGTTGCCATGAAAATCTAGACATGAATGCAAAATAGCATGGCTATTATTTTTATATATTTTATAAAGCCACAAGATCACCATGAGCTTGGTATTAACCTTTGGTTTTCAAGGTCGAATTGATACATGGTGAGGTTTAGAATGAAGTCGTCAAGAGACATACCTTTCCAATATTTTATCACATTATAATAATAATTATTGCTACATACACTTTGCTTAATGCAATCCATGCTCTTGCTCTAAGTCTTCTATTTACTAAGCCATCAAGAGAGATTTTAGTAAAGTAATGTGTAGCATTAGGATTCTAATAACAATTTACATTGAAGCTTGCCTACAAAGGGAAAGATAAAGAAAAAGTGGCCCAATTAAGAAAGGGCTAACTAGTGTGTCGTTTAGGGCCTTGGTAGTATATTTTCACAAGGGCTTGGGGTTTGGGGATGAGCCAGCCTTATCTCGTGGGAAGGCGCTTTGGTCCCTCATCCTCTCAATCTCATCCGGATAAGCAAAAGCATGGCCAGCCTACGATACATAAGCCTAACAGACACAGAGAGAGAGAGAGAGAGAGATGGATGGATGTAGACACACGACGACGCTGATAAAACTTCACTGCCAGTGCGCCCACCCAACCCCACATACCATCCACGTTAGATTCTCCATTTCTCCTCTAATTCGCTTTAGCACCCATAGAACGTAATCATCATTATCATTTTTTCGTCTCTGTGTATACTACGTGTGTGTGTGCACGCGCGCGCGCGTCTGTGTGTGTGTGTGTTATCGTTTGAGTTGGGCAGATTCCTGCTACTTGCGCTATCCTTCTCTTCCTCTGGCAGCTTATCTCGACACTGTTACTTAGTACTTTACGATAGAGACTCTCTCTCGCTTTCTCTCTAGTATTAAGCCAGGACGTGGCCTTTGATCATCCCACTTTGCAATTCTGCGTGTGATCAACCTTAATTCTTACCAAGCATGAGGCTTCCTGCAAACGCTGGCGCCCCCAAAGTAGATGCGGCCTCGTGCTCTTTCATCATGAAGGTGAGTCCCCACAGCTTCACATTCTATGTAACCGCTCACAGGGACGTGCTAATTCGATGCCGGAGTTCAACCGCTATGGAAATGGCAAGCCCAAGTAGCTGCAATACTCTCCCTCTCTCTCTCTCTCTCTCTCTCTCTCTCTCTCTCTCAAGTCTACCTTCGCCTTCAAGGGTTTTAATAACATGCTTCGTTTTGAAACTCACCTAGGTGCAACACCTTATTGAGCGCTGCCTCACCTTTTACCTTGACCAAAATGACTGTGTCAAGGCTCTCTCAAAGCATGCAGGTATCGATCCCATCATCACCATTACAGGTACCTGTTCTACCCCCGCTTGTTGAACCCATCATAATTATAACTCCCTGCTTGTTAACCTAATTTAGCATTACTCTTACTGGGCAATGTTTGAAGTCCTCCGTTGACATTGAGGTTTTTTGTAAGCTCCTCACCTCCTTAAAGGCCTGCAATGAGCACCAGTAAACTCAGCCATTGCCCTAGTTTTTTGGTTCAAAGAGCCCCTCTGCCGATCACCTAGTACGTGGTTAACCTAATTGTTTATGATCAGCACTCAACAGGCTTAAACGAAGCTGATTAGTTGGATATACAACAATCAAATCTTTGTCTGAACCAAAATTGTAAAGTAACATGTAACAATACATAACCATAACTCTATGAGCTTGAACTTTGTATACTTGACTGGTTGAACTTAAACCCACTCTTACATAGTGATTAAGCTAATCCTGACTCAATCTAGTTTTCACTTTTGGCTTCTTTTGGGCTCTCAGTGTGGAAGGAGTTGGAAAAAGCAAACAAAGAATTTTTTGAAGATTACTTTTGTGAGAGGCTAGCAAGAAGATCACCTCACTTCAGCAGAGTTTTGGAGGACACTACTAACAAGCTTTCCAGGCACAGCTTGGAGGACATCAACAAAAAGATCAAGAAAAGGATCCCAAAACCCTAAATGCAGCAGAGTTATAAGGGTTTTGATTTACAAAACTTCCTGCTAATAGCTCCTGATCTGATCATGTACTCATATTTCCCCAAGGCAATGATAATGATCTAATGTTTGATCAACATGCAAGTTTATCTCATTTTTAAGTTATGATTTCCTTTTTTTTGTTGATAAAAACATTAAGAAAGCAAATTTAAGAGGCTGTTCTTTCCTCCTTTTCTTGGTTTAACACTCCTTTTTTCTATGTGAATTGTCAATGCAGTTCAATTCCAAAAGCCAAAAATAAATAAATAAAAATCGCAGGAAACTTTTTTTTTTTAATAAGGCAAAAGATGTGCATTTTTTATTACCAATGACTAATTAAGTTCGCAAACCTTAATATTTGTGATCAAATTTTCCCGAATTTCCAGTTATAATTTTTCTCCTTAGTTTTTTTCCCTCGTTTTTTTTGGGGATTTTAACACTACATTTTCTATGTGACCCCCCCCCCCCCCCCCCAAAAAAAAAGCAATCTAATTTCAAAACCAACAAAATGGCAGAGAATTTTCTTATTTTTAAAAAAATCCCTGAACCGCTCGTTCCGTCAGAGGAGACATATCGACGGTCTGAAAGCGTGGCTCGTGTAGAGCCTGCGAGAATAACCGTTCACCAATGAGGTACGGCCACGTGGGAACGAAATGTGCGCCAAGAATATTGGCCGTAGATCTTGCGCCAATCGGCGGCACCCATTGCACCCCTATCTGCCGTTGTAGTGGAATCTATGATTACACTCCCATAGTATGTACTTGATTGAGGCGTGTGTGTGCTGCAAAATACTTTGTGTATTTACAATACCACATGTCATCGCAAGACAAGGATCATCATGCATGTCACATGTGTAATGCATACATATACACGCGGTCTGGTGTTATGAGGCCTTGGTCTGGTGGTTAGGGCGTGCTGTTTGGTGCTTTTTGATGCACGTGATGCCCATTTTTTAGTATTTCGCCCGTGAAATACTTGTGAAATTTTAAAATGCTCGTCAAAAATTACACTAAAATATACCAAAAAAAAAACTTACTATATTTCATCAATCCCGTCAATTTTGAAGGGCAAGGGTGCTCGTCAGAAATCAAACCTAGTCGCTTGTGAAATTCAATCGCGGTCTCGCCATCAATGCCCAACAATAGCCCTAGTGTTGAGAAAAAAATCGGAGGAAACGTACACAATCATTGGCTTCTAGTTAAATGTGTTGTCTTACCATTGATCTTTACCAGTTGAAATCCTTTAAGATGCGAGTAATGGGATGATAAACTAAGACACCACTTTCCAACCGATTGGATGCATGTCTCTAACACAATTTTATCATATCATGCATAAGTTTTTCACATGAGAAGAGGAGTTGCAGCAAGTTGGCCTTATATTTGAAGGGTGACCCTATTTTTTCATTTGAAGGGTAAAATATATTACTCGAGATTTCTTTCCTTATATCAAAGAAGGGCACACTTAAAGGATATTTCAAAATCGAGCTTTTCTTTGAAGCGTAAATTTTATGTCCCCTCTGAAGGCTTCAAATTTGAGGCTTGGGACGACTGAAATTTTAGAATCTCATTGTTTAACCTATTGACCATCAAAGTGTATTCTCTAGAGGGCTTTGAGCACCCATTGCACATGTTCTAGTGTCTCCTAACTGCTCCCAGAGCTCCTCCAGTATGTAATGTGAGTGGTGCTTGAATATGGATTCTACAAAGAGCTTCAAAGCCATCATTACCTTCAGGCAAAGGCTGCCTTATCAAATTGGGTTTCCTTACGTAAAGGAAAAGTTATTGAAGCATGTTAGAAACTTTAAGTGCTAAGATGAAGAGAAAGGTTCCTTCAAGTTGAAGGGGCAACATTTCAAATTTAAGGCATAATGAATGGCTCCTCATTGAGACCCTTCAATATCATCCCAAGGAATGTTCCTTTGGATCCAAGAGTGTGCCACAATAATGGCCCTCCAATGGCCATTGATTGCTCATGCAATGGGTGACCATGATCAAAAGGCCCTTGAGTGAATGAACATTATAATAATAACTAGCTCTACATGTAATCATAACATGGAGAACTACTTGTATATGAGTTTGTTCTCACCATTTGATAGGGCCAATGTGAGAAATAAACTTTTTTTCTAACTAGTGAAACAAAGGTGACCTGCAAACCCATCTGGTTTTTATTGAAAAAAATGGGTAGATTAATTGGTTTTATAACTAAAACTTTAAAAATTTGAATCTTTAAATTCAAGGCTAGGCAAAATTATATCCGGTTTTTCTCAATTTGAACATTAAAGGATGGATTTTTTTGGCACTGGATGGGGCTACAACTAGCTATCACCACCTCTAGGCAGTGGTGACTTTTTAGTTCACGTGACGTGAGCAAGGATAACATACAACTTGCACGTGTGTGGGAGGTTGTACCCACAAGTGAAAGTGGGATGCGGTTGATTCTAATTTCTAATAGGAAGTTAGCATTCAAGTAGGCTAGAATATCAATAGGAAACCAACAATATTACTTGGAAGTTGGAACCCTTTGGTGTTAAATCTAACAAGCTTGAGGCCCAAAATGTGCATGGATGTGCATCTTAGTGTTGAGGGGGCGCATGAATTAGCTGATGTGGGTGGTCCTCTAGTGGCCCACTATAAGTTGCGTGGGAACATGCTCTATGATGCATGTAATAAGTAAGTCATTTGATTTATTTTTGAAATAATAAATTGCGTGACGTAGTAGGCAAAGTTTTATAGATCATCCAATAATAATAATACTAATATGAATTTCCTTGGTACAAAAAAATATGGAATAAAGTTACTTTCAATCGTACACAAAAAATAATTAGTGCGTGCTTTTTAAAAAAAAATTTGCGTGCTTTTCACTCATGCATGGTACTGATCGTCTTGTCTTTCGTTTTCTTTCATAAAGCACCCAGTCACGGACGCGACAACGAATTTAAACGCGGATTCGAAAGAAAAGCTGAAAATTCAATCGGTGACGAAACGGTAAATTAATGAGATATAAATAAAGGACTTATTTCTGTCAATTTATTAATTTACAACTTACAAGCCTCTACTACTTCATTATTTGAGTTGACTGATTTGCTCTAGCTTGATTTCTTCATACTTCATTATTTGACTTGACTGCTGAGTTGATTCACCTCTAGCTCCTAATCTCAAACACTGCACGGTTTGAAGCTTTCAATGCATATCTTCAACATCACTCAATCTCAACTTTACAATAGGTGACCTCTCAACTTTACAATAGGTGACCCCTGCAGCATAAAGTTTTGCTTGTATGCATATATGTGTATACATATATGTGCGTGTATGTGTATGCATTTGTGCATATGTATATATGTACAACTATATGTGAGTGAGTGTGTGTGTGTGTGTGTTTGTATATGCCTGTGTGTATGTGTGTACGTGTGTCTATGCGACTCTCATATACCTGTGTCTTTCTCTCTCACATGCATTCTTTTACGTCTCTGTCACGTACATAAGCACAACCCTCTCTCACATACTCTCTCTTCTCACACCCACACACATAAAGAACTCTCTCTCTCTCACACACACACACCCCTTTCACATATACATGTGTGGCTATGTACACGGACATATGTGTGTGTATGTGTTTATATATGCTAGTATTCATATAATACCATTATATATTTATATATGTATATTGATTTTGAAAGATCCATGCCCCCTCCGTGCAACGAATTCTAAGGTGCTAGCAGCGGAAGTAGCACTTCTTGTGCAGGACAGACCCTCTCACTCGGGGCCTCACCCATGGATATTCGGAAGAGACTAATCCCTCGGTTCTTCCAAAACCGAACCGGGGAAAACTTTTCTCACCTAGCAGACATAGGCGATTTCTCCAGGATATTTTATTCTAACGTAGTCAAGGTCTTAGCTAACCAAACTGATTGGACCGAAACCATAAGTCTCATGGTCAGATCAAGGAAGAGACTTGCACTTGGATCATAGAGACCAACGCTTTTTTCCTCGTCAAGAGAGATAACCGTTGATTCTTTTCCATAGAACAAGGACTATCCGAGATTTACTTCATCTATCGTAACATAACAGAATTGAGTCTCATTTTAGGGATCCATCAGTCCAGCCTAACATAGATCCTTCCATGCCACGATTGTGGAGCAATGAGGAGGATGACCAACTAATAACTAATGTGCCTCAAGGAAAAGGAAGGCAACGAAGACTAGATGAATCATTATGCCACAAGGTGAATACATTCTGCATTCTAAATAGTCCCATCATGAAGAAGTGGATTGGGAGATGCAAGGATGTAATCAATGGACGAAAGGATGAGAGAAGAGCTTTCAAAAGAGCAAATAGACGATTGCCATTCCCTCCTAGCTTGGAATCTCTACCAAATGTGATCAATATAGAATGGCTTTGTATGGCAGTATCGATGGCATTACAAAATGGAGAGATGATCACAAGAGAAGAGCATGAGTATGCAAGAGGATGTGACTCTCACGTAAGTACATTCTTCATCTCTATCTCATGTATATACCTTATTTAATGCACTATACTAAATGTCATGCTTTTGTTTAATGTTAGTACAAATTATATAATGCAATATGGTTAGAGGGAAGGCACTTTTGTATAGAGTGTGCAAGCAAGAGAAGCACAAGAAGCGGTATGAGGGTAAGAGCTTCAACTACTCTTCGCTATTTGTGTTGGTGCTACACCCTTGTCGGGAGCTCTACGGGAGGCACCGGCAAACGATCTCTGATTGAGGAGCTTTCTTCGCGGGAGTAAAGCTAAAGGGAAACTATAGAGTCCTATCGGTTACACTTTTTCTAGCCAAAAACGCATTTTGAGCACGTTACGACCTCCGTTTTTCAGAAAGCAGGCGATTTCGAGCATTGTGGGTAAGTCATCAATTCTCTGCAGAACTCCGTTTTAAGAACTGCAGGAAGACGATTGGTTGTGCAGACATTGTGTGTACTGCAAGGAGGTCAACAGTTGCCATTGGGTATATGTATACACATTGAGGTCACTGGTTGTGACATTTGAGTGTACTACAATACCGCTGCAAAAAATACAGCAGTTTGTGCAGGACAAACTAGAGTGCTATTTTTGGTAAATTGATGGCATAAACCAGATTGTTGCTGAGAAGCTTGATAAGAACAACTTCCATCCTTGGAGGTTCACGTTGACAAATTTCTTGATGGAAAAGGGTTATTGGGACTACATAGAAGGTGAGCATGAAGAGGCATCGGAGATACCAGAGATCAATCCGACTGCTGCAGATGTGAAAGAGTTCAAGGATTAGAACCAAGGAGCCATAAAAGTTATGTATTAGCTCTCTATGAGTATATACAAGATGCCAAGTCCCCCAAGGAGGCGTGGGACACCTTGGTAAAGCTCTATGAAACGAATACCAAGGCATGAAAGATACAGTTAAAGAATGAACTTCATACTATGGAGAAAAAGAGTATGTCTGTGAATGACTATGCATTGAAGATCAAGGGTATTGTGGAATCCCTTGCATCTATTTTGGCGTTTCAGTAGATGATGATAAGGTGGAAGTCTGTCTACGTGGTCTCAGGCCACAATACAAGGCATTCAAGACGTCTATTCAGACTCGGAAAAATAATCCCAATTTCACAGATTTGGTGTCTATGTTGATTATAGAAGAGAAGAGCTTGGGTGAAGACCAACAGCCTTCACAAAATAAAAACAATTCAGAGCAATAGGCCTTCTACACAAGTTCAAGAAGAGGACGAGGTAGAGGAGGCCGTGGACACGGCCAAGGAGGTGGTCGAACAGGTAATCAATATGGCCAGTAGCAACAACAACAACAGTCCCAGAATTCACAACAACAACAACATGCAGGTGGAAGAGGCCAATTCAGAGGCAGGGGGAGTCAAAGAGGTCGTGGAAATTGGCAAAGGCAGCATAATGATACACGTGGATGCTTTTATTGTGGTAAGCCTGGACATGTGCAGGCAGATTGTTATAAGAAGCAAGCTGACATGTAAAATGGAAAATTGCAGCAAAACAACTATGCATCCTCGAGCAAAAACAATGAGGATAATGAAAGGTTGTTTGTTATGTAGCATGTTGTTAAACGCCATGTCTGAAAATGTTGAAGCAGCACATAAAGATGATGTATGGTACGTTGATTCAGGTGCTTCGAATCACATGACAAGTCATGGGGAGTGGTTCAAGGAGATGAAAAACCTTGAAAGATCAGATTTTGTGGAAATAGGGGATGACACTGCTTATCCAATTACCCATGTTGGAGATGTGCCATTGTCTATGCAGGATGGCAAAGTGAAGTACCTTGTAGATGTACTTCATGTTCCGAACATAACAAAGAATCTGGTTTCAGTTGGCCAGATGATTGAGTAGGTTTGCAGGTTCGGTTTAACCCTGAAGGTTGTTATGTTGAAGACTTTAAAGACAAGTGTAGGTTGGTTGCAAAAGGCAACAGAGTGGGCAGAATGCTTACATTGAATGTAAACATGCCTGAAGTGAGTGCTGCGATGTTTGCACATGGTTCAAGAATTGTTGTAGACACAGACATTTGGCATAAAAGAATTGGACATGTGAATGTGCATAGAATGAAGTCTATGCAGAGACTAAAGGAATTGTGACAGGGCTACCAAAGTTTAAAGTTGAAGGTATGCAAAAAATATGTGAAGCATGCCAATTTGGAAAGCAAACAAAGCATGTATTTCCACGTAACAAAAAAGTGAGCAGAAATTCAGATGTATGGGGTCCTACAAAGACCATGTCTATGGGAGGTTGTAGGTATTATGTGACATTTATTGATGACCACACAAGGAAAGTGTGGGTATACTTCATGAAGGAGAAGGGTGAGGTCTTCACTCACTTTCAGAATTTCAGAGTTATGGTTGAAAATCAAACAGGGAAATATGTAAAGTGCCTAAGGTCAGATGGAGGGGGAGTACTTCTCCAATGAGTTCTCTGAATTTTTGAAGAAGAATGGTATTCGGAGACAGTTTACATGCAGATACACTCCACAACAAAATATGTAAAGTGCCTAAGGTCAGATGTAAAGTGCCTAAGGTCAGATGGAGGGGGAGTACTTCTCCAATGAGTTCTCTGAATTTTTGAAGAAGAATGGTATTCGGAGACAGTTTACATGCAGATACACTCCGTAGCAAAGTGGAGTTGCTGAGCGGAAAAACAGGCACATTGCTGAGATTGCGCGAGCATTGATGGAAGAGAAGAATATGTCGCATAGCTATTGGGCTGAGGCTATTTCTACAGCAGTTTACATCATGAACATGACTCCAACTGCACCCTTACATGATGTAACTCTAGAGGAGAGGCAGAAAACCTGATTTGTCTCATCTGAAAGTCTTTGGATACATTGCATATGTGCATATGCCAAATGAGCTGAGAACTAAGCTGGATCCAAAAGCTGAAAAATGTGTGTTTATTAGATATTCCTTGAGCAAAAGGGGTACAGGTGATATAACCCTACTACACGTGAGTTGAGGGTAAGCAAGGATGTTGTTTTTGATGAGATGAGTAGCTGGTATGCTACTGAAAAAGAAGCTATTGGGGTTGATGTGAGTGGAAATGTGGTTGCACAAAATGCAAGTCAGCAATCACAGTCTTTGAGTGGACCAAGAGAGTCCTCATCTAGTGGTTCTCAGTTTTGGTAGACCATGGAGTGGCAGGCTGCGTCATAATACCAGTCCTGCAAATGTGATTAGTACATCACATAAAGGCAAAGAGAAAGTGGTTGAGCCCCTTAGTATGCCTGAAGTTCAAAGGGTGCACATGGAATGTGAAAGGGATTAAAGACAAGAAGAAAAATGCTATTTAGTGAAGTCTTGGGGTTTGTCTATTTTGGTTGTGCAAGAACACAACCTTTTTGGGAGAGTATCTAGGTTAAATAGTTTTAGGGAGTGGGAAATTTTCTATGGTGGTATTCATTCAAGTTATAGTGGGGTTATGACTTTAGCTAAAAGGGATCTTAACCCTAGTATCATAGCTAATCATCCACAAGGAAGAATATTGATTGTAGAGATTATAGTAGACGGTGAAAGACTATGGGTTATTAATGTGTATGGGGCTCATAATCATAAGGTTAGGAGTAGTATGTGGGATTGGATTGCAGGGTTAAATATTCAAGTTCCTTACATTATATTAAGGGATTTTAATATGGTAGAAAGAGTTGTTGATGTTGAAATATACAAGTGAATAGGGTGTGTGTGGGAACAAGCTCTTGGATAGAGGCTGTAAAAGAGGAGATGTAATTGTGAAAGAACCTGTGAAAAGGTTAGAAGAATCTACTGGGAGAGAATAATGGGTAGCATGAGGGAATTTAGGAGTGTGGAGTTATTTTGGGAGATAATCAGGGAAAAGAGAAGAGGTGGAGAGAATCAAGCAAAAGGTGGAGATATTCTGGGAGTAAATCATGGAGAAATCAATGGGATTAGATGCTTGATGTAAACTCTATAAATTGAGGCATAGCCCTAATGAGAATTTGCTGGTTTTTGAGTATCCATGCCTACATTAATCTATTTGCTAATTATTCACTAATTATAACTTAATCATTTGCTAATCACTTTGTTAATCATGTTGATTCTAGTGTATGATCCACCATAGCTCATCATTATGCTCAAATTTCAACATGGTATCAGAGCCATGCCTAGAATCAATCAGATTTATGAGCCCATTAGTGAATTAATTAGGATTAGTAGGTAATTAGTAAAAAAAAAATCAATTTTTAGTGAGTTTTTCATCTTCCCCTTCACCCCCAGCCAGTGGAGGATCTCTAGCACCTTGCACACTCTAAATTAGGGCACAAGCTTCTAGCTTAAGCTAGCCAACACCTCTGGCTACCAGCTCATCGAAACGGCGCAGCAAACCGCCGAAGGAATCAGGAGAAATCGTCATTTTTGCCGGCGCCTTTTTTCTCTGCAGATTTTGCCATTGCTACTTCATCAAGTCAAATTGCTTCAATTCCTCCTAGCCCAAGGGGTAATCAAGCATGCTCTACAAGCTGGTGAAGACAGAAATCAATTTCATCAAGTCTACAGTGAGATCCAAGCTCTTCATCAAATCTGCAGGTGACTTTGGTAAAACAGAGATTAAGCTTTCATTATTTGGTCAAATCTTGTGTTTCTTGGCTTAATCCTCTACTAGACTCATTGCTATTGATGCCTTTGAAAGAATTTGAGCTCATTTGAAGTGGAAGGCACCAGATCTGGACTCCCCGCATACTCTGTTTTCTACACACAAAACAGAGCATTAATTTGCTAATCAGTGATTAATCAGTGCTAATCACTATATTTTGGTGCAATTGAGGGTTCAAATTAACCATTAGGTATCTGATACAGATCCCTATAACTTCAGATTGCAAATCGGAGTTGGTTTGATACTCCAACCATCCCGTACAAATTGGTTACCCTTGATTTAATGTAATTTCTGGTAAAATTGTACTGATAAATTTGTGAAAATCATCATTTTGCATTTAACCCTTGGTTAATGCTTGTAAATCTCACTCAAATTCAAGATTATTCGCAGCCAGAGTTGCATTTGGAATGTGCATGAGAATGAATGCTATACGCATTATCTATTGGGCACATTGCATCAGTGTAAAAATGGGAACAGACACTGCCCTTGTCCAGATTAAGGCAAGAGGTAAGACCTCCCGCATAAATTTGGGTTTGCATTGCATAATGATACAAAATAAACATAAAAAGCCCAAAGGAACTGTCAGCAAAACATTGAAACATGTTGCTCACATGGAGCAAAATGACCTGACGGACGAGCTCATGGCCCCAGCCATGAAAGAAGAAGAATATCTCTTCCCAAGAAGAGGATCCACACCGAGAAGAAGATCTGAAGGAAGACATGGACACGAGAAGAGAAGCTGCCACAAGAAGAGAAGCTGCCCCGAGAAGAGAAGCTGCCCCGAGAAGACTGAAAGAAGAGACGGACGCGTGGAGAGATGCTGCCACGACAAGAAGACTGAAGAAAAGAGAAGATGTGAGGCTCCAAAGAGTGAGGAGCCATGTGAAAATCTCTGAGAGAGAGAGAGAAAGAGAGAGAGACCCCACAACCCAATGTAACCTGCCCCAATAAAGTAAAACCACCTCTGAGCCACCGATGATGTAGGCCACGTGGTAGAGAGATGTATGTGTGAGCACTTTAGTCAAGGTCACGGGCAACTATAGTAAGCCTTGGACACATAGAGAGAGAGAGTGTCAAGGACTATGAGTTTAGGGATCTTAGGCACTGGTCGCAGGCTATCAAGTAAGAGAGAAACTTGATATAGGGTCCAGGTGTGCTGAGATAACTTGAGGGGAGGAGTAGACACTGGTCGCGGACTGCCAAGTAAAGGGAGGCAAACTTGGTATAGGGTCTAGGTGTACTAGGATTATTCACTTGAGGGGAGGTGTTGAAATATACAAGTGAATAGGGTGTGTGTGGGAACAAGCTCTTGGATAGAGGCTGTAAAAGAGGAGATGTAATTGTGAAAGAACCTGTGAAAAGGTTAGAAGAATCTACTGGGAGAGAATAATGGGTAGCATGAGGGAATTTAGGAGTGTGGAGTTATTCTGGGAGATAATCAGGGAAAAGAGAAGAGGTGGAGAGAATCAAGCAAAAGGTGGAGATATTCTGGGAGTAAATCATGGAGAAATCAATGGGATTAGATGCTTGATGTAAACTCTATAAATTGAGGCATAGCCCTAATGAGAATTTGCTGGTTTTTGAGTATCCATGCCTACATTAATCTATTTGCTAATTATTCACTAATTACGGCTTAATCATTTGCTAATCACTTTGTTAATCATGTTGATTCTAGTGTATGATCCACCATAGCTCATCATTATGCTCAAATTTCAACAGTTGATAGATGTGGTGGCAGTACTGTTCTCTTAGGGAAGGAAAAAGGGAAGTGGGAAGATATCAGAAGGGGCTTGGGGCTTAAGGATAACTGGTATCTTGGGGACTGGAGAGACAAATCGTGGCACACCTATTTTAGTCTCCAATATTTATCCTCCTCATCAAGAATTAACAGAGTTTTCTTTAGTCAGCAAGCCTCATGGGTACCTTACACTTTGAGGATGGTAGTGGATTGTAGCTCTACCTTATTTGACCATCTTCCTTTGAAGTGCGGTTGGTCTCACTCTGATGGGACTGATATGGACTTATCTCATTTTCCAAAACAAGGAAATTGAGAGTGAATAATTTACTTCTAAAAGACCCTCTTTTTGTGGAATATACTGAAGAAGCCATTAATAAATAAAAAAGGAGAAAGGGGATTGAGGGTTCATGGAAACAGTTTGCTAATGAGATGTAAGGAATCATTATAGCTGTAGGTAAATTGACGATTGAGGATAGGAGAGGTGAGAAAAAAAACGGTTAACTTTGCTTGAGGATCTACTATTGAAGAGGTAGAATTTAGTACTAGACTCTTTATTTTTTAAGTGTCAGGCCAACATCAAAGCTGAGGAGGATAAATGCTATAGAGAACATGAGTATTGGGTTAGAAGGAACCTATTCAGCAAAACAACAACAAAAAACCTAGCAATAGGTTTTTTAAACTCTCCAAGAATAAAGGTGATAGAGTGATTGTGGGGAACATCTTGCAGTGAGGATGGTAATCCTATACATGACACCAAATCACTTGCTCTGAAATGGGTTAAGTTCTTGGGTTCAAACCTGAGTTTGAAAGAGGACTACTCCTTGAGGAGATTTCAAGCTAAAAATAGGTTTCTTGGCCTTCTTAGCCAGAAGGTGGATTCTAATAAAGCCAAGTGGTTAGAAAGAGATATTCAAATGGATGAGTGCTAGTGTGCTCTACTAAAGCTAGGAAGGGAGAAGGCTCCTGGTTGGGATGGTCTCTGAACTGAGTTCTTCATAGCTTTTTGGCCTTCATTAAAAGAGGTGCTGGGCTGACATCTACAAGAAAGATTTTAAATTGGGCCTTTGGGACAAGGTTTTTAAAGAAGGACTTGTGAAACTCATCCCTAAACAGACTGCTTGTAGTAGGTTTGGGCATTGGAGGCCTATTACTTTTTATTGACTGTGATGTATGAAATTTTAGCCAAGGGGATTTCCCTCAGAATTACTCCTGGGTTGCAAGAGGTTATCTCCAAAAAACAACATGGCTTTATTAAAGGCAAGTCTATTTATGATAATATCTTTTCTGGTTGAGATGTAGCCATCAAAACTCAGTAGAAATGCATTATGATGCAATTGGACCTTGAGAAAGCTTATGATAGGATACAGTGGTCATTCATTGCTAGGGTGATGGAAAAAATGGGGTTTGGAGCTAAAATGGCTACATGCATCTATACTCTCTCCTTGGGTGGATATTCTAAAGTGCTTCTCAATGGAAGAGTAGTAGGAGGATTTGAAATTAATAGGTTAGTCGAACAAGGTTGCCCATTAGCTCCCCTACTTTTTGCTATTGCTTCTCACCCTCTAATTCTATCACTAGAGCTTGCTTGTAGGGAAGGGAAGATCACAGGTTTAAAACTCAAGCGCACAATGAACAACTGGTAATTCAATGCTTTGCTTGATGATTCGTTGTTATTCTTAAAGGCTGAGAACAACAATGTGAGATTGGCCCTAGAACTTGTACAAGCGTTTGCCAATGCTTCAGGTTCTAAATGTAACATTCTGAAGTCTAGGATCATAAGCTTGACTGAGACGATCCCTTTTTGATTATCCAAGCCCAAACCCCATTGGTTTCCCTAGAGCGTCCCACTACGCAAATAGAAATTGCCTTGCCACCACAAGTGTCATCTCCAATGCTCATCTATAAGAAAAAATAAATAAGTTGCATCTGGTCTTATGAAAGCCCCTTACTACCCTTAAAGCTGGAGATCGGTATGCTACAACAAGCAATAAAGGGTGTTCCTAACCAACAAACAATGATGGAGCAAAGTTGGAAAAGATGGTTCTATAAAGCCTACAATACCTTCCATGAAGTGAAGGTATAACAAGAAGTAGGAAGTGGGGGACTTATGCTAATATCATCACTTTTACTCCCACATTTTGCTCCGTGACAAATTTCATGTCCATAGCAAGAGGGGGCTTGTGAAAAGCTAGCCCCATGACAATATAGCTTACACCAACATGTACAGCAATATAACACAATATACACATGATAAAAATACAAATAACAATAAAAAATAACAAAGATGATGAGAAAGAGCATATACCAAAAGAGAGAATGAATATACGTATGTGCTTCTACTACAAGCCTTGAGCATGGACTTTTTTGTGGACTGATACAAATGACCCTATCTTGGACTCGCATTATCTAGACTAGTATTATCAAGGGGAGCTTTAAGTATTCCTCCTTTCCAAACCCATTCATGATATTTTCATGCACCATTAGCGGAGCAATGGAGCCACCTTTGTGGACCTATTCTACTTACAATTTTACCCCCTTGCACCATGTTTTAGTTATGAGTGGTGCATGTTATCTGCAACATCCTATTGCTGGCCCTATAGAACTTATTTTAGGCACTATGGGATAGGACTCTTGGAGAAAATGGTAGGAGATACCCCACAATGACATGATGAAGTGAGTGTACTGTACCCAGTGGGAAGACCCTATCAAGTAAGGAAAGCATAAGAAGAGCTCGTAGAGTAGGGGAGGAGGGAGAGAGCTTACGTACTTACACCATCATTCTATAAAATAATGTTACCGACTCCTTGTCCCTTCTCAAGCATGGTGGGGCATTTCCTTAATAGTTTGTTTTTCTAGTGGTAGCTACACTTGCTTTTAGTATCCATGCCATATCATAGTGAGGATGTACTTAGATCGTTGCTTCATACACTAGAAGAGGCATATATTTTAGAATCATCTTCATCTTCATACCTGTCAATGCCAACACACAACAAAATACCCATCCAACATACAACCTTGATGCATCTTCAAACATATTCCGAGGATGGAGTATACATTAGGAAGGGGATATGTTAACCCTTGCAAGAGACTTTCTTGGCATCAATGTCGAACACATCAAACAACTTCTACCTCATATTGGCCACTTGGAAGCCTAGTTTTTATTGTAATGTATTATTTTACGTATGTGTTGCCGATTATCTATTAAAGGCACACCATGAGACTTTATGTTGAGGTTAGCTAAGTGTTTGCACGAGTGTAGGATGCCTAGGATGCTCAAGAACCTGATTTTAATCTTTGGCTGCCCAACACCCTAAAAATGAATTAGATAAGGCCTCTTGTAACTAAAACCTCTCATTCTATTATACATAATCTAAGAGTGCTCTTCTTCTCTACTCTCTTGCCTCTTACCTATCTCTTGCCTATTATGATTAGGGCTCTTGTATGCTTATTGCATGTGTGTGAGTGTGTGTGTGTGAGATTGAGTGAGAGGAGGGTTGAGTTTCCTTGGTGTGTAGAGTGACGAGACGGGGCAGTGGAGCTCTTAGGTGCTTCTACGTGATGACAACACTACCTGTGAGAATCCCATGCAACCTGAGTCCAATGACACAAATGACACACATCAATTTTGCATTTGTGAGCTAGCAAAGCCCCATGATATTGGGTTATGCCTTGCGTCCTTTCCAGGGTGCTAGGGCCTTCCACATATATATGTAATTGAGGGGAAGTGTTGGAAGTATAGTTTGGGTAATATGAATTGCGTAAAGCTGAAAGGAGCATGGGTAGTTGCTACTTTTGAAAGGTGACAACTCATGGATAAGGTGCCACATGTTAAATCTTCTTGGGGATAGAGGCTATGAAAGATCCCAGCCCCCTCCGCGCAACAAATTCGGGGGTGCTAGTAGAGCGGAAGTAGCACTTCTTGTACAAGACAGAGCCTCTCACTCGGGGCCTCGCCATGGATATCTGGACAAGAGACTAATCGCTCAGTTCTTCCAAAACCGAAGAACCCGAAAAAACTTCCCTCGCCTAGAAAGCACGAGCGATTCCTCCCGGATATTTTTATTCTAATGTAGTCAAGAGCCTTAACTAACCAAACTGATCCGACCAAACTGATCCGACCAAACTAGTAAATCACATGGTCAAATCCAGGAAGAAACTTACACTTGGATCATAGAGACCAATGCTTTTTTCCTCATCGAGAGGCACAGCCGTTGATTCTTTTCCATAGAACAGGACTATCCAGGTTTTACTTCATCTATCGTACCATAACAGAATTGAGTCTCATTTTAGGGATTCATCCATCCAGTCCCATGGGTTAGCCAACCGCCCAACCACTATAGTGATAAGATCCATTTAAGAAATTGGTTATGTTTTGTCCTGAGTACCAGGGAAAAGAGTTCCTAGGCCCCCTAGGAACTAGCTGGCGCTTTAGGTGAACTTCAAGATAGTCACACCACTTACACACCCAATATGAAACTGCCCGTTTCACAGATTCAGCTGTCTTTAAACAATCTTTTAATGAAACCATAGTATCACTGATCATAATCCTCCAAAATATCCGGTTGAATTCTAATTTCCAATCATGGCATCATTGGCAACCAGGATGCTCACCACCCACTCATCAGGGGCCTTTTCAATAGTTCCTAGCTCATAGTACCCAGAAATATATTCACTTATAAAAATCCAAATGGACTCTCCGTTGAAGATCAGCAAGATCAACCAACAGATCCATATAAAAGAGCCATGGACTCATCCGTTGAGGACCAGCAAGGTCAATCAACCAGATCCATGCCCGGTTTCAGAAAACAACTCTAACTCCTTGTTCCATTTTGCTTCCTTGACGCACGCGTGGGTATCTTCGGTGACCCAGAGCCCCCGAGCACCGTATGGTCAGCACCCTCTATGATCCCCCCAGGTCACCTAGCGCTTCACCCATAGTCCGCTTCCTTGGTCCCTCATCCATCGTACCAGAAGCTCACCATTTAAATTGAGCTGAGGCTGGTGAAGACCTCGGCCGACCTTGCTATGCGAGACGTCCTCCATTGACTCTCCGTCAGCTGTTGCAACTTTATCACTTAGGTCTCCACGACCTCATTCACAAGATGGTCAAAATGCTTCCCCAACATTCTTGACATAAAATAGTCATTTAAAAACAGGTCATAAATACAGTTTCTAATGAACTCTCATCTTTTCACATCGTTCCACATCATTTCTCGTTATTCCACATTCTTCTACATCAATTCACATTGCTTAATCCACATCCAATCATATGTATTTCCATCGTCCTTCATCCATTCTCATCCAATCACATCATATCACATCTATCCTCATCACATCTCATCCATTCCCATCTACCCATATCCACATCACATCACATCACATGCATTCACATCTCATCTCATCCATTCTCATCTACCCATATCCATATCACATCACATCACATCCATTCACATCACATCTCATCCATTCACATCACATCTATCTTGATTCACATCACATCACATTACATCTCATCCATTCACATCACATCACATCCATTCACATCTATTTACATCACGTCACATTCATATCCATTCACATCTCATCGCATCTATTCACATCCATCACATTCATTGCATTTCCATCCCATCACATACATTCTATCCACATTACATCACATCCATATCTATCCACATCATATCTCATTCATTCCATCCACATTACATGACATCCATATCCATCCATATCTCATCACATCCATACACATTCCATCTCATTCATCCACATAGAGTTTGATTAGTGAATTGAGAATTTATCAATGAGAAGCACCATTTGAATAGAGAATTGGTCATAGGAATCACCATTCTTTTGGGGAGAGAGAGATATATGGGGAGAGAGAGATATACAAAAAAAACATCCTAAATTAAGCATAAAGATAAACTTTTCTTAATTATTCATTACAACTCTTAAGAAAAGTCTGATTTGTATTATAAACACTTAATTAGAAACTTCTCAAGCTTGAGAGGGGTTGAGAAGTGAAAACATTGAGAATAGTAGAGAAAAACCATGAAATTACATCGTACCTCTTGATTTTACTTGCTTCTCTATCTTAGAAAAAGGCCCCAACCAATCAATTGGTTAGTGTGTTTGAGAGGAAAGCTCTAAGGATGGTTGAAGAGAGAGAGAAGCTCCACTCTGTCCAAAAGTAGAGGATTTTTAAGGGATAATAGAAAATATGAGTATTTTAATGTAATACTGGCATGGTATAGCTCAAAGATGAGAATACAAAAGAACGAGGGTCTATTTATAGGTGAGGGAGGCCACTAACTAAGTCCAACTAAGTTCTAGAATTTTCTAGCTTCAGTTTGGCTGAATTTGGAGGATAAGATTTGGATTAGTTTGGCTCCCTTTTTGATTTGGTTTGATCGAGGAGAGAGGAGAGATAAAAATATCACAAATTATTTGAATTAAAAACTCATCCACATGTGTGAAATAGGCGCCTACCTCAAAGTCTCCCCCCTCCTTACCAAGGTGTCAAAATGTATCATTATTCCAAAATATCCTATTTTTTTTTAGTAATATCTCATAGTTTTTAACTAATAAACCTTGTACTCAGTCAACTCTTCATCTTATGAAAGCACTTATTCATTTTTGGGTATTTTCTTTTATTCTTTGGATTTATCTCAATCCAACACTTGGATTAATCCTATTGGTCCATAGGAACCTTAATTGGACCATAATCCAGAAATTTCTAAAAAATTTAGACCCTTAGGCTAAGGTCCTTGATACATATTTTCAATTAATTCCAATTGCACATTGGAAAGTTCTTTTGGAATTTCTATTTTAGGGGAATCCATTTTAGACACTAAGAGGATTTTTATATCAAAAAATATCTCAATTTTGGATTATCTCTCTCTAGACATTTTCTCTCTCCAGGCCAAAATAGGGTAAAACAGGATCTTTCTTTATTTCAGAGAGGGAAATAATTACAAGAATAGAAGGGGAGTTTCTTACACCTTTACACCTCAAAAGCTAGAGGGAGAAATCTTACGGGGCTATCTATATTAGAAGCTTCTTATTGTATAATTGTAAACATATTATTGTGCAATACATTTGGTTGACTATGCTCATTATTGGTGTCCACCTCTTATTGATGCCATATCTTTATTATTTAAAACCTCCCTAATCTAATCTCTCTCCTTATGTACAACACTCTACCATGCCTATTCATAGCACCTTATATTCTCAACATGGTATTGAAACCATGCTAGATTCTTAGGATTTGGTAGAGATTTTAGAGTAGATTCCACATTGGTTCATTTGATTAGTGTTTTTATGCATTTTGTTCTTTGGTTTTTGGAAAATCTACCCATGGAGTAGGCAAATGAATATTTTAGTAACATGAAGATTTTTGGAGCCTACATTCTCAAAGAAGCTACCAAGAAGAATTTGATGCCTTAAGAAAAGGTTAGCTTTTAATTCTTTCATCACATGAAGTGTTGATTTCAATAATGATGCTCAATTTAAAGAAGGGATGCTATGTGTGATAGGATATGATAATCCCATGGTTCTTTGCATTTTTTAAGGAACATGAAGAGGTGTGAGCTTGTTCGAGCAAGGGATAAGGGGTCATGGGCTGAGGATGGAGCCCACCTTGACCACACCAAAAGAAAGGGGTAGTGCTACAAATTTTCTCATGGAAGATGAGAAAATGACTGTGGAAGCTATTGATGTTGTCATAATGGTATGCACCTATGGTTTCATAAAAGAAACCTATAGACATCACCCTTGTGGAAGATGAGAAAACTAGTGTGGAAGCTATTGATGTGGCTGTCATAATGGTATGCACCTATGGTTTCATGAAAGAAACCTATAAACAATACCCTTGTGAATATTTAGCATTCAAAGAGGGAAAGCATGCATGTTGTGAGCTCAATTGGGTGGTGAGCCACGATGGTCATATTGATGGCCATGTAAACCTTATGATAGAGGTTTGTTTGGTGATGCAAGAAAACATATGTTGGGAAAAGAAGAGAGATGCTAGAATGATAGAGGTAGCACATTGGCATCATTGAGCTAGAGCAGTAAGCAACAATAAGCTCAAAAAAATAATGAACTAGACAAAGCTTCATTAATAGATAAGCTTAGAAGAAAAGCTCAAGGTGGATGGTAGTACCTATGTGGGCACTTGGAGCAGGGGGCTGAAAATGGAAAGGAAACATTCATGCCTCCCAATAAAAACATTCACAAGGTATTTTATCAAAACATAGATGTGTAGGAGGACTCCAATGATGAAGGTATGACATCCCCTACATCTCCTAGGCCTAGAAGCTCTTGGGCATTGGGTAGGGGTATTGTATATTGAATGATTGATAGAAATGATTTGCAAAGCATCTAGTTATGGTTTTCTTCAAACAACCTTACAAGCAGTGAAACTTTAATAGGTTCCAACAATGGGCTAGCAAACTGCACATCTTGAACTCTCCACAAACAGTTGGCCCATGAGCTCAACATGCTCAATCTGATAGAGGTATAACCGATACTGAGACCATGTCTTAAGGCCACCACAAGGAAAAGGGGTTCCTACACAAGCCCTAATTAAGGCCCATCTCTCAAGGCCACAAGGATAAGAGGCTCCTACACAAGCCCTAAAAAGCTTTTCCAACACAAATTAGGAGGGAGACAAGCACAACTATAGCAACACATGGGACAATAGTCATGGGCAACAGATGCAAACAACAGCAGCAAGACAAGCGCAATTGTAGCAACACAGGGGACAATAGACATGGGCAATAGATGCAAAAGACATAATTCCCAAGATAGAGCCTACCTAACTATGGCAACACCTGCAACAAAGGGCAAAATGGAGCCTACACAATTGTTGGGAGGGAGGCAAGAGAACACCTCTCTCTCTCTCTCTCTCTCTCTCTCTCTCTCTCTCTCTCTCTCTCTCTCTCTCTCTCTCTCTCTCTCTCTCTCTCTCTCTCTCTCTCTCACCCCTTAGTTGGGAGGGAGAGTGTGTCTTCTTTTGCCTTTATAAGGGAACCCAAAGTTGGAGAGATATGTGGAATAAATCTTACTCTTTAGGGTTTGTCCTCATACCATTTTATCAAGTTTATGTGTATCTAAGATTTTTGATGGGATTCAATTTAAGCTTTTGAATGAAATTTAAAGGGAAGCTTTGTGGGCTTATAAGGGAAGTTTTGTGAGCTTATAAGTTGAGAATTTGATATTATTTTTTAATTAATTTTTTTAAGACCTAAATTATCTTAAGAGGTTCTAAGAACTAAATTATCTTAAGAGGTTCTAAGAACTAAATTTCCAAAATTACATCATTGAGAAACAAGGGTTTTAAGGGGATTTTGGGAAGATTGTTTTGACTTAAAAATCATTTAGAAATTGTATAACTTCTCCTCATGGGGAGTTTAAAGGAAGATTCTAGAGGATATTGAGAAAATTAATTAGGTCTAAAAATTTGGGAATCAAGTAAGAATAAGGTTATATTGAGATTTTGAGGAAATATTCACAAACTTACATTCTTATAAGCTTGATTTGGTCATAGTTTAAAGTTTTGAGGACCCTTGTGCAGAGACTATTGGCGCCAGTAAAAGAAACACTTTGCTCTCCTCGAATTCTTGAAAATAGCATCTATATATATGAGAGCATATCTTCACATAGCCAAATTACTTCTATAATTTGTGAACCCTTGTAAATATACATGGTATCGGGGATATAGATATATATATCTTCTCTCTTTATAATTATGCCTTCTTTTATGTATGCAAATTTAAGGTTCAGTTTGAAGATCTTAAGATGTTCCTTTAGGAGGAATTCATCTACATAAGCACATTGGGAGGAAGTCATCTACATAAGCACATTGGGTATAATATGTTGAGCTCAAGATAGGCAAGGAAAGATATCAAAATTTATGTTATTTTTGATTCCTAGGAACACAACAAAGGGATTACATTTGTGAATATAAATATTTGAAAGGGGTAATTTATAGGCCTTTCATGAGGTTTGAATAGAAGTCTATACTTGTGTAATTTCCTCAATAGTGATTATATTTGTGAATATAAATATTTGAAAGGGGTAATTTATAGGCCTTCATGAGGTTTCAATAGAAGTCTATACTTGTGTAATTTCTTCAATAGCGGAGATCTCTTGAAATATTTACTAGTATGAGAACCTTTTCATCATTATATCAATGCATGTGTATGTCCATGTTCAAGATTACATGACTAAAACCAATGGAGGGAGAAAGAAAATGGAACTTTTCTCATCAAGACTTCCATGTTTTGAATAAAGATAAGGATATTACTCCAATCAAGATAAGAACATGGAGGAAGATACTCTATTAGAGATGAAGGATATTACTCCAATCAAGACAAGAACATGGAGGAAGATACTCTATTAGAGATGAAAATATCATGAAGATTGCTTTAAAGAGACTTCATGTGTCATAAGGTTTGAATAAAATAGAACAATAAGGTTTTGGGGAGTTTTTAGAAGCTACTTCATGAAGGCTCTCATCTTTCTAAATGATCTTAGCTAAACCTTACTCTATGGAGTTAAGGTAGACCCAACTATGGTGGCCAAACTTGCACATCTCAACTGAGCCTATATCACTAATTATTTTATTTAACACTCTACAAAGTTTAGATGAGCCCCATTTTCGTGGTGGCTACCATTACCTTGACATGTCACTAGGATTTATGTCCCACATTTGTAGAAGAGTCATAAGTTTAGAATAGACCCCAATATGGTGACAATTCCTGCTGACATGTCACTACCAGATGCATGTTCTCAACATGACACTATGTGCATGTTCTTCTTCTAGTAGAAGTATTTGTTGCACACCTCTACTGGGTTGTGTAGAATTGACATCCCACAAGATCCTGAGACATGTTACCATAGAATTGAGATCTAACAAGTTATGTAGCATTGAGATCCCATGAGATCTTGAGACATGTTACCTTTGTGGTGGGAGACTTGGGAGTCACTGGGCCCTACTAGAGCCATTGTGGTGGGAGAGACGAAGGTAGGAGTTAGTGGGCCCTATAAGAGCTTGGGGATGGTTGGGTGGAGAAAACTCCCACGGGAGTATATTTTCCATACATGATTTGAATAAAGGTGACTATGGCTTAGGAAATATTTCTTTCTAAAATGGTTTAGTTTTGACATGTAAAATTTTAGAGCTTTGTGTTTTGTTCCGAAGCATGGAAGTTGCACATGTTTAGAAGTAATGAGGCTTGAAATATATGGATGTACTTTCTTATTTTATATGGAATTTTTTATTTTAATGAGTTTTTCTATGTTAGTGTGTAGCATCTTATTTCCAATTAATTAGAGCCTCACAAGTGGTATATGAATGGCCACTTATACTAGATTAATATGTTTTGCCATGTTAGTGTGTAGCATCTTAATGCCAATTAATTAGATCTTCACAAGTGGTGTATCAACGGACACTTATCCTAGCACAAAAGTTACACATGTTTCTAAGAATTATTGAGGCTTAAAATTTATGGATGTATTTTCATATGTTATAAGAAATTTTTTGTTTTAATGAATTTCACTATGCTAGTGTGTAGCATCTTAATGCCAATTAATTATAACCTCACAATTTGTATATGAATGGCCACTTATCACCTTATGAACGGCCACTTATCATATATTAATGTGTAGAGGAATACATGCCAAAATTAAGAGCCAAGGTGGGTTAAATCTTAGGCTTGTAATAGAGTGCTTATATTGTGCTTATAGGTAAGAAGGCTAATGTGTAAAAACAACCATGGTGAGATTAAAAGTCGAATGGGATAGAGCAAGGGACTTCAACACAATTTGGGTCTAATCAAGAAGAAGATTTCCATGGAAAACAAGATGAAGGTAAGGTCCTTCATGGGGTTTATGAAAGCATGGAAGTTCCCTCGCTTGTGAGAAAGTGGATCAAGATGAAAGTGACCTAGAATATGGCTATCATTTACAAAACAAATAAGGACCATAGAAAATATCATCATAGAGAAGAAAACCCAGAAGAGAAGACCTAGCAGATGCGGCACTCAACCAAGGTTACAAGCATGGGTCTATCTTTCCAAATTTAGTAGGATCAAGAAGATTGAAGAGTAATGGAGATGACTTGAAGATTCCTCTAGCTTTATGGTATTTGAAGAAGTACAAAAGACTAAAGTAGCTACTCTTCAAAGGTGTTGCTAAAGTGAAGCATATAACTACAAACAAAAGCTCAAGAGCTGGATTTATGATGCTGCACAACATGGAATGTAGGTCACAAGTTGAAAAAAAAATTATTACTGCTTTCTCAAGGGAGAAAGTGGAAATAAAATGGAGAAAAGGAGAATCATGTAATGTATGTCACAATTGAAAAACATTTTATTTCTACTTTCTTCTTTTCTTAAGGGAGAAAAGGAGAAGCTTGGTGAAAGGAATCGAATCGAATGAAAACTTAGCATGTTACTCATTAATCAGAGTTTACATAGTTTAGGCTCAAGAGGAGTCTACACTCTAGCTCTCATATGGGAGAGAACACCATAGCCAAGAAATATTGAAAGCTTTATTTGATTAGTAAAATGATTATTCTTGTGGCTAGCACCCATAGTTGGCATTTATACCTCCTATTTTTATACACTACCACTTATTAATGTCCCCCATACTTGGGAAACCCCCCAAGCCCATGGCCTTGCCCCATTATTATAGATGGCCCCCCATAAGAACCTTCTTATAAATCATCCCCAACCATAGGTTTTGTTCCTTAAATGACACAAGGATCCCATCTAGGAATTTGTGGAAAAAATTCTCAAGCAAAATAAGTACTCAACCATTCAACATAAGCTATTGCAAAAAATTCAGCAAAAACCAAGCTTTAAAAATTAACACATGAAAGAACATGAAGATACTTAGATCTTGCATGACACAAACATTGGATAAAATCTTTCTCCCTCACGTGTATGGTCTATTCCCCACCCATGAGTATTTTGAGCATTCAATTGCCAATAATAGGCCATTATCTCCAAAAATACAAAAGTTGTGCTTTTCTTGCATGGTGCTCTCTCTTTTTCCAAAATAGAGGGATCGTAAATATTGAATTACTTGGGGATAGGGGAAATAATTTAAGCTTTACTAACAAATAAATATTTGCATGTCTATGCTTCAAGTCTAAGCTTATAGAAATAAATAAATGGATGTGCACAAGCTAGCACATATATACAAAGCTTGTCCAAAATTATCAATACCTTCCAAAAATAATAATTTGTGAACCTTTATCTCAATCTTCCAAGTCCTCCTCACCTATAAATATCCAATAAATAATTCAATGAGATCAACACATATTCCATAGGCATACAAACCATCACCACGCACATGTTCATTAGGTGTAAGTACTCTAAAAATCACCCTACCAGACAAACCAACTATAATAAAAATTAGGAAGAAGCCACAAGCATAAGTTAATGTGGACCCCTATGCACATCTCTTTGATTTTGTATAATCAATCCATTTCTACAATGGTGGTATACCTTCTCAAATTGAAAATCTGGTAGTAGGCTATAGAGTAACTTGAAACATAAAAGATTCTATGATTCCTTTGATTTTACCTCTATGGGTTATCTCTATGGATTGACAAAATATTTGTTCAAATTTTACTCGTCTTTGAAAATGCAAGAATACATTATGCACAACGTTTTCCTACACAGATCATACAAGAATTGAACAAAGTTACCACACTAGTCATAACTTCTATTAAGTAAAAGTGTACTTAGCTTTTAATGGTGTCTTCACATATTTCTACAATGGTGGTATACCTTCTCAAATTGAAAATCTGATAGTAGGCTATAGAGTAACTTGAAACATAAAAGATTCTATGATTCCTTTGATTTTACCTCTATGTATGGATTGACAAAATATTTTTTCAGATTTTAATCATCTTTGAACATGCAAGAATACATTATGCACAACGTTTTCTACGGAGATCATACAAGAATTGAACAAAGTTACCACACTAGTCATAACTTCTATAAAGTAAAAGTGTGCTTAGCTTTTAATGGTGTCTTCAGATATTCGATATTTTTTCCACTTGTTAATTTATTGTGTACATTCATGTAAGTTCTCCTTATAGTAGTAAAATCATTAGTATCCAAATGTAAGAAAGTTTTTATGGGATATTAACCCCTTTTTATACACACAACCACATGACATCTTGCTTTGGGCATATGCACACATGTATGCCTTTTGTATATCACATTTGTGCATGAGGGGGATGCATTGCACTCCTCTTTTTTGATACTTTCCATATGGCATGTGGGATTGTACCACTTTTACTATATATAGAGAGCATAGGTGAGGAATATCCTCTAGCCCAAGTTGTGGATCCCATCTTTTGTTTATTCCTTGAGTAGTTTAAGTCTTGTACTCCCCTCTCTGGAGATATCTCCTTTTAGGGTTTGCTTAGGGTTGAGTTGAGGCTTCTTCTTGATTTTGAGGTGAACCTTGGGTGTTTTGTTTTGGGCATGGCTTGCTCACTCTTGAACACTCCCCATGTGTTAGAGGCATGTGGTTGAGAACTTGAGTGTGGGGTTGCCATCTTCTCTAGTAGACCTCCATGCAAGGCAACCAAGATCTATGTATCTAGCCTCAGGTAAAAAACATGAGAGAGAAGAAGATAAACTCAAGAATAGCAAAAGAATTATATTAATATTGTGGGTGATGCTTTGTAAAGAAGAAGAAAAGACTTAACTTTAGGGAGACAAACCAAATATCTTCTCTAATAGAATTCATCTCACTAATGGCCAGTTAAAAGTTTCTGAGTACTTTGTGTCAATAATACTTAGTGTAGGAAACATAACCATCACTTTGTGTCAATGATACTTTGCACAGGATACATAACCATCACTTTATGTCATGAGCACTTTGTGTGAATGGACACATAACCATCTGTTAAAGATAACATGCTACCTTGCACACAAGAAGGAAAGAGAAGAGGAGAGAAATACATGCAAGGGTCGAGTCTGGAGAGTTGCACTTGGCCAACCCTAAGAGGGTTAACTCCTCAATGTCACTAGGAGCTCACTCCACCTCTTCTTGTGTCACCCAAGAAGAGATACAAAGGCTAGGTAGAGAGCAAGAAAGAAGGAAGCTATGGAGAGCTCAACCTTCACCTCATATAACTAGCATGCAAAAGGGACTTGGTAGATAGCAAAGAGAGGGTAGAGAATAAGAGAAATAAGAGAATTACCATCCCTAATTACATACACCAACAATCAAACATGCAAGCAAGCAAGAACACAAGCCAACATGCATCCACAAGCTCGAATGAGAGAGAGAGAGAGAGAGAGAGAGAGAGAGAGAGAGAGATTTTATTAACGTCTTCCAAAAGACCAAACTCGGCCTATGATACAAAGTGGAAAATTTTCTATGGTGGTATTCGTTCAAGTTATAGTGGTGACTTTAGCTAAAAGGGATCTTAACCCTAGTATCATAACTAATCATCCACAAGGAAGAATATAGTGGTGACTTTAGCTAAAAGGGATCTTATAGTGGAAAATTTTCTATGGTGGTATTCGTTCAAGTTATAGTGGTGACTTTAGCTAAAAGGGATCTTAACCCTAGTATCATAACTAATCATCCACAAGGAAGAATATTGATTGTAGAGATTATAGTAGACGGTGAAAGAATATGGGTTATTAATGTGTATGGGGCTCATAATCGTAAGGTTAGGAGTAGTATGTGGGATTGGATTGTAGGGTTAAATATTCAAGTTCCTTACATTATATTAGGGGATTTTAATATGGTAGAAAGAGTTGTTGATAGATGTGGTGGCAGTACTGTTCTCTTAGGGAAGGAAAAAGGGAAGTGGGAAGATCTCAGAAGGGGCTTAAGGATAGCTGTATCTTGGGGACTAGAGAGACAAATCATGGCACACACCTATTTTAGCCTCCAATAATTATCCTCCTCATAAGAATTAACAGAGTTTTCTCAGCAAGCCTTATGGAGGCCTTATGGTGGGTACCTTACACTTTGAGGATGGTAGTGGATTGTAGCTCTACCTTATCTAACCATCTTCCTTTGAAGTGCGGTTGGTCTCACTCTAATGGGGCTGATATGGACTTATCTCATTTTCCAACAAGGAAATTGAGAGTGAATAATTTACTTCTGAAAGACTCTCTTTTTGTGGAATGTACTAAAGAAGCCATTAATAAATTAAAAAGGAGAAAGGGGGTTGAGGGTCCATGGAAACAGTTTGCTAATGAGATGTAAGGAATCATTAGAGCTGTAGGTAAACTGAGGGTTGAGGATAGGAGAGGTGAGAAAAAAATGGTTTGCTTTTCTTGAGGATCTACTGTTGAAGGGGCAGACTTTAGGATGAGACTCTGATGACACTGAGTTGTTTTTTAAGTGTCAGGCCAACATCAAAGCTGAGGAGGATAAATGCTATAGAGAACATGAGTATTGGGTTAGAAGGAATCTATTCAGCAAAAAAAACCCTAGCAATAGGTTTTTTAAACTCTCCAAGAATAAAGATGATAGAGTGATTGTGGGGAACATCTTGGATGAGGATGGTAATCCTATACATGACACCAAATCACTTGCTCTGAAATGGGTTAAGTTCTTGGGTTCAAACTTGAGTCTGAAAGAGGACTACTCCTTGAGGAGATTTCAAGCTGAAAATAGGTTTCTTGGCCTTCTTAGCCAAAAGGTGGATTCTAATAAATCCAAGTGGTTAGAAAGAGATATTCAAATGGATGAGTGCTAGTGTGCTCTACTAAAGCTAGGAAGGGAGAAAGCTCCTGGTTGGAATGATCTCTGAACTGAGTTCTTCATAACTTTTTGGCCTTCATTAAAAGAGGTGTTGGGCTGGCATCTACAAGAAAGATTTTAAATTGGGCCTTTGGGACAAGGTTTTTAAAGAAGGACTTGTGAAACTCATCCCTAAACAGATTGCTAGTAGTAGGTTTGGGCATTGGAGGCCTATTACTTTATTGACTATGATGTATGAAATTTTAGCCAAGGTGATTTCCCTCCTGGGTTGCAAGAGGTTATCTCTAAAAAACAACATGGCTTTATTAAAGGCAGGTCTATTTCTGATAATATCTTTTCTGGTTTACTGGGTAGAGATGTAGCCATCAAAACTCAGTAGAAATGCATTATGATGCAATTGGACCTTGAGAAAGCTTATGATAGGATACAGTGGTCATTCATTGCTAGGGTGATGGAAAAAATGGGGTTTGGAGTTAAAATGGCTACATGCATCTATACTCTCTCCTTGGGTGGATATTCTAAAGTGCTTCTCAATGGAAGAGTAGTAGGGGGATTTGAAATTAATGGGTTAGTCAAACAAGGTTGCCCATTAGCTCCCCTACTTTTTGCTATTGCTTCTCACCCTCTAATTCTATCACTAGAGCTTGCTTGTAGGGAAGGGAAGATCACAAGTTTAAAACTCAAGCGCATAGTGAACAACTGGTAATTTAATGCTTTGCTAATGATTCTTTATTATTCTTAAAGACTGAGAACAACAATGTGAGATTGGCCCTAGAACTTGTACAGGCGTTTGCTAACGCTTCAGGTTCTAAATATAGCATATGGAAGTCTAGGATCATAAGCTTGACTGAGGAGGACAATGACTTTGGATCTTTAGAGGTGGGGATGTGAGGTGGTACAAAAGGGTCACATTGTAAGATTGCTTGGGGTTCCTTTTGGGGTTGGACTTACTGATAAACAGTTGGTAATGTGGGCCATTGATAGGTTTATGGAGAAATTGAAGAAGTGGGAAGTTTTCAAAGTTCCCTTCCATAACAGAATTGATATCTACAACTCGATGTTGAATGCTTATATCTTGTTTCTAAGTCCTGTATTAAAATTTGGGAAGTGTCATTGGAAAGAAATCATAGGACCTATTAGAGACCTTCTGTGGAGAAATGGTATTGGTACAAAAAGAGTTCCTGTTTGGTTGGCCTGGGAGAAGGTGTTAGTGTCCAAAAGGGAAGGGGGTATTGGTATCATTCACTTGCCCACTCATCATTGTGCTGCCAGAAGGACTTTGATGCTGCCTAGGATGCTATCTCAAGATTCTACTTGGACCTTAATGATAAGGGAATTGGTGGAAATGGCTGAGGTGTTGGCTAAGCACAGATGGGGGAACGTAAACTAGAAAGACAAATTGTTTTCACATGCTCCTCTAAAAGTCACATGCTCAGATTTTTGTAAAATGCTCTGCAATTTCTAGAAAGATTGAAAGATCCCTACCCCCTCCGCGCAACACAATGAGGGAGTAGAGGAGAGAGAGAAAGAGAGAGGAGAGGGGGTGGAGACCACGTATTGGGAAAGAGGAGAGAGGGTGTTGAGAGAAGAAAATTTAAATAAATAATATAATATATAAAAATATAAAGATATATAATATATAAGTATAAAATATATAAATTTTAAATACATATAATAATAATAAGTAAACATGTTAGTCACAAGAGAGATTTTTAAAAATATTTGATTATCCAATTTTTGTAAAAAAGAAATCTTGTAAAGCAAGCTTGGGCTAAAATAGTCATGTAATCTCCAAACCGAACGCGAAAAACGTCCCTCGCCCAAAAAACACGGGTGATTCCTCCAGGGGATATTTTTATTCTAACATAGTCAACGTCATAACTAACCAAACTGATCCGACCAAACCCGTAAGTCACATGGTCAGATCAAGGAAAAGACTTGCACTTGGATCATAGAGACCAACGCTTTTTTCCTCATCTCGAGAGGAGGCACAACCGTTGATTCTTTTCCATAGAACAAGGACTGTTCGGGATTTACTTCATCTATCGTACCATAATAGAATTGAGTCTCATTTTAGGGATCCATCAGTCTACCCTAACCCCATCCAGTCCCATGGGTTAGCCAACCGTCCCCAACCACTATAGTAATAGAATCCGTTTAGGAATTTGGTGTTATGTTTTGTCCTGGGTACTAGGGAAAAGAGTTCCCAGCGCCCTAGCTAGCGCTTCATACAAACTTCAAGATAGTCATGCCACTTACACACCCAATATGAAATTGCCTATTTCACAGATTCAGCTAACTTTAAAACAATCTTTTAATGAAATCATAGTATCACTGATCATAATCCTCCAAAATATCCGGTTGATTTCTAGTTTCCGATCATTCCTTCATCTGTGTACCTATGGCATCATTGGCAACTAGAACACTCACCACCTATCCACTCAGGGGCCTTTTCAATAGTTCCTAGCTCATAGTACCCGAAAATATATTTACTTATAAAAATCCAAATGGACTCTCTGTTGAAGATCAAAAAGATCAACCAACAGATCCATATAAAAGAGCCATGGACTCATCCGTTGAGGACCAGCAAGGTCAATCAACCAGATCTAGGCCCGAATTCAGAAAACAACTCTTACTCCTTGTTCCAATATCTTCCTCGACACACGCGTGGGTATCTTCAACGACCCAAAGCCCGAGTACCATATGGTCAGCACCCTCTAGGATCCTTTGCAAGTCACCTAGTGCTTCACTCATAGGCCACTTCCTTGGTCCCTCATTCTTCGTATCGAAAGCTCACCATTTAAATCAAACCGAGGTCGACCGTGCTACGCGAGACGTCCTCCGTTGACTCTCCATCAGCTGTTGCAAAATTTCTACCAATTGTTTGGCTTAGATAAAGGTTCTTTTTCTCGACGACTATATCCATATTCTTTCTCAATTTCTCAAATGAATTATATTCAGTATTCCTATTTTGAATAAAAGAATTCATGGGATCAATTCTACCCATATTTCCACTTTTCATAAATTGAATTATACTAAAAATTCTTATTTTTTCCATTTAATATCTTGGATCTCAAATATCATGGAAATTCCTCTTTTTACATTTAATTGCTTGAAGTCTAAATGTCATAGGAATTCCTCTTTTATCATCAAATAAATTTATCTAAAATTTCTCTTTCCTTTAATAAAAATATTCAATATTCCAAATATACCAAGAATTCCTCTTTTTCCATTTAAATGATTGAATTCCAAATATGATGGAAATTCCTCTTTCATCATTTAAATTTATACATGCATGGAGCTGCAGTTATACCCACGATATATACAAGTGTGATATATACAAGTGGTCACAGTCCTTGGTGTTATAAGGGAAATGTCATCATATCTAGGCCTCAAGCAAGTTGGGGGTTCCACACAATTGTAGTACTTCCATCTAAAACCCAATTCCCAATTTATGAATCCCCATTCTGAATATCAATTCATATGAATTTCAACACACAATTACAATCTTTTACTGGTAACTCATAAATTTTTGACATTTCTTGTTTCTTGGTTTATCCACTTTAGACAATTCGCTCTAATACCAACTGTGAGACCCGTGCCCCCTCTGTGCAGCTGAATCCAAGGAACTAGTAGCGGAAGTAGCAACCTCTTGCATAGAGTAGAGCTTCGCACTCGGGGCTTTGCCCCCCCCGAATGTCCGGACAAGAGACTAATCCCTCGGTTCTTTCAAAACCGAACCCGAAAAAACTTCCCTCGCCCAGAAGGCATAGGCGATTCCTACAGTAAATTTATTCTAACGTAGTCAAGAGCTTTAATATCCCTTTTGCATTCTGACCGAACCTGTGGGTCACATGGCTGGATCAAGGAGCTTGCACTTGGATCATAGAGACCAACGCGTTTTTCCCCATCAAGAGGCACAGCCGTTGATTCTTTTCCAAAGAATAAGGATTATCCGTGATTTACTAAAATTATCGTAACTTGAACAGAATTGAATTTTAATTATAGGAATCCATCAGTCCACCATCCAGTCTCGTGGGTTAGCCAACCACCCACCAACCAATGTATATTGATAGGATCCATTATGAAAATTTGGTTATGTTTTGCCCCGGATACCAGGGAAAACAGTTCCTAGGCTCCCTAGCCGGCTCTCATGCAAAAATTAAATAGACAAACCACTTACACACCCAATATGAAATTGCCTTTTCTTTGATTTAACTATTTCCAAAATAGATTTGCAATGAAACCACAATGTTTCCTTCCTAATCCTCAATATTCCATTTTGAGATCCAATTTCTGACTTTTCCACTTTCCATCCCTAAGATCCAATTTTAGTCATTCCTTCCTCAGCGTACCTATGGCATCATCTTCAACTAGAAAGCTCACCACCTGCTCACTCAGGGGCCTTTTCAATAGTTCCTAGTCCATAATACCTAGGAGTTTAATCACATAAAAACCATATGGACTCTCATTTGGGGATCAGCAAACAAAAGGTCAACCAACAAGATCCATGTAAAAGAGCCATGAACTCATCCGTTGAAGACCAACAAGGCCAATCAACCAGATGCATGCCCGTGTTCAGAAAACAGCTCCAACTCATTGTTTTCCCTGACGCACGCGTGGGTATCCTAGGCGACCTAGAGCCCGAGCACTGTATGGTCAGCACCCTCTAGGCTCCTTCACAAGTCACCTAGCACTTCACGCATAGGCCGCTTCCTTGGTCCCTTATCCACCGTACCAGAAGCTCACTATTTTAATTGAACCGAGGCTGGTCAAGACCTCGGCCCCAACCTTGCCATGCATGATGTCCTTCATTGACTCTCCGTCAGCTGTTGCAACCTTTTCACTTGGGTCCTCACTCACAACCTTATTCGACAGATAGTCAGAATGTTTTTCGAGCTTTGTTGACATAAAACAATCTTTAAAAACAGGTCTCAATTACAATTTCCAAACAAACTCCCATCTTTCCACATCATTCCAAATCATTTCTCATCATTCCACATTCTTCTATATCAATTCACATCGCATCATTCCACATCCATTTACATCGTCCTACATCCATTTACATCCACATCCATTCGCATCCATTCTCATCATCCTACATCAATTCACATCGTTCCTACATCCATTCACATCATCCTACATCCATTCACATCCTTCTTACATCCATTCACATCATTCCTATATCCATTTTCATCCATTCACATCGTTCCTACAACCACTCACATCCATTCACATCATTCCTACATCCACTCACATCCATTCACATCATTCACACATCCATTCACATCATTCCCACATCCATTCACATTATTTCTACATCCATTCACATCATTCCTACATCCATTCACATTATTCTTATATCCATTCTCATCCATTCACATCATTCCTACATCCACTCACATCTATTCACATCATTCCTACATCCACTCACATCCATTCACATCATTCCTACATCCATTCACATTCATTCTCAAATTTCTCAAAATAACATATGCTCAATATTCTTCTTTTTGAATAAAAGATTCATGGGATTTATAAAATCAATTATACCCATATTTACTCTTTTAGTATAAACACTAATCCATTTATCTAAATGAATTATTTCCATAATTCTCATAAATTGCATGATTCTATAATATTTGTGCATAACCTTCTTTATTTTTTTGACTATTGAATATTGCTCAAAACTCCACTTTTAGCATAAAATTTATTTATGCATGTACATATATAAAGATAAATATAACAAAAAGTCCTCTTTTCTCTATTTAAACAATTATGCATGAATACTATAAAAGTATTTTCCATAAATATGACAAAAATCATTCTTTTAGTATAAAAAACTCTGTCTAGAATATGATGGGAATTCCTCTTTTTCCTTTAATAAATTTATGCATAAAAAATAAGATTTATCTTTTTTCTAGAAAATTTTACCATAGCTTCGCTGTGCAACTTCTGAGAATGTTCAATTTTCTAACTTTAAATGAATATTCATAATTGAAATATGATAAGAACTCCTCTTTTAAACTAAAATTTTTTTATGCATACATAGCAAATTTATAACAATAATTATGATTAAATCTCTTGATTATTCTTAAATATCCATTCCTCATTTCCAAAAATGTTAGCATAACCCTCTTTCAACTTAAAATGAATTAATATGATTTTTCTTAATCATAAACAAGCCTAAAGAAATTAATCATCATTTTTAACTAGACTAAAATCATAAAAATACCTAATCTTCTTCTCTAGCTTGTCCAGCCTAGAGTTTTGTTTAAGATGATAAGTTTATCATTAAGAACCATCCTTCTAACAAGGATCTAACCATGAAGATGATTAATCTTTCTAAAAAGAGAGATCTACTAATAAAAATACTATAATTAAGCATAAAGATTAGTATTAAACCATTTAAACATTATGAATCATTAGAAAACTTGATTTCAAGAAAAAAACCATTTAATTGTCCAGCCTAGAGTTTTGTTTAAGATGATAAGTTTATCATTAAGAACCATCCTTCTAACAAGGATCTAACCATGAAGATGATTAATCTTTCTAAAAAGAGAGATCTACTAATAAAAATACTATAATTAAGCATAAAGATTAGTATTAAACCATTTAAACATTATGAATCATTATGAATCATTAGAAAACTTGATTTCAAGAAAAAACCATTTAATTGAAAGCTTCCCAAGCATTAGAGGGGTTGGGAAGGAGATAACCATTGAGAAAGATATAAAAACCATTGGATTAAGGCTTACCTTTGATTTTGGCTTGATTCTTTAAAGAAATAAGTGAAGCCCACAAAGCAAGCTTTGACCACCAAGTTAGGGAGGGTAATCTCCAAGAGAGGATGGAGAATTGTGAAGATCCAAAGCTTCCAAAAGTAGAGGCAAAATAGAGGGATACTAGAATTACACTAAAATGAAGATAGTACTGGCATGTAATTACTCAAAGATGAAAATACAAAGGAATCAGGGTCTATTTATAGGTGAGGGAGGCCACTAACCAAGTCCAACTAGGATCTAGAGGCTTCTAGCTTTAGCTTGATCCATTTTGGACAAGTTTTGAACTAGTTTAGCTCACTTTTTGATCCAGTTTGCAAGAGGAGAAATAAAAATATCTCATTTTTTGAATTAAAAATGCAAGGTAATGATGAAAAAAAGGTGCCTTCTTCATGAGCCCTTTTCCTCCTTACTAAGGTGTTAAATTTGATTTTTTTACTAATAAACCTTAATGTTTAACAAATAAACCCAGTACTTGGTGAACTCTTCATCTTATGTGAGCATTTACTCATTTTTGGGGTATTTTCTTTTATTCTTTGTACTTTTGTCATCCCAACACTTGGATTAATCATATTTGCCCTTTAGAACCTTATTTGGACCTTAGTCAAAAATTTCTAAAAATGTGGACCCTTAGGCTAAGGTCTCCAATACACATATTCAGTTAATTTCTAATGCACATTGGAAAATTCTTTTTAAACTTCTATTTTAGGGCAATTCATCTTAGATATTAGGAGAACTTTTTATCCAAAATAATCTCAATTTTGTATTACCAGTCTCTAGGCCAAAACAAGGGAAAATAATGTTTTCTTGTATTCTAAATCAGGGGATGATTATAGAAACTGAAGGGGAGGTTCTTACACCTTTACCTCTCCAAAGCTAGAGGGAGGAATCTTACATCCTACCCCACTTAAAAAATGTGAGATGTCCTTATCTCGCAGCTGGAGGATAATCTCTTTCTTCTTCTATTACTTCTAGCGTTACTCCCTTGGAAGTAGATGGCTGATTTGGGGATATCTCCCTTTGGCTTCCCTTGTTCTGAGGCTGAGATCTTGCATTACCTTGCATTGGGGTTTCCCTCATTTTGACGGGAAGGACCTTGATTACTATGGAAGAAAGGAGCTAGAATCTAGAATCTTGACTATTGAATAATGCTCAAAACTCCACTTTTAGCATAAAAATTATTTATGCATGTACATATATAAAGATAAATATAACAAAAATTTCTGTTTTCTTTATTTAAACAATTATGCATAAATACTATAAAAGTATTTTCCATAAATATGACAAAAATCATTCTTTTAATATAAAAATATTTATGCCTAGAATATGATGGGATTCCCTCTTTATGCAGAGCAAAATTTGCAAGCATGTGGGGGTGGGTCCCCCCACATGCTCTCAAAGCTTGGTCACCACATCGGAGCATGTTTGGGTACGATAGCATTGGGAAGAGCGGGATTTTCCATGTTCTCTCGAGCACTAAGAGACTTAAAAAATCCACATTGGGCACTAAGGGCTAATCCAACCATGCTTCGATGCTGACCAAACTTTGTGAGCATGTGGGGGTGGGTCCCCCCACATGCTCGCAAAGTTTATTCAGCATCAAAGTATGTTTAGGTATGAGGGCATGGTGAAGAGCGGGATTTTCCATGGCCTGTTGAGCACTAAGAGACTGGAAAACTCCGCACTGGGTGCTAATTACTAAACCAACATGCTCTGATCCTCACCACATTTTGTGAGCATGTGGGGTTGGGTCCCCCCACATGCTCGCAAAGTTTGGTCCCCACATGCTCACAAAGTTTGGTCACCATCGGTGCATGTTTGGGTACTATGGCATGGTGAAGAGCGAAACTTTCCATGACCTCTCAAGGACTAAGAGACTTAAAAAATCCACACTGGGCGCTTATTGCTAATCCAAACATGCTCTGATGTTGACCAAACTTTGGGAGCATGTGGGGAATGGTCCCACTAACATGCTCGCAAAGTTTGATCACCAATGGAGCATGTTTGGGTACGATGGCATGGGGAAAAGCGAGATTTTCCATGGCCTCTCGAGCATTAAGACACTTGAAAAATCTGCACTGGGCGCGAATTGCTAAGCAAACTTTGTTTGCATGTGGGTGTGGGTGCCCTTGTTGACCCATTCCTAGGGTTAACAAGAGCTACCATCATTATCTTACATCAAGGAGTCAAGGTAGATATACCAAAGGGTCATACATTCAAGATATGAAGCAATGGTGTTGTTATATGTACATTATGTGTGCTATGTTATATACACATTATGTGTGCATATACTAGGAGGCTAACCCACATTAAGCTTGTGAGCATGGGAGCATGGGAACAAGCTCTAGTGGAGCATGGGTTAGGACTAACCTTAAGGGTTAAGATTAGGGTCAGGCATTCAAGGGTCACACATGAGAAATGGAAAGTCAAGAGTCACTTGAGGGCCCTCCTATATAATAGGGGCCTGGGGCACACTCAAGGGAGCTTGGAAGCTTGGAGGCTTGGAGGCTTATGCTATGGTCTCTTGTGTAGAGGTCCATATCTACTCATTTACCATTTCACATTATAGCTACATGCTATTGGATTGGAGTTATACCTCTTGATGGTATGGGACATCAAGGTAGAGGTATGATGTATTTCATTATTATTCATGTGTGCATCCCTTGGGCTCGGGGGTTTTAACAGTGGTATCGGAGCAATCTCTATTTAATTGTTGATTTTTTAAAGTAAATTTTAATATTTACTAATAAAATATTATTTTTTGTTGATTTGTGTTGATGAATTACACATGGATCATCGATTTGGTGATTGGAACATGTGTTACTACAATTCAATGGACGAATCGACGTTGCGGGGGAATTTCGTGAGTTAATGCTATTTTTTTCTATTTTTTTGGTTAAAATCAAGCATTAATGGATTTTTTTACAAAAATACCATAAGTTTATGGTGGATATTTTTGTTAGAATGGATTCCCTGAATTTCTAGAAATTTTAGAAATTTTAGAAAATTTTTCTAATTTTTTAGAAATTTTTTGAGTATTTTTTTGATTTAAAATATATTTTTATACATTTTTGTGGGTTTTTTCCGCGAGAGTACGATCAAATTTCTGTCAATTTCTATTGAAATTCAGTAGGGGACAGCATGTTGATGCATGAGATGCTCTCCCGTGTGCGTGGGACTCTCTCCACCTCTAAAATCTGATTTTTCTTTCTTTTTTTCGTGAGAAAATCTCTTAAAGATAATTTTTTTAAACATTAATCATAATTAATGTTAATTATGATTAAAAAAGTTTAACTAAGAACTTTAATCATGGATTAAAGTTAATCTCTCTGATTAACAGAGAGAGGGAAGAGATGGGAGGAGAAAGATTGAAATGGAGAGGAAAGGGCGGAGAGAGGGAAGAAGAGAGAGGCCCTCTCTCTTTCTCTTGGCCGCCGCAGGCGACGGGAGGGGGGGGCTGCGCACAGCAGCCGGCGGAAAAAAAGCCCCCCCCAAAAAAAATCAAAAGCTTATAAGCTTAAAAAATCTTATTTTTTATTTTTTTTAAATGAGTTTTTTATTTTTTTAAAAAAAGCTTTTTGATAATATTTCAGAAAAAAGCTTGAAAAAAGCCTGGAAAATACTGAAAAATATGGGATTTGAGGAAAAAAATCTCTGAAAATTTCTTCTTGAAATTTTTCGGCTTTTCATCTTCCGGAAAACCTTTGGCTTTCCATTTTCCCGAAACCTTTTGGCTTTCTGAATTCCGGAAAAACTTTTGACCTTCCGTATTCCGGAAACCTTTGACCTTTCACATTTCGATTTTTTTTTGTCTTTTCATTTTCCCAAAACTTTTGGCTTTCCATATTCCAGAAAAACCGTTGGAATTTCGAAATTTTTTGACCATTCGTATTCTAAATGCGTTCGGGGTAATTTAAAAATTTTAAAAAATTCTTGAAAATTAGACAAAGGTTATTTTAAATTTCGAGAAAATGTGGGGTTGGTGTTTGGCATGTGATGTGTCCATTCCGGTGCCCGTGACCATTCAAATTCCTTTAAAAATATATTTTTTGACCAAGAAAATTAGAAAAATCCATTAAAATGGTAAATTTTCATTGGATTTGAGATCTGTCGGGCGGAATTGAAAATTTTGTGAACGATGGGATTCTCAGGAAAATTAGGAATATTCTAGATATTATTTTTAGAAATCCTAAAAATTGATATTTTTAAAATATCAATGGTATTTTGGTAAATTTTATTGCTAAAAATTTTCTGGAAAAATATAGGTTTGAAATGCCATAAGATAGGTTTGATGGAATTCAAAATTATTATATTTTGAGGCCCTATAAAATTAGGGAAAATTTAGAAAAAATCATGATAATTCTTTTTCTCGAGAATTTAATATTTTCGAGGGTTATTTAATGTTGAAGTACATTTTCTCGTGCTAACATTAGATAGATGTGGGTTATTCGCATATTATTAATACGATTATACCTCGTATTAATGGATATTTATGTTTGGGTTAATTCTAAACGATATTTTCATGATTTTTAACCATTTTTTAGCCATTCTTTTTGGACATGTTCCTTAATTTCTTTTGATGGCTATAATTTATGTTCAAAGTGTGTTTCACCTTTGATACTTTTCCATGATAATTTATTTTGCACTTTTTTAAGTGTGGTTTGTGCTTAATTTTTTAAGCCTCTATCATGGGTTAGTTGATCGGTTTGTTTTGGTGGATTTTTATTGGATGTTTTCCAAGTTTTATATGGACTCATCAAGTTCTGCCTAGATCACTTGTGTTTAGGGTTTTCTTATTGAGTGCTACACACGTGTTTCACTTGCTTACTTTGGAGTTTTTCTTGAATGACATGACGTTCATATACTCCGGATTGTTTGATGAGTTGGCCACCAATTTTAATGCTTCTTTTGGCATGATTTATGTCCATTAGATGGTATGCATTGATTTTTATGATCAACTATGGTGTTTATGGATTGGAGGAGCTTCTATGCTTTTATCCATGGTTTTATAAGGATCTTTTGATCTTTTGAATATTTACATGTGCTTTGAAGGTAGCATTTGCCTTCGTTTTTTGCACGTAATTTTGGAGTATATTTCTTGTACTCTTGTGTATATTCCAACTCAGATACCTAGTTGCTTATATATCTAGGCGAGTTATTTTTCTACCCTAACTTTATTGTGTTTTGGGTAGTTATCATTAGAAAGGCGCCAATAATTCAATTTATTTTCTAATGATGTACTCAGAAGGATTTATTTCTTGATGTAGTCTCAAGTATATAGAGATAGGTTTTAGTATGTGAAAGTCTGGATAAGGCCATCTTATTCCTTTTATACAGGATTTTATTCATATTTCCTAGATAGCATACTAGGGAGTTTTCAAATTGTTAAGGTATGTATGGGTGGTATCATGGTGGTATGGGACGCTAGTGATCCTCACATATATTATCTTATGGGATAATTTGGGCTCAAGATTGTTGCTTTGCTTACATCACTTAGCATGTTGACCTCAACATTCAAAGACAATCTTGTTTTCTAAATTCACTAGAAGTTATAGTGTGGGCATTCTTTAGATAAACTTCTTTTATCTATAGCCTGCATGTTTTGATGAGGGAAATCTCGTCGGCATTCACTTGTTGAAATCTCTTTCTTTAGAGTTCAAACAAGTTTATCTTGTTGTGTTCGGATAAGGAAATTTGGATTCTTCCTTTGTTGGCATTTCTTTCTCTAGTTCCGTACTTTAGGTGATTTATATAGTCAACCTGATTGTTTATGGATGGACATATGTGACTCATCAAGACGCTGATGACTCTCTATGTTGATATGGGTAACTCGAGATGTCGATTATTCCATATGCAGATGTGGGTATATCGGGGCACCAATGAATCCCTGGTTTCTGCTGCTGTTATAATGCCATGTTTTCATACTTTATTCCGAATGGTTTACAACGAGGAAGTTACTTTGAATGTGAATTTCTCTGATCATCCGTAGTCTGATGGGCAAACGGAGCATATGAATCAGATTATAGTGTATATGCTTTGTGCACATGTCTCTAGAAAATCATCATATTGGAAAAAATATCTTCCAATGATGGAATTTGCCTATAACAGTTTTAAATATATGGCTATTGGTTTTAGTCCGTGCATACTTATGTATCGGTATCAACCCCGGGCACCTATTGATGTCAGTCTTAAGGACATCGAGCTTGATGCATCGAGGGATTTCTTGCGAGATATGCAAGAAATGCTGACCGAAGCTCGGGATTCTATCAGGAGTGCTCATGATAGGGCACGGTTTTATACTGATAAGGGACGCTCATCTCGGTCTTTTGAACTAGGAGCATTGGTTTATTTTAATGTTCTTAAAGATTCTCAAACTTTGTCAATGGAAAAATGCTCGAACTTATCTCCTAGATATTATGGTCCATTTTGAGTTATACATCGGATTGGCACGGTTGCGTAGTAAGAACTAAAACTACCTCCAATTGTTAGAGTTCATCCAGTCTTTCATATCGATAGATTGAAAGGGAAACTAGGAGGTGAGGATAACACAATTACTCCTCAAGAACTCATTGAAATCGAAGATTTATCCTATCTTCCACATGAACCTGATAAGCTTCTTGAACTTTCTAGTTGACTAATCTTTGAGGTTAAAATTAGGTGGAAAGATAGGGAAATTGAGGATTCGACTTGGGAGTCGGTTGAGATTGTTCAGTGTAGTTCTCCTTCTTTTCATTGCAAGAGTGCAATGTTTTGAGAGAGAGGAAGTATGTTATATGTACATTATGTGTGCTATGTTATATGCACATTATGTGTGCATATACTAGGAGGCTAACCCACATTAAGCTTGTGAGCATGGGAGCATGGGAACAAGCTCTAGTGGAGCATGGGTTAGGACTAACCTTAAGGGTTAAGGTTAGGGTCAGGCATTCAAGGGTCACACATGAGAAATGGAAAGTCAAGAGTCACTTGAGGGCCCTCCTCCTATATAATAGGGGCATGGGGCACACTCAAGGGAGCTTGGGAGCTTGGAGGCTTGGAGGCTTATGCTATGGTCTCTTGTGTAGAGGTCCATATCTACTCATCTACCATTTCACATTATAGCTACATGCTATTGGATTGGAGTTATACCTCTTGATGGGATGGGACATCAAGGTAGAGGTATGATGTATTTCATTATTATTCATGTGTGCATCCCTTGGGCTCGAGGGTGGTTGGGTGGTTGAGTTTATGCCTAATTTATGCATGTTTATGCATAACAACTATCTAAAGAGATCTTAGGGTTTTAACAGGTGTCCAAAGCTACAACTTGGATCGACGCCTGTAATTGTCTGACGGAATACTTAAGGTGATTTGTGCCTTTAAGAGCATGTGATAACAAGTTAGGATGAAGTCCCAAGTGATGTACTTCATGTATATATTATGAGAGTAGTTATTGTAACAGCATTAGGCCTCTTATGAGCCTAGAGTGCCCAACCGGCTACAATTTAAGTGAGTGTAAACACTTATGGTCATGTATATAAGCCAATTTCTCTAATAATACAACATACTCTTCCATTGTGCAATTTAGTCTTGCTCTTGCTAATCTCTCTCCCTAATGCATGCTAGTGAGTGTGTGTGAGTGAAGTGAGGTGAGAGGAGGGACGAGTACACGTAGTGCAACGCGGCCATGTATATAAGCCAATTTCTCTAATAATATAACATACTCTTCCATTGTGCAATTAAGTCTTGCTCTTGCTAATCTCTCCCTAATGCATGCTAGTGAGTGTGTGTGAGTGAAGTGAGGTGAGAGGAGGGACGAGTACATGTAGTGCAACGCGGCGATGTGACAACGCTCACACGAGAGCAGTGAAATTACTTCTCAAGGAGTTGTAGAGCTTGGAGATCTTAAGGGTTACGAGCTTGGCCATTCCAAAGATCCTCACGACAGTTGTGGTTCACCAGGTAGTCTCTTGTTGGATGTGTTTCAAGGGGAGTTAGGGTGAGCCATAACATTTTTGGGGCCACTGTCGAGGAGTCATCCCTTGGCCTTTTTCATCTTTTTTCTCTAATCTACGCATTATCCATTGCCCATTGTCTTTATTAATGGTTCCCCATGAAAAAGATGTAGATTTGATGGAGATTTGTGTGTGACTTTGTGAGAAATAGCTCATTCTGTAAAGAATGCTTTTTGCTTAATTTTTAGCTTAATTTATTGTTTTGTTGTTGATAATGTTGTTTTTAATGTTCCTAGGGTTACACATAGAGTGTATTAGGTTTAGTTTGCATCCATTGCATTAAACAATGCAATAGAATGCAATTTTTAGTGAATGTTAGCTCTCTTTAGTGTTAAACATAGAACTAGAATCATTAATTTTATCTTAATTTGTGTATTTTTGTTGGGATTATAGGCAATAGTGTGTTAGCAAACATTAGGAGTAGCTTAATCATTGAAGAAATTTCTCAAAAACATAAAAAAATCTCTTAAAAATGATTAATTTCTCTTAATTGACTAGTTTTTGTCATTAAAGATGATTAATCCACTTTAAGAGATAAAAAATTAGAAAATATCTTATTTGGGGCCCAAATGGATCATGTAAGTAGTTTAAATTAGTGTTTTTGAGTGTTTTAAGAGCATCTAGATGCATCAAAACCATCAATTTCTTCATCATATTGGAGGAATTTGACTCTCTTTTACTTAAATTTACCTTAAAAGAAGAGACCAAAATTAAGAGTGTGATTAATCTCTAATTATACATTAATTTACACATTAGTTGGTGCACATAGCTTAGAAATTCCTAGCTCTATCCAATGATGTGCTCAATTGTATGAATTAATTGGTTAATAGGAGCCTTTGAGTAGTCTAAAAGAGGGAAAGATTAGTGAAAGAATTAATCTTTGATTAATTCTTAATTATTATTTTTACATAACTCATTAGGGCTAAGGAGCATTCAATGAGTAGATGCCCATGAGTTGTCAAATTGTCCATTTTGGGAGTCATTTATGAAGGGTGTAAGGGGGTGTCATAAAAAGGTTGAGTTTTTTGATTCCCACTTACCTTTTTGAGAAAATGCCCATATCTCCCCATTTTAAAATTTAAAAAATATTCCCCCCAAACAAGGAAATTCAAATTTTTCACTAGCCCCAAAAAAAAATCAAAGAACTGGTTCACACGTGAACCATTTCTCAACTCTCATGTCTTAAGGTCTCACGCCTTAGGGGTCAACGCACCCAAAAAAAAAGGTTCACTCGTGAATCATTTCTACACTCTCACGCCTTGAGGTCTCACGTCCTAGGGATCTGCGCATTAAAAAATCAAATTTAATTTTTTCGTGAAGCGGATCCGGTTCATGGTGTGAAATCCTGAGCATTTCACGGCGTGAACCACTAAGCATCTCATGGCGTGAAACAGTCCCCACGTGCGTAAAATTATTTTCGTGAAGTCTAGTTCATGGCGTGAAACCCTAAGCATTCACGGCGTGAAACCCTAAGCATTCACGACGTGAAACCCTAAGCATTCACGGCGTGAACCACTAAGCATATCATGAAGTGAAACAGTCCGTGCGCAAAAAAAAAAGTAAAAAAATCCAAATTCAAATTTTTGGTGAAGTTCGTCCGGTTCACAACAACGTGAAACCCAAAGCATTTCACGACGTGAACCGCTAAGCATCTCATGGCGTAAAACAATCCCCACGAAAAAATAAAAAATGATAAAATCTGTGAAGTCCGCTTCATGTGGTGAATTGCACCCTGCTAGTTCATGATCTGAAAGGAGGTCCGTCGACGTGAAAGGGGGACTCTGGAAAACACCCCTGTTTGAAGGCTCATATCTCCTAAACTGTGAATCCAATGAAGGTTCTCTAGTGCTCATTAGAAAGCCGACATTGAGCTCTTTTAAATTTGGTCTTGACCATTCGATGGTGGCAAAATCGATCGTTTTGGCCTCTAACCAGAAACCTCAAAATTCGACCCAAAAATCGAGGCAAAAAATAGTCCGAAAAAAAGCACTAAAAATCATACAAAATATGCAAAAACGACTTCGAACCATATTCGAGCTACTTTTTGTGGGTCTAAACGACAAAATCATGAACGACTCAGAGAGAAAGTTGTAGTACCCCAAAAATACTACAACTCTCTCATATAGAGTTTTTCCAAATTCCTTTTGCAACACCTTCAAAAATAGGTTGCGAAATAGGAAAAAAAATCCCAGTAGTTTTTTTCATCTTGAGACAATGATGGAAAATAGGTTTTAGGACCTCCTCTTCCATCTGGGAAGTTACTAGCATGCACTTTTCCCATACAACTATCCCTACGAGGTTATTTATGTGCGCATAGCGTCTAAGCTAATGAGGATAAATGGACACTCGTTTGACCCAACGAAAAGTACGCCAGGTTTCCTGAGACTGTAAACGGGCTGTGAGAAAATCTAAAAAGCATTTAAAAAAAACGTGTGTGCTTGGTCATTAAGGAGGAATAGACAGCATCAAACATGGCAACGATAGAGGGACTACGTGAGCCGACACTCACTGAACCCAATGGCTAACATCTTCGACCCATTGAGATCTATGCCCCAACTCTGCAACTCCCAATACCATTTGCCATGCTAACAACAAGAGTGTCATCGGGTTTTACATCCCCTGTCACTTCAATCCCATACCGGGTTTTGGTCCTTTACCTAGCATTCCCAAAAATCGTATAGGTTCCAACCCTTTTGAGCCTGTAGATGCCCACACCTTAGATATATTGACTAGTTTAGGAAGGGGGATTGCCCCCACGGACTAAGTGAGACCCTATCCTCAAGAGCACGCACATACAGCCTCAATGACTCATACCAAAATACGACCGTACAAATTTTTAAAATTATGGAAAAATATAATGGAATAATTGATCCTGTTCAATTCATTCAAATGTTTGAACAGAGATGTGAAGTTTTTGGAAATCCCAATGCCCCACCAAGGTACATGTGTTAAACCTATGCTTCATGGGAAAAGCTAGTCGATGGTTCATCACATTGTTGCTGGCAATCAAGACCAACTTTTGAATCTTGAAAATAGCCTTTATCCATGGCTTTTCAAGACAAGGTGATCAGTGGAGTGCAGCGAAAGAACTCTAATTGAGCATAAACCAAACGAAACCATTAGAGACTTTATCCTTCGGATAAAACTTTTGGACTCACAATGTGAGTCATGGGAAAAATTAAACAATTCTCAATTGAAGAAATGTTTCATGATGGGCTTAAAGAAAAATAGCTTACACAACTTGATCATTGTATCCAATCCATAAACATTGGTCAATGTTGTTAAGAAGAAATATGTTTACATGAAAACATGATGGAAGATGATCATGCTACACGATGTTCCTTATCTAAACCAAGTGAAGCAATGGCAAAAGAAAGATTGATCTCATAATTGTCATTCCCTGAATTCTATGCAGCCTTGCTTAAAAGCTTTATCCTTCACAACCAAACATCCTTAATGCCTCTAGAAGTGAGGAGCAAAATGCCTTGTGTTCAGTGCAATCACTCTATGACCATCCCAATCCCCATTGTGCATATACAAGGCACCTATTTTTTATACTGTATATACTGTAAATTATTTGGTCATGATACTACAAAGTGTCCCAATTCATCAACACTTGACTCAAAACCTCTATCTCTCGTGCAACAACAAAAACAATCCAAAGGGTAGAAACTGCTCAGAAAGCAGTTAATCGAACACTTCAATGTTTCTATTATCATGGACCGCACAAGGTGGTTGATTGCACAATTTGGAATACTTCCATGCCCACAATAATTGACATCTTGCAATCCTTGTGTTGTGAACATTGTGGCATTGACCACGTGTTCCAAGATTGCCCAAGGCAAGTTGCTTCATTGCAACCTGTCTCACAAAATACAACTCTAAACATCTTAAGTGTACAAAATGGGCAATTGTCCATAGTAACCTTGAATTTACTTACGCGATTAAAAGCCAAGGCATGAGAAACAGTAAAAAAGAACGCAAAAGATAACACTTAAAAATGGGTAGAAGAACATGCCTTAAAGCAGAAACTACAAGAGCAAACAAAACCTTCTAAACCCAAGAAAAACAAGGGGCAACAAACTATCCAATCCAAAGTTGAAATAAAGGACATCGATAAAGAGCCTGTGGAGGACATAATCCCAAAAGAGCTAAAAGCTACACATGATGCAGAAGTATCCACATCAAGGGCTACCACACAAACCACAAAACCCATATGTGCGACATAGGATACAAAAGCCCAAAAGAAAATTAGATCTCGTTGTATGGTCAAACATAATGAAAACCTAACGATCCAAAGAAAGTCAGAAGATGAAACAAGTTCTAGTATGTCACTTAGTGAGGATGAAACAAGTTCTGATTCATCACTCAGTGCACTTAATCTAGAAACTAGAACCCACCCAACCACCCCAAATTGAAAATCATGATCATATGACATATGCAAAATGCCCAACCATGCTGCGATGCTGACTAAACTTTGTGAGCATGTGGGGGTGAGTCCACCCCACATGCTTGAAAAGTTTGGTCACCGTCGGAGCATGTTTGGGTACGATGGCATGGTGAAGAGCGGGATTTTCCATGGCCTCTCGAGCACTAAGAGACTTGAAAAATCCAAACTGGGCACTAATTGCTAATCAAACCATGCTCCAATGCTAAGCAAACTTTGCGAGCATGTGGGGGTGGATCCCCCCCCACATGCTCTCAAAGTTTGGTCACCATCGGCACGTTTAGGTACGATGGCATGGGGAGGAGCCAGATTTCCATGGCCTATTCAGCACTAAGAGACTTGAAAAATCCAGACTGGGCGCTAATGGCTAATCCAACCATGCTCCGATGTTGACTAAACTATGCAAGAATGTGGGTTCCCCCACATGCTCGCATAGTTTTGTAACCATCGAATCATGTTTGGATACGATGACATGATGGTGAATAGCGGGATTTTCCATGGCCTCTCAACAAGCACTAAGAGACTTGAAAAATCTACACTAGGCGCTAATTACTAATCCAAAAGTGCTCCAATGCTGACCAAACTTTGTGAGCATGTGGGGAATGGTCCCCCTAACATGCTTGCAAAGTTTGGTCACCATCAAAGCATGTTTGGGTACGGTGGCATGGGGAAGAGCAGGATTTTCCATGGCCTCAAGCACTAAGAGACTTGAAAAACACACTTGGAAACTAATTTCTAATCCAACCATGCTCTAATGTTGACCAAACGTTGCGAGCATGTGGAGGTGGGTCCCCCCCAAGTGCTCACAAAGTTTGGTCACCATCGGAGCATGCTTGGGTACGATGGCATAGGAAAGAGCGATATTTTCCATGCCTTCTCCAGCACTAAGAGACTTGAAAAATCCGCACTGGGCACTAATGGCTAATCTAATCATGCTTTGATGCTAACCAAACTTTGTGAGCATGTGCGGGTGGTCCCTCCACATGCTAGCAAAGTTTGGTCACCTCCATCGGAGCATGTTTGGGTACGATGGCATGGTGAAGAGCGGGATTTTCCATGGCCTCTCGAGCACTAAGAGACTTGAAAAATCCACGCTGGGCGCTAATTGCTAATCTAACCATGCTCCAATGATGACCAAACTTTGCAAGCATGTGGGGAAGGGTCCCCCCGCATGTTCATAAATTTTGGTCACCATCAGAGCATGTTTGGATATGATTGCATGGGGAAGAGCGTGATTTTTTCTGGCCTCTCAAGCACTAAGAGACTTGAAAAATCTGCACTGGGTGTTAATTGCTAATCTAGACATGATCTATTGATTACCAAACTTTGTGAGCATGTGGGGATGGGTCTTTTCCACATGCTCACAAAGTTTAGTCACCATCGGAGCATGTTTGCGTATGATGGCATGGGGAAGAGCGGGATTTTCCATGGTCTCTCAAGCACTAAGAGACTTGAAAAATCCACACTGGGCACTAATTGCTAATTCAAACATGTTCCGATGGTGACAAAACTTTGTGAGCATGTGGGGGTGGGTCTCCCCCATATGCGCTCAAAACATGGTCACCATCGGAGCACGTTTGGGTACAATGGCATAGGAAAGAGCGGGCTTTTCCATGACCTCTCGAGAACTAAAAGACTTGAAAAATCTGCACTGGGAGCTAATTGCTAATCCAAACATGCTCCGATATGCTTACCAAGCTTTGGTCACAATCATGGGGGACTCTACGGTCAATCATGCCACCATACATATACTAAAAAAATATCATGATTCGAGCATCACATTTGGGATAGGATGATGATGATGCTAGGAGTACCACTCGACCACGTGGCACACATCTCTGAACCGCTCAGCATCATGCCGCCCCTCAGTTGATGACGTCTCAGAGCACGTCTCACACACATGCCTGCACCACCAAATCACTGGGGATACTAGACTACACATGCCACCTATAAACCCATAAAAACAAGTCTTAGTTATTTTTTAAAAAAAAGATATTCTAGTGAATTTAGTTTAATTACGAATCCAAGAGAACTATAAGTACTACCTGTAGAGCCAATAGAACTGTTGTGCCGACTTGGATTGTGCACCATAGCCATTCGACCAAACCCATCATTAGCCACATGTGACCCCACAGTCTCGTAAAAAATCTTCATGGAGAAGAAAACAATGTTGCACAAAAATGTGCATCAAGTGAACGATACTCTCGAATAATGAAACGAGCCTCATGGATACTCGCTATCCCATCTACACGTGCCTCTGCATGTTAATAGCTAATGTGGACCATAATAGCAACCTAGAGAGGTAAGGAAGAGAGACTATTAGGACATTAAAAATCAATTAAGTAATATAGCTCAAACATGAAACAAATATTATGAAATATAACCATTACCTTCTCCAAGAGAAGTAATACTCAGATTGTATCTCTTGAAAGGTATGAAGGTGTAGTTCTCTGCAAAATCAACCACAAAGATGACCACACCAATAGGAAACTATGCCAAGCATGCTCGAAACTGACGATAGTGCCACTTGGCACAATGACTGTGCCGTATATAGAAGTAGATCTACTCCCTAAATGTGGCTGAGAAGTGACAACGTGGTGTATGTTTCTCCACGAGCTACAACTTCCTAGACTGCCCACCACTATGGAGCTGGTGTGTCACATACTAATAATCTCACCATGGCACTGTCTCTTGGTCACTTGCATCGAAATCTACCATCTAAGATATGCAAGTGAACCAAATGATGTGCAATTTCTCTCCACACAAGGCATCATATGAAATGGGCATCCTTCGTGCGTGCAAACAAAAGAGAGTGGATGAGAGAACAAAACACATTATAAAAAATTTAGAACATGGTAGTAACAACAACATGTGTCACATTGTCGTAGTACCACACAAACCAAGGCTTACACCCCTCAAATTACCTTTGTCCAATTTTAAGGTCTAGATATGATGCCACAAACTGAGAATACAACTCTGTTTGGGTCATTTTAAGAAAGCAAGAACCGTGTTCAATGAACACTCTTCTTATTACTCTCTTACACAAAGCTTTCTTGAAAACTGGTGAGGCACAACAATTTTCCTCCTAAAAACTTTCTATCAAGGCTCTAGTGGTTTCATCTAGTAGGCGATCATGCCTAGCTACACGACCACTACTCGCCCCACAAAGCACCAGCCTCATTGGCATCTAAACTTTACCGTCTAATAGAGCCAACTCTAAGTGTGCGTGGTGCTATGGAGGAAAGGATGCGCCCTATAGTTGGCCATGTTGGGCAGATCTGTCAAAGCATGAAGCACGCATGCATGTGATGAAGATGTGAGGTCTTTGAAATAGGATTGGAAGATTGCATGGGCACGACGATGTGCCCCTGACTTTGATAGTTCTTTCCTATCCACAATATGGGCGCCCAAAGGAGGGGGTGGGGTCCTTGTGGAAGAGAAGGGGGCTCAGGAAGGGCTTCTTCATGTGGATTATCTAAACTAAGGGATAGTGGCAGAGAAGAGGGCGGAGGGAGAGGAAGTGGAAGAGGAGGGTTAAGGCTTGGATCATCGCCAATGGAAGGTATTACTCGTTGACGTTCTCTCCACTCTCTCTTTCTCTCACAAGCTACCCTTTTCCTCTCCTCCTCTTGAACTTGGTGGATGGAGAGAAGACTAATCCTATCACGTTTCCAACTCCTATTACGACTTTGAGAACCCATTCTCAAGGAAGCTAATAGAGAAAAAATTATAAAGGCTCAATGATGGGATGTGTGTTTATATAGGAAAAACATGCCATCCACCTCAAATCTCATTAGATTTCCTATCTATGATTGATTGGATAATTAAGATAAACATAAAGATAAAAAGAAAACTATTATCCACTTAAAAATCAATATTATTAATAAAAAATATTTATAAATCTAAATATTTATCATTAGTAGATATATAAATATATTTTAAATTTCATCTTTTATTTTATAATTATATAACTGTATTTTCTTTCATAATGTATTTTTTTTTTTTAATCAAAGATTTTTCCTACACATAAATATTTTCAAGAAATATTAAATTTAAAAAATTAAAAAAATTAAAATAAAATAACATGGACTTTAAAAAAATATTATTTATCTTATTTAAAAAATATAATCCTTTGAAATTAGTGATTTTAAATTCTTTTATATATTAATAAGTTATATATATTTTATTCTTTAAAATTCTATATTTATTTCTCTTTTTTAGAAAATACTAAAAATATACTAAATTAAATTTTTCAAAATTATGTTTTTGAAAAAAAAAGGGAAGGAGGGAAGGAGGTGACACCCACGTGTCACAGGCGTGTATGCCATGTGGGATTTTCTTGACATGTGGCACACTATTAGCTGATGTGGCATGCCATGCCACCAAGTGCAAGGTGGCTTGCAAAGGTGACAAGAAGATGGGGCACTAATGATGACTAGGATGATGAGGTGGGAAGTCAACTAGGTTGACCATGTTGACATGGAGGGTGGAGGTGACATGGAGGGTGGAGGTGGCAATTTGTGCCCACCCAAGCCTCAAAAATGGCATGATATTTAGGCTTTAAAGATTACCAAGCCTACATTTCCAAACCTAACTAGGATTGGTTTTAGACTTGAAAAGGGGAGAGTGGACACAATATGGGAATTTTCACTTGGGAGGATTGAAAATGGACTTTTCCATAGTCAAATTAAGCCAAATTTTTTTAATAAATTCATGGTAGCAAGTATATTGATCCTTCGAGTTTTTAGATTAAAAGATTCAATATTTAATTTTCTAGAATTAAATTACAATGGGCCTCTAACAGTCAGAACAAATTTTCCAAAGTAAATCTACAAAAATCCAACCGTTAGATTTGTAATTTTACCTTAGATCCACATTCTAATAATATTCCCCAATCTAATCATCACTGAGATCCATACAACTTGAGAATTTTAAATGGTAGATGTGGTGGAAGGATAAAATAGTATGTTTTTTAATAATTCTAATATCTTTTAAATAATATAAAAAATAGTAGAACACATCAAAAATTACTTAATTAATCAAGTTAAGCTCTATGTTATATGAATTAGTGATATGCAAAGTGAGAACATCATATGAGTAATAATGTAAAAGTTATAGGCAATTTACTCACATTTAGTGTACGTGTCCATAATTTTGGTTCCCAAAGAAAAAGGGCTTTGAAATTATTTGATATTTGATCAAATTATAGTTTTAGTTACCCAACTTTACATGTGATATTTCATTAGAAGACCTTGAAGTGAAACTCCTTGGCTAACTACGAGAGATTGGCTATTCTTCTTGAAAAATTACCTATTTTTAGGCTAAACCCAAGGGTGCCCAGTAACTAGATAACCTCATCTTGGAACCAACCTATAGAGAAATTGGAATTTGAAATCTCACGCAACTCTAGTCTCTCACAAACACACCCTCATACGTATTTACGTCCTTAGGTATAGCCGGGCATAATGCCCACACCTTTGTACGTGAAGGTGCTAGGTTTAAATCTACCCACTATACTCTAGCCAGTGGTGGCCATTTTCTATGCGAAGGTTTTAGTGCTTTAAAAAACAACATTCTAGTGTATTACATTACGTCACATTCACATCCATTCACATCTACCCCGATCCACATCACATCACATCCATTCACATCATCTCAACAGAATACACACATGTACACATGTATACACACACATGCACAAAGGCATATACAAACACACCGCACATAAAGACATACATGCACACACACTCACTCACATATGCTTGCACACACACACACACACACACACACACATATGCATACACACACTTACGCACGCACACAGATATGTATGCACATGAATACAAGAAAAACTTTATGCCACAGCAAGGCACGGGTCACCTACTTTCAGTAGTATAGTAGAAGAGTAGTATAGTGTAGAAGAAGAGAAGAAACGAGGAGCTGCCATGTGGGGCAGCTAGGAGCCACAAAATGGCATCTTCTAAACAAGTTATAGAAGAGAAGAAACGAGGAGCTGCCATGTGGGACAGCTAGGAGCCACAAAATGGCATCTTCTAAACAAGTTATAGAAGAAGAAGAAGAAGATGTGTGTGCATATGTGTGTGTGTCTATGTGTGTATAATATATCTATCTATATCTATACTATCTATTATACACAAGTTTTTGGGGGGCGAGAGATTGATCTGACGTTTAGGAGAGGGCCAAGTATTGGGGAAAGAGAAAAGGGGGTGTGATGGGGAGGTGAAAGAGAGAAGGGGGTGTGATGGAGAGGTGAAAGAGAGAAGGGGGTATGATGGAGAAGGGGAGGAGCCACGTGTTGGACATATCATCTCCAACTCTCTTTCACTCCACTTTATGTCCGTTTTTATCCATTTATTTACCTGATGTCTTACATCTTCCGAGCTTGAGTGTTTGTGATGTACATCTTTCACCAAGGTGTCCCAAGCCTCCTAGATCTTTATGCATCCTCTTGTATATGCATAATCATAGATTATGTTACACTAAATACAATATAATACAATACAATACATGCATATCATGCCATGCTTGATATGCATGCACCTGTGCTGATGAGGGGTGGCATTACTAATCTCTAGCTCCTTTTCTCATGCACCTGTGATGATCTCCCAATATCATTTTCCCAAAAGGAAATTGGTCATCCTCAACTTCTATGCTTGGAAGTTAATCTTGTCCAACTTCTTGCTCACAATGTGGGATAGATTGTGAGACATGATTACCTGCAAGCAACTTACCAAATGGTTCTTTAAAAAGCTTTGCCAACACTAATGGAACTTCACAGAATCTCCTATAACCAAATTTCTACTTCACTTTACACTGAACCAAAAATTGGACATATACAATCAAAATTGACACTTTCACAAAGTGCATGCAAAAAACTTGCAGAACTAAATGGGGCCTAGAATACACCCGAATCATGTCGAAATGTGCAGAACTTTAGTTATGCGCCAATCAGAGTCCACATCTGCAGGGTCTAGATCAATATGCCACTTCCGAGAAGCGGCTACCTGTATCCTCTGAAAGATGCACTCTGCAACCAAAGGCGACTCCGCCTCCTCTCTGAAATTTGCCCTCATCCTGTATCTCATAGTAGAGGCATCTACCATCCTCAATGCAAGCTCTGACGTGCAAGCTCTGACAGCAATCAGGATCTCCAATTGTGTAAAGGCTCGCATCCACCGTGGGGCCGCTGGCTCGAAAGGCGTGAACCACTCCTCAGTGAATGCCTCCTGAATGTCATCCCTCATGATCAGCCCCCCTCTGAAGTGACAGCCTCTCCGCCAAGGCCTGCCAATATCCAAAACTGCATGCTGGGCCTGCCGCCAATGGTCCCCAGGCTAGATGAGGCCGAGAACCCAGCATATGACCCTGCTCTGTGCGTACCGCGGGGGGCTCCAGATGAGCAGCTATCTGGCCCGCTCCTCATCACAAGTGGGAGGTCTCTAAGAAAGCCCCGGTCTCAACAACTCCCAAGCTCGTAGGATGCTCAAGGCAAATCTGTCCTCCCATCCTCTACTGAGGCCTGTCCTCCTCATCTCTATGAAGATCCACCGTATCTCTGGTGCCCAAGTGCCCCCTGCTGGGGGGAGCTCTAGCCTACAGCCGCTGAAAAAGAAGCTCCTTCCAAGGCTTAGCGCCTGGAAGCAGCCCCCAAACAATAAGCTTCCCCAACAAGGCTCTACTCTCATCAGCTGGATCTATAATGCCCAAGCCCCCCTGGGCTAGCAGAAGAGTAATAACTGCCCAAGCAACCTTTGCTCGGGCCGGTTGACCATCCCGCCCTGACCAAAGAAAGTTCCTGATCAGCCTCTGTACTTGGCTGATGCAAGAGCTCGAGAAAACCCAGCAAGACGTGATATACCACATAGTCGCTAAAAGCACCTGATTTGTCACCACCACTCTCCCAGCCAAGGAAAGCCGAGCTATACTCCAATATAGAAGCTTTCTTTCGAATGCTCAGAAGAAGCGGGGCGATCTGCTGCTCAGGTGCCAAATCAAGTCCAATCTGGCATCCCAGATACCGCACTACTATGCCAGGAGGAATCCACTAAAACCTGGGTCTGGGCTCCATGCTGGAGCGGGAGAGTACTGATCCAAAAAGCCACTGTCTTGTGCAAATTGATCAATGCTCCCAAAGCCACACCAAAAACCTGTAGAGATTGCTCTGCCCTCTGTAGATTGGCCTCCTTGTTGCCATGCAAAAACAATCCCATGTCATCAACAAACTTAGAATCAAGAAAGTCCTCACCTTGGAGGACTGGAAGCTGGAGTCCTCTCAAGCCAACCTCCTCTGCTGTGTCAGATACATGCTCATAGCCTCTGCAAAGAAAAGAAAAAGGAACGGAGCGAGAGGGCATCCCTGACGGACTGATTTGGTCAGCTCAAAACTCAGCCCCTGTCCTCCTGCCCATCAACACCTACGAGCTGTGGAATATAGAGCCGCCACTCCTCGAATCCAGTCTAGCTCAAAACCCAAGAAAAGCATAGTGCCCTCTAGAAAACCCCAATCGACTCTATCGTATGCCTTCTTAAAATCGAGAAGCATAACGACCAAGTCCTCACCGAGAAACCTAGCTCGGGCCGTCGCCTCCTAGAAGGTGAAGATGTTGTCAAGGATACTGCACTCCTCCTTGACAAAGCCTGTCTAGGTAGCATGAATCAAATCCCCAAGGAAGGGCTAGATCCTCAAACTCAAGGCCTTGGTGGCTAGGACCTTGTAAACAGTATTGAGGATCGTAATAGGCCTCCACTGCCGAATATCATCTAACACTCCCTCCCCCTTGAGGATAAGAAAGATCAAGCCCTTTGAAAAACTATGTGGCATCACCCCAGTGTCCAAAACATGCTGAAAACCCCTGCGGAGGCCTGGCCCCAAAAGGTCCCGATAGCGCAAGGCAGGCGTCAAACTGTCCTCCCCAGGGCAACTATGACGCGAGAGGGCCCTCAAAGCCTCAACAAGCTCATCCTCTGAAAGGGGCACACCCAAAGCTATGTGCATACGATCTGTGACCCTCCTCTGCACATGGGTCCACACAGTCTGTCTGCAAGCATCACGTGCCTCCGTGGCTGGCTCCACTGAAAGCAGGTCTCTATAGAACTTAGTGGCAATAGCTCTAATCTCCTCTAGCTCAGTGGCTAACGATCCATCCTACCTCCTAAGCTGGCATACTCCTGCTCGAGCATGGCGGGGTCCGGTGATCTCAAAAAACTCCCCAGTCACTCTATCACCAAGCTGAGTCCATTAAGAGGCCTGGCGATGATAGTAAAACTTGTGTCTCTGCTCTTCTGCCTCTCGAACCTCCTGACGTGCCTGGCTCCAGCTGGGACGCCACCCACTTGTTGAAAGATCGATAGAGGAGGAGGAGACACACACACAGGAGCAAACCCTAATGTATATTGCAAACCCTAACCATAGAGGGAAGCCATGTCCACTCTCACACAAAGCATAATGCACTAATCCATAATCCACACAACACACAATGAGTTGTGTCCACACTCTACTAACCCTAGCTAATGTCCACACACTATGACCAGCTGGACACGCGGTCATTTATGTCTCACACATGTTCCTACCTAATCTGCCAGCACATAGCATAGCTGGCTCACACTGACATCGAGCTTGAATCTCAACAGCCCCTCTCAAGCTCATGATGTACTGCCGATGAAGATGTAGATGAGCTTGGGATATCAAGACTCTCAACACTCCCCCTCAAGCTCATCCCATGTACTCCCAACATAGTCCGGAAGTACTCAAACTTCTCCGTGTTAAGTGGCTTCGTAAAGATATCAGCCACCTGCTCATCAGTCTTCACATACTGAAGATCAACTGTACCATCCAGCACCTTTTCTCTGACAAAGTGATAATGGACCTCTATGTGTTTGGTCCTCGCATGAAACACTGGATTCTTTGCCAACTGTATACTGCTCATGTTGTCACAATGAATGACAACTTTGCCATCAAGAGGCTCACATAAATCTGCCAAGAGACTCTTTAACCATATAGCCTCACAAGTAGCAATGGCTGCTCCTTTGTACTCAGCCTCTGTACTGGACAAAGCAACTGTAGGTTGCTTTTTGCTACTCCAACTCACCACAGCACTTCCAAGTGTAAAAGCATATCCACTAGTAGACCTCCTGTCATATGCGCTACCTGCCCAATCAGCATCTGTGTAGCCATGTATGTCCAAACTTTTACCACTCTCATAAAATAGACCATAATGTGCTGTGGTCTTCACATATCTCATGATGCGTCTCACTGCATCCAAATGTGGTTTCCTGGGGCTCTGCATAAACTGGCTCACTAGCCCCACTGCATAACTCAAATCTGGGCGTGTGATAGTCATGTATATGAGACTACCAACCATCTTCCTGTACATAGAAGGATCATCCAATTCCTCGCCATAATCAGCCCGCAACTTCACATTTTGCTCCAATGGTGTACTCATAGGCTTACACCCTGTCATGCCATACTTTGCCAACATATCCAATGCATATTGGCGCTGTACTAACCAAGTACCTGCATGATCTTTCACCACTTCAATTCCAAGAAAGTATCTCAACTCACCAAGATCTTTCATGTCAAATTGCCCACTCAAAGCTTTCTTGACATGCATCACATCTACACCATGATCACCTGTGATAATCAAGTCATCCACATAGATGACTAGTAAAATAATCCCATGCTGTGTCTTCTTCACATAGAGTGAAGAATCTGCTGTAGAAATCTAAAAACCAAGTGAGATAAGATATCTGCTCATCTTATCACTCCAAGCACGAGGTGCTTGCTTTAGACCATACAATGCCTTTTTCAATCTGCATACGTGAGTGGGATATCTAGGGTGTACATACCCTTCTGGCTGTGCCATGTACACTTCCTCTTGTAGATCTCCATTTAGAAATGCATTCTTGACATCCATCTGATGCATTTCCCAGCCATTAGCTGCAGCCATAGCAATGACTGCTCTCACTGTGCCCATCTTAGCCACTGGACTAAACGTCTCATCATAATCCAAACCTTGGGTTTGTGCATAACCCTTTGCTACCAATCTTGCTTTGTGTCTCTCAATAGAACCATCAGATTTGCACTTCACTTTGTAAACCCATTTACATCCAATAACATTCTTGTCCTTTGGTAGTGCAACCAAGTCCCATGTATCATTATGGACCAATGCGTCCATCTCAACATCCATTGCTTTTTCCCATACATGCTCTCCAATAGCATCTGTATAGCATGTAGGTTCCACATGCTTCACCATAGATGTCATATATGCATAGTGCATAGCCCTGTACTCCTCACTGAGATAGATGTATCAAAAGATTTGTATTCCTTGCCAAGACCACGCAAGGTAATATCCACCAAATCATCATCAGGCATGGGGGCATTTATTGTGGCCAATGCATCTGCAAACTTCTTGATTTCTTGCACATAATCATGTATGCTCCTTTTATTCCTTTTCACATTGTGTATCTGCTGTCGCAATTGAGACTTGCGAGCACTCGTATCTGTATCAAACATCTTGACCAAAGTATCCCATGCATCTTTGGGATTCTCAGCATCCTGAATGTGTATGAGCATAGCATCAGATATACATATAGACAAATAATGCAGCACTTTGAATGCTCTCTCTGACCATTGCTTATGAGCAATAAGCTGCTGCTGTGTAGGTTGCCGAGGTAGCTCAGCAGGCTCAGGCTCAGCACCTGTAATGAGATTCCAAAATCCTTTCCCTTTCAAGAAACTCTTTATCCTGTACTTCCATGCCTGGAAGTTCTTCCTATCCAGCTTTTCACCAACAATCTAAACTGGATTATCCGACATGTTGCTCAATGCGTACACCTTCCACACACTTCAAATCTGTAAATGAGCCTTCCTCAGCTCAACCACACTCCAATGAATGTTCCAGATACTCCAAGATAGCCAACAAACTCCAAATTTGATGTAGAAAATCAACCTGTAATCATCCAAGATGAACTGACTCACTCAGTGCGGGATACCCTGTATTGACACGCCTTCCAAGGCTCCAAATCGCAATGTAATGGTGCAATCAAGTATGGGCAACTTGCATTGACACCTAATGAACCTCAATGTTGAGTATCAACACCATCTGACATGTGTACATATCAATTTTTGAAAACCCCTTTCTCTGTTTTTGGAAAAACCAGAAAAACCAGAAAAACCAGTAGAAAAATTTGCTCTAATTCCTTCAATATTTGTCCAAATTGAGCAACCAGGCATTCATTAGCTTAGCATTAGTTTCCATCAACTCCATGTAAGAGGAATTTGTCCAATTGTAAAACACCAAGGATTAATTGCTCAATTAAAAATGCTCTGTTTCTCTGCAACCAATGGACAGCCTGTTTTAATCAGCTCATTCCTAGCTCAATTAGGCATCATTGACCAAACAAATCACATAGACCTCTTCTCCAAAGTGTAAAGCATCCAATTGCTAAGAAAATTGTGGAAGATATCAAGTACCAAGTGAGAAATTGATCTCCTCGTAGGCAAAATGACCAAAAACTACTCTGTTTTCTCCTGTCTGGCTGCGCCGCCATCAAATGAGGGCTTTGGGAAGGTTTAAGTTGCTAATTGATGAGTGCTACAAGTGCCCAAGACACCTAGGTATGTGTGCAACCCACCAATGGTTGGATTTTTGCAAAAAACTCACTCCAAATGCATCAATTTTGGGCTTCCTTCTCTCTGTTTTGTAAGAGCTCAAAAAACCAGAATTTTCACACATTCAAATGCTTCCAAAATGCTCCAAAATCACCATAGGGCTTGCATAAAAGTTGCCATTACATCCCTCATTGTCAGATACATGTTTGCTTTGCCAGATTTACATGTATTTCCACCGTACATCAATGTTGCCAAGCTTTAATGGAAAGCTTCAAAAACCAGAATTTTTCTTTGCTTTGATTTGCTCTATTTTGCTTTGCTTTTGCCTGTTTCACCTGCAATCCGCTCAAGGATGTTTAGAAGACCTTACCCGGTAGGCCAAGCTTTCAGATCTGATAGTATTTGGTGTGCTCCAAGCTTCACAGCTCCAATGGCCAGCTTCACAGCTTCTTTTCACAGCTTCTTCTTCTCCCTCTTCACTCACTCACTCATAAACCCTAATAAACAGCACAAGGCTCTGATACCATGTTGAAAGATCGATAGAGGAGGAGGAGACATACACACAGGAGCAAACCCTAATGTATATTACAAACCCTAACCATAGAGGGAAGCCATGTCCACTCTCACACAAAGCATAATGCACTAATCCATAATCCACACAACACACAATGAGTTGTGTCCACACTCTACTAACCCTAGCTAATGTCCACACACTATGACCAGCTGGACACGCAGTCATTTATGTCTCACACATGTTACTACCTAATCTGCCAGCACATAGCATAGCTGGCTCACACTGACATCGAGCTTGAATCTCAACACCACTCACATGTGGGGGGTTGCTGCTCCTGAAGGCGCTGGAGAGCAAAGCAGGGCTACGTCTGAAGCGACGCTCCCACTCTCGTGTCTCTCCTAGCCGTGTCAAGGCTGCTGTAGCGTGCAAAAAAGAGCTGAGCTCGATGTGCCCCTGGGCACATGGCCTGCTACATCCAGGTCAGATCTCTGGCTATCCTACCATATCCTCTCAATGTCCTCAAAAAGACTGGGGTCTCTAAGTATCCTCTTTGGGATCCTCAACTGCAAGCTAGTCTCCCGTGTCCTCTCCTCAAGAGTCAAAATAACTAGCGCATGGTCTGAGAAATGTTGAGATATCGAGCTCGTCTAGTGAGGCGGTGGCCACTGACCCGCCTGGGGGATAGGCCCCACACTTACACCACTGGCATGGTTGGTGAGATCATGGGAGGCGGCCAGTGGGATGACAGGCTGTGTGACAGCCATTCTAGAGACTGGCATAATTATAGCGCCAGCTCATTTAGTCGGGTTCACACTATAGAGAACCCGTGTATGTATTGGGTGAGTACCTTTCATATTATGTGTACTCTTATCTTGTATATGTTGTGTTGAGTGTTGAGTAGAGAAGAAGAAGATTTCAGCCTCTCACCTTGTGTGTTCTCTATTAGGGTTTTGTGAGTGTGTGTGTGTGTGCTTTCAAGAGCTCAAGCTCTCTTCCCCCCTGCATCTTTTCATGGTATCAAAGCCTGGTTTGTGCTAAGGGCTGAGCTGCAAGCAAGAGAACCACAGGAAGCGGTACGAGGGTAAGAGCTTCAACTACTCTTCCCTATTGTGTTGGTTAGCCTACCATGTCTGTAATCGTTCACATGGTGAGAAAACGCAACTGCTTGTGTGTGCAAAATACTAATAGCCAGATCCAGACTCCACTCCCGGTCACTAGTGCCGCAAAGAGGGAAGGAGAAGGCCACCGCTCAATCAAGTGCCTCCTCTCCTCCCCTTGGGCCGGAAGTATCACCACATGAACTCTGATAGGTGCTGGCTCATGGGGGCCCTCCGCTCCAAAAAGGCATGTAAAGGAGTAGTCTAAAGCCTCCGAGCGCTGTCTAGTGTCGAGACTACTCAGCCAACTGTGGATAGAGGATATCTGTGAAGCATGAATCGGCATGGTAGGTCTCCTCTGCGGTACACGAGCAAGGTCGGTGCTTAGTGCCCGCCGCCGCGGACTGCAGGTGAGCGCCAGGGCACTGCTAGTGCCTCCCGGGGAGCTGAGGCGAGCGGAGGGGGAGGAGGGGGGAGAAGGGGGTGGGAAGGAGACTCTGAAAATGCAGGAGCAGGAACGGGAGGAGGCGAGGGTTGAAGCGAGGCAGGAGGGGGGGACGGGGGAGGTGGGTGGTGGGTGGAGGTGAAGGGGGGCTGGCATCTCCTGATCCTCAGTCTCCTGCGCTGGGGTCTCCTCCTAGAGAGGAGCAAAGCTGTTCCTCACTGGAGCCCAATGATGCTGAGGCTGTGTCTGCTCTGCTGCTACGTCAATCTCGGGGTATGCTGTTGTGGCTATCTCCCTCTACGGTGCCCCTATCCAGGCTGCCAATCAGAGGTTTGTGTGGGCTGAGCAGGTGTCCCAAAGGCTGCCTGTTGAGCTGCATCTATGGGACGGGTCATCGGAGGTCTGATGTTGCGGTGAAGGTCGGGGTCTCCTGCGAGGGCAAGGTGGTCGACCTTCCTGCATATAAAACACTGGTTCCGGAGCCCCGAAAACTCCACTTTTTGATCGATCCATCCCCCCCCATCCTAGGTAACTGAATGACCTTCGGAAGGGAGGAGATGTCAGGAACCAAAACTCTGATCGAAGGCAGGCTCGCTGCTCTAGCCAACCACTGAAGTTGCTATCTGTGGGGCCAGTTTCAAGCACCGAGCCCACTAATGATCCTATCCTGGAGAGGAGCGGAAGGTACTCGCGGGCAAAGTCCAGGAAAGCAAACTGTGGCATGGAATAGGCGCTCTCCCTGTTCGGCCCCGCCTGCTGCTGGGTCGAAACCATGCTGCCAATGTCTGAAGAACGCCCGAGCGCCCCTAATGTCAAGGGGACTCATGGCTAGGACCTGAGCCATGCTGTGGGGCTGTCTCAAACTCAATCTGGTAATGGTCGCGGCCCAGTAACTGAATGTCCAGGATCTTGCCCACATCTGCAAGAAGGCGAGCCTGCTGGAGAAGATCTCGGATCTCCCCGGTGCCAACTATATGATGGCAGATGGTGGAATGTGCCTGGAGGCATTCCACCTCTGCGGAGAGGCTCGCTTCCTCTTCTGGGCGAAAGAGAAAGCCTGATGGGGGGGGCTGCGAAAGAGTCCCTCTAAGGTGGGGGCAGGAGGGGCCTCCATCAGAGTGTGAAGCTGAGTCGAGGGAGAAGCAGGACAGGGGGAAGCACGGAGTGGGGAGGGAAAGACCGAAAGCGAGGGGGGAGGGAGGGGCGGATGACAGAGGGGGGGAGGTGAGGGGGAGTGGGGAGGGAGCAGGAGCAGAAGGGCACGAGATGGGGGCGGGAAGGGCGCGAGGGGGGGTGGGGAAAGGGCGAGGGCAGGCGGGCACGAAGGGGGGCAGGAGCAGGTGGGCACGAAAGGGGGGTGGGCAGACAGGCGCGAAGGGGGGGCAGGCGGGCACGAAAGGGGTAGGCAATCGGGCACCAAAAGAGGTAGGCAGGCGAGGGGGGGCAGGCGGAGGCGAGAGGGGGGGCAAGCCAGGACGCAGACGAGGGTGAAAGGGGGGGCAGACGGGTGCGGAAGGGGGCGGGGGGGCCGACGAGTGTGGGAAAGGGGGGGTAGGCTGTTGAAATATACAAGTGAATAGGGTGTGTGCAAGAACAAGCCCTTGGTTTTAGAGGCTGTAAAAGACAATGAGTAAATGTGAAAGAACCTGTGAAAAGATGAGAAGAATCTACTGGTAGAGAATAAAGGGTAACATGAGAAGATTTAGGAAGTGTGGAGATATTTTGGGAAGTGTGGAGATATTCTGGGAAAAGTGAAGAGGTGGAGAGAATCAGGGAAAAGAGGTGGAGTGAATCATGGAGAAATTAGTGGGATTTGATGCTTGATGTAAGCTCTATAAATTGAGGCATTGCCCTAATGAGAAGTTGCTGGTTTTTGAGTATCCATGCCTACATTAATCTATTTGTTAATTATCCACTAATTATATCTTAATTATTTACTAATCACCTTGTTAATTATCCACTAATTAATTTATTTATTAATTATCCACTAATTACATCTTAATTATTTACTAATCACCTTGTTAATGATGTTGATTCTAGTGTTTGATCCACCATAGCACATCACAATGCCCTAATTTCAACATGGTATCAGAGCCATGCTAATTTGTGAGCCCATTTGCTAATTAGGATTAGTAGAAAATTATAATTTTTCCTCTTTTTTTTAACTAGCTTCTATACCCCCAGCTAGTGGAGGAGCTCTCTCTCCTTGCACACATAAAGTTAGGCCAAACCCTTCTAGCACATGATAGGTATCTCATAGCTCTTCAAGCTCATCCAAACAACGTAGCAAACCGCCGTCGGATGAAGGAGAAATCGTTGTTTTAGCAGGCTCCGTTTTTCAGTAGAAGATCTCAGATCTACATTCACTCAGGGTGAATCACTCTAATTCCTCTTAGCCCAAGGTGTTTTCAAGCATGCTCTACAAGCTGGTGACGACAGAATTCAGTTTCATCAAGTCTACAGTGAGATCCAAGCTCTTCATCAAATCTGCAGGTGACTTTGGTAAAACAGAAATTAAGCTTTCAATATTTGGTCAAATCTTGTGTTTATTGGCTTAATCCTCTACTAGACTCATTGCTATTAATGCCTTTGAAAGCATTTGAGCTCATTTGAAGTCTAAGGCACCAGATCTATACTCCCCGCATACTCTGTTTTTTGCACACAAAACAGTGGATTAATTTGCTAATCAGTGCTAATCACTATATTTTGGTGCAATTGAGGTTCAAATTAACCATTAGGTATCTGATACAGATCCCTATAACTTCAGCAATTCAGAGTTGGTTTGATACTCCAACCATCCCGTACAAATTGGTTACCCTTGATTTAATATAATTTCTGGGTAAAATTGTGCTGATAAATTTGTGAAAATCATCATTTTGCATTTAACCCTTGGTTAATGCCTGTAAATCTCACTCAAATTCAAGATTATTCACAGTCAGAGTTGCATTTGGGAATGTGCATAATAATGAATGCTATACGCATTATGTATTGGGCACATTGCATCAGTGTAAAAATGGGAACAAACACTGCCCTTGTCCAGAATAAGGCAAGAGGTAAGACCTCCCGCATAAATTTGGATTTGCATTGCATAATGATACAAGATGAACATCAAAAGCCCAAAGAAACTGTCAGCAAAACATTGAAACATGTTGCTCACATGGAGCAAAAAGACTTGACGGACGAGCTCATGGCCCCAGCCATGAAACTTCGAAGAAGAACATCTCCTTCCAAGAGGAAGATCCACACCAAGAAGATCTAAAGGAAGCATTGAAGGAAGACATGGACACGAGAAGAGAAGCTGCCCCAAGAAAAGTGCTCACACATACATCTACCACGTGGCCTACATCATCGGTGACTCTCAGAGGTGGTTTTACTTTGTTGGGGCATATTACATTGGGTTGTGGGGTCTCTCTCTCTCTCTCTCTCAGAGATTTTCACATGGCTCCTCACTCTTAAGTCAAGGTCGCGGGCACTTATAGTAGCCTTGGACACATAGAGAAAGAGTGTCAAGGACTATGGAGTTTAGGGACTTGAGGCACTGGTCACGGGCTATCAAGTAAGAGAGAAACTTGGTACAGGGTCCAGACGTGCTAAGTTAATTTGAGGGGAGGTGTAGACACTGGTCGTGGACTATCAAGTAAGGGGAGGCAAACTTGGTATAGGGTCTAGGTGTACTAGGAGTATTCACTTGAGGGGAGGTGTTGAAATATACAAGTGAATAGGGTGTGTGCGGGAACAAGCCCTTGGTTAGAGGCTGTAAGAGAATGAGTAAATGTGAAAGAACTTGTGAAAAGGTGAGAAGAATCTACTGGGAGAGAATAAAGGGTAGCATGAGAAGATTTAGGAAGTGTGGAGATATTCTGGGAAGTGTGGAGATATTCTGGGAAAAGTGAAGAGGTGGAGAGAATCAGGGAAAAGAGGTGGAGTGAATCATGGAGAAATCAGTGGGATTTGATGCTTGATGTAAGCTCTATAAATTGAGGCATTGCCCTAATGAGAAGTTGCTGGTTTTTGAGTATCCATGCTTACACTAATCTATTTGTTAATTATCCACTAATTACGTCTTAATTATTTGCTAATCACCTTGTTAATGATGTTGATTCTAGTGTTTGATCCACCATAGCTCATCACAATGTCCTAATTTCAACATAGGCGAACGCGAAAAGGGGGGGCAGACGGATGCGAAAGGGGGGCGGGCACGGCAGGAGGGGGGACGACGGCGCTGTCGTGCCATGGCACGTCTATGGTGTGAAACCATGCATATGAGACCATCAAATGCAAATCCAGATGCATGGGATTAAGTGCCATGACTTGATTTATATGATGTCCATGTACATATGTTCATATTGTAAATGAGGTTCAATAAGACGAGCTGAGGCTGAGCCAGGTCTCGAAGCCTCTGTACATGAGTGTGGTATGAATTATGGAGTTTTATGCTTATGGTAGACCTTGTAGTAGGGAACGCCCTTCTCAACATGTATGGAAATGTGAGAGTATGTATGATGTAAGGATTGGCTTTGAAAGAATGCCCTTTTGAGATATCGTGTCTTGGAATGCCATGATTTCTGTGCTTGCTCAAAATCGATATAATCAAAATGCTTTGGATTTTTTTTAACTGATGCTACCAGAAGGTTGATGCCAGAAGATTTCAAGTCAGGGACTTAGTACCTCTTTCTAAAGCTGCATTGTTGGTGCGGCGCCCCTCTCCCAGTGTCTATCCAGGGGAAGTGAAGCTCTGTTAATCAGCCTTTTGAGTTCGTATCAAGCTAGCGAAAATGGTGAAGTTTACCATCGACGAGCTGAGGCGCATTATGGACAAGAAGCATAACATTAGAAATATGTCTGTGATTGCTCATGTGGATCACGGTAAATCTACATTAACAGACTCTCTGGTGGCTGCTCTGCTGGCATCATAGCACAAGAGGTTGCACGAGATGTTCGCCTCACCGATACCCGTCAGGGTGAGGCAGAGCCTATAGATGGTAGTAGTTTGAGCAGCTCATCAGGAGCTACGTTGACTACTGCACAAAGGTTGGCTGCATCAGAGCTGGTGTGGAGGTTCCTCCAGACCCTTATGCAAGGGGGGGCGAAGCATTTTACTGAAGTGCGAGCATTGCATAGAGATGTGCGCATTGTTTTGGAAGGGGCAGATAAGTTCAGTAATCTGATAGGCTCACTGCATTACCCGAATGGTGATGTTGCAGTGGATTTGGCCCTTGAGCTTTCAAAGAATGGCCTAGCTAAAGTAGTTGAATGGAGTGCAAAGCTGCTGGATGAAGATTCAAGACGGGCTTTAAAGAATGCAGAATTATTGGCAAAGAAGGAGAGGCTGCGTTTGTGGATAAATTATGTTCCTCCCCCATCAAACTCAACTACTATTCGTAAATGACAACTTCAAAGGCAGAGTTATAGAGGTTATCAGTGGAGACTGTATCATGGTGGCTGATGATGCTGTGCCTTTTGGAAGTCCATCTGCGGAGCGTAGGGTGAATCTGTCAAGTATTCGGGCTCCTAAGATGGGGAATGTAAAGAAGGGTGATAAAGGTGGCAATGAGTACCTCATCAATCTCATAGATTCTCCTGGACATGTCGAATTTTTCCTCTGAAGCGACTGCAGCATTAAGGAATACAGATGGGGCACTGGTTGTGGTAGATTGCATTGAAGGAGTATGTGTCCAAATAGAAACGGTGACCAACAGTAGCACCCCTCCAGCAGCTGGACACGAACACGCAAGGTGGCGGCTTGCGTGGAAGAAAAAAAACGATGGATTTTTTTAGGGGAATATCCGAATAATAAGGAGGCGCAAGCGTATTTTTTAAATAGGGAAAATGCGATTTTTGGGCTGCAAAAGCGAAGCAAGCCCGATTTTCTGGTGGGAAAGAAATGGGGAAATGAGGAAAAAAACCAAAAAAATGGCGAAGAGGAGAGGGGATTATGCAGAAACGGGGAGGAGTGTAAAAGAAAATCAGGACCAGAGAGCAGATGAACCAGAGATTCAAAAAAAGTGGAGGATATCTTCTGTTCGAGCCATGTAGGGTTTCGAATTACAGAGGAAATCAAGCTGCATCTAGTGACACGCCTCCTGAAACTTCCGAAAAATAAAGGTGACTGCTATTGAATTCATGCGAAGGGCGACTCGTTGGACACTTTGGTGATAAGGCCCTCATTGCCCATGGACTGAAAACGAGCTCAAGAAAATTTGCTGCTGTGGTAGTTTGTGTAGCATCCGTTGGCAATGTTTTGGAGGGCGCTGCTGTTGGCTGAACCTCGAAAGCTATGGTGTGAGCCCATAGAGTGTACAAAGAGCTCAAGCATCCTCAAAATATTAATTGTGATTGAAGCTTTAAGATCCAGGAGTCGTGGCCTTCCCAATCGTGCTATGGTGCTCATGACCAGCCTCGAGCTACCAGTATCTAGTATGTTGGTGTTTCTTTGGGGTATGCTCCAATAGGCTGTGCATTTGTTGTTGAGCTGATTTCTACCTCTTGATCCGGAGCTCGGTTGTTCTCTACTAGTATGTGTGTTATGATTATGATGGTAATTGTGTGTGTGATTTTGGGAGTGCATGTGTGATGATGAACTTGTAACCAAGGAAGAGAAAGGGAGAATGATACTAATTTCAAAGCTTCGAGAATTGAAGTGAATTGGCACATGTACATGTCAACAAAAATGGTGATGTCTTATGCTCCTTGAGGAGCTATCTATTTTGTTTCCTTGCTGGGATTTTGGAAGCTACTCTCACAGCCAGAAGTCCCGCGCTTTCCCAGCAACACCGCCCACGTCACGACAGCTTTGGTGAACCCGACGTGAAACTGCTGGGGTGAGAGTGTGGTGAAATACACAGGGAAGCTATGGCTGAGAATCCTGAGGGTCAGAGGGTTCATTTTGACCCCGGAGTTATGCAAATGTTTCAGATGTTTACTATGTATATGCAACAGCAGCAAGCTACTGAGAGGGGACAAATTTCCACGACCAAAGCACTGCAGTCAATTGTGAAAAAGGTGGATCAATTTGATGGTAAGAACATCACAAAGTACCTGCGCAATTACACAAAGGAAATGGAGCTAAACAGGGTGACTGAGGAGGATATAGTTCGAAGCTTTGAGCTGGTATGTGTTCTTGAAATAAGAGAGCGCCTAAGAGGATTACTGACAGCACATGGTGGCAGAAATTGGGAGGAGTTCAAGCTTGCTTTAAAGGATGAATATTTCATGGAGGATTCCGAGCGGGTGACCAAACGAACTTTCTTGGAATGGGTAACAAAACCCAAAATGGGAATTTCTGCCACAGAGTTGCTAAGAGAGTTTGAGAAGCGCTATGCCCAGATGTCAAGGATTGAGCGCACAACCTTGGACAGGGAAAAAAAAGAGCTCTTCTTACAAGCAACTAGGAAAGATCTCCAAGAAAAAACTGGAAATTCTCCTTAAGGATAAGGATATAGAGTAGGGGCTAAAGAATGATTGGAATGATGTCGAGGATGCGGTCACCATGCTAGAAAAGCGGCAGCGAAGGAGGGATAAAATGGTGATGAGCTCAGCAACTCCTATAACTGCTGTTATCCCTGAGAATCTACCAAAACCAGCTGCTACAATCCCAAAGGTAGAAGGGCCGATGGATGAGCTTATTAAGGGCATGCGAGACCTAAAATTGAAGATGTCTAGGATTGAGGAAAAAGGGCTACCATTAGGGCAGGCTTCTATGCAAAGGCCTCAAAGCAAAGAAGGGTTTACATTCAGATGTATATGGTGTGATGACCCAGAACATGCAAAGAAAGACTGTGCTAGCTATAAAGAAGCCCTCAGAAATCAACTTGTGTTTTTCAAAGATGGGAAAATCCACCTTACAGAGACTGGTCTTCCATTAAGCACAAACTTTGGGAAAGGAGGGATGAAAAAAGCTAGTTGAAGACATGGTTGCTGGACATGCCATCTCTATGGTTGAGGCAGCAACCTATGGGTTAAAGGTTGGTCAATCAAAGCAGGAATCTGAGAATGATGAAGATTATGAGAATGAAGATTTTTGGCCATCAACAATGGAGCTAATTGCGTCAAAGAAGGTGTCTAAACAGGCTTTGCATGAGGTGGGTGACTATATACGTCTTGAGACTGGCTGGGAAGAGCCTATGGATTCTTTATCTGTTCATGCCTACATTGCAAAATGCCAGAATAATGAGGCACAGGTAGAGGAGAAGCGTAAAAGGGAAAATGAGGAAGGAGGGCCATCAAAAAGAGTTACCCGTGGAAGTGAAAAGAAGGATCCTGGGCCATCACATATGCCTCCACCGCATAGCAGACCCCCACAGGAAGTATCAATGGAAGAAGTGCCAGCAAAAATGAAACATGAGAAGGAGAAGGGTAAAGGGAAAAGTCCACTCTACAAGCTTCAATCTGATATTGAAGCCGCAAAACAGATCTCAAAAAGGTGCTTGAAGAGAGGATTCTAAACAGTAGGGTGGAATTTACACTAGGGGAAGTCTTGGGGATTGCAAAGAAAGAATTCCATGATGAGATAATTGATATTATACGAAGGAAAAGGTAGTCCATAATTGAGTCTATTCCATCACAAGGGGAAGCAAGCACTTCTAAGACTCATGGAGTACAGGTGCAGCAAAAGGAAGAGAGAGAGAATGTGGTGGAATGTAATCACTCTGCTGAAGGGGCACGACAAGTGCGCTTTGTGGAAGAGGATGATGAAAAAGAAGTTCTTACAAAGAGTCATTACTCCAGGAGCCATTGGGCAAGGGCCACCACTGAAACCCTTGTCAAGATAGGTGACTTGGAAGAGCCGTATGTCGCTCTAATCGACCATGGGTCTGAAATAAATCTTATGGCTAAAAATCTCTACAATAAATGTAAGTGGCCAATGGATGTAGATCATGGGTGGATGATTAAAGCAGCTAATAACTCATCTGGAGAGCTCTATGCTGCATGTCCAAATGTAAGGGTAACTATAGGGGATGTGAAAGATGATCAGAACTTCTTTGTTCAGGAGATGTCATCGTATCCCCTCATCCTTGGGCAACCCTACATTACAGCTGTGAGGATGGAAACAAAAGTTTTAGATGATGGCTCGGCATATGCAAGAATAAGGAGTAAAGATGGTAAGAAAGCTGTTCAGTTCTTGACAGTTTGCATTAACCATGAAAGGAACCGTGAGTCTCTTCGAGCACAATCACTCCCAAAGATAAACAGAGAGTTCATGAACTATAGGGAGATGAGGGATTTTGGCCAGGTGCCATTGTAAAGCGGGATTCCAATGGTACAAGGAAAAATGAGTTCTCGCAGGACTCAATCAATGTAAATAACTTTTCAGCAAACTTTCAGGGATTTTCTAGCTATGGATCATTGGTCTTTGTAAAAAGTAAGGATTTGAAGCGTGGCATGCGTCGACATGTACAAAATGAACCAAAAAGTCTTGAGCAGTGTGGTCTTTTGGAGAAGAATGAGTTTATTTCAGGGGTGCTTGATGAGGTGTCATTTGTGGATACTATGGATGTGCTTTTTGATATGGGAAGAGCATGCTTACAGGGTGGAAATGAGATGGTAGAGGTGTCATCTGTGGGGATGTATGATATAATCCGGGAATTTGAGGGGATGGAATGTAAAAACATGAATTGTGAGATGGATGCTCATGTTGATACAAAGTACAAAACGGTTGCAAAGAAGGTGAAACCAGTTGCCTTGCCCTTGCCACCAGGAAGCAAGGAGAAATTAAATGAAGCCTCTATGCAACCGAATCTCAGAGATCCGAAGAAAATTGGGCATAAGTTTACACATGAAACCCTAAAAGAGCTGAAGATTGGTGAAAAGGATTTTCTGTTGCCAGTTGAAAGGGAATGCTTTGAGGAGATGCTTGTAAAACATGGGAAAGCCTTTGCTTTTCAGCCGCATGAGATAGGTTGTGTTGATCCAAGTGTAACAGCGCCAATGGTGATCTTCACTGTACCACATGTGCCCTAGAACCTGTGGCCGATTCCAGTACCAAAGGCTCTCTTGCCAAAGCTAATGGAATTACTAAAAGAAAATATGAGGATGGGAATTTTGGAGCCATCATGCGCTCCATATTCCAACAGATGGTTTACCGTGCCAAAGAAAAATGGAACATTGCGCTTCATTCAAGACATGCAACCTGTAAACAAAGTCACAATCAGGAATGTGGGAGCAGGTCCGATTGTGGATGAGTTTGCAAAAGCATTTACAGGGAAAGCTATATACTCTATGGGTGATCTGTATTCCGGATATGATCAGTTCCAGCTGGATATACAAAGCAGGGATTTGACCACAATGAAAACTCCTTTGGGATTAGTAAGGATGTGTACCTTACCACAGGGAGCCACCAACTCAGTGGCGCATATGATGAATGGAATGAATAAAGTCTTGCGAGACTTCATACCACAAATAACTATGCCTTTTCTGGATGATGTGCCAATAAAAGGCTGTGATGAGAAAGACAAAGATGGGGATTTGGATTCGAAGGGGTGCCGCAAGTTTGTGGCGAATCATATAAAGGATTGTGATATGATTCTATCCAGGTTTGAAGAGGTGAATCTTACTTTATCTAGACTGAAATCAGTGTTTGGGGTTGGTGAAGTGCTAATAGTGGGACATCTTTGTAGTACTAGTGGACGCCGACCTTGTCTAGCCAAGATAGATGCAATACAAAGAATGAAAGAGATATGCATTAATGTTACAGAGCTAAGGAGATTTCTTGGTGCATGTGTCTTTTATGTTATATGGATCCCGCATTATTCACATGTAGCAGATCCTCTTTATCAACTTTTGAGGAAAAATCAAAAATTTTTGTGGAGTGCAGCACATACTAAAGCTATGCGAAAGCTGAAATATCTGCTTCAATCATCACCTACTCTAAGGAAGGCAAATTATGAGTGTGGCAAGCCTGTGATTGTTACAGTTGATACTAGTCCTACTGGGATAGGATGGGCAGTAGGGCAAGATGATGAGGATGATCACAGGTATGTAATCAGATTTGGAGCAAAGGTATTAAGCATTCGACAATGAAAATATCCGCAGATCAAGAGAGAGTTATGGGGAATAGTCACTGCTCTAAAATGTGAAAAAGAATATCTTATTGGGGTATCTGTACTTGTGGAAACTGATTGCTTGCCACTCCTTGGGATGATTGCAAGCTGCACCACTCTAGATATCGCTATGCTTAGGTGGATTACCTATATCAAGTCACTAAATCCTGAGTTTGAGCATATTGCAGGAAAAGATAACCCAGTTGCAGATATGCTATCAAGAGCCAGGTATGAAGATGAAGAAGGGATGATTAGTGACATTGATGATGTAGGTACAAAGTTCTACACTACCGCATATGCAAAAAGGGACCATACTTGCCTATCAAATGCACTTGAGTCTTTTACTGGAGAAATGTATGAAGGAGATTGGTTGCTTATTGGTCAATACTTGAGTACTCTGACAAGACAGGAAAATTGGTCTGACTCAGAATTTAAGAGGATCCGCAGAAAAGCATATGGGTATTTTCTAAAAGATAGCTACCTGTGGAAGCATCCTAAACAGAGGAATGCTATGCCACAGAGAGTCATATGTGATAGAGAGACTCAAGGGAAGCTCATGAAAGAATTCCATGAGAGTCTCTGGGCTGGACATTGAAGTGTGTGGGCCACCTTTACCAAAATAAAGGAAAGATATTGGTGGAAAGGAATGTACAAGGATATTTCCCAATATGTAGAAACATGCATGGTATGTCAAATGTACTCAAATGTGCGACATCGTGATGGCTTGTAACCAACTTACCCACCTGCCATGCACTACAAATGGGTAGTGGATCTAGTTACAATGCCTTTGGGAATTTGGCAGATGCGGTACATAGCACTTGCAAGAGAAGATTTGACAAATCAGGTGGAAGGGCGTGCTCTTAGAACAAAGAGTACGAAAACAGTATGCAAATTTCTCTTGGAAGATGTGATTTGCCGGTATGGTTGTGTTGGGAAAATAACAGCTGATAGAGGTGAGCTAGATGTTGAAGAAGCAAGGGAATTCTTCTCTAGAATTGGCATCAAGCTGGCTCTAACATGTGCTTATAACCCTGAGGGCAATGGTAAAAGTGAGTGAGGACATCCTCCAATTATTAAAGCTTTAGCTAAGGCATGCAAAGAAAGAATGCAAGAATGGCCAAGGCTGCTACCATATGCCTTGTGGGCTGACCGTACAACTCATAGCTCAGTGAGATACATGCCTGCAGAATTAATGTATGGTCAGAAGCCAGTAATGCCAGTTGAAGAAGTAGTTCCAACTTGGAATGTATTACCTTGGGTGGAAGGATTGAACAGGGAAGACCTCCTTGCATTGCGAATAAGGCAGCTGGAGAGGAGGCCTGAAGATGTAGAGCTTGCTAAAGCTCGTTTGAAAGATGCAAGGTTGAAAAATAAAGAAAGATTTGATAGAAGACACAGACTCCGGCCAAAACCTATTGAATAAGGTGATTGGGTCTTAATGTATGATAGTAGCCTTGACAACCAGTTCACTGTTCAAAGAAAATTTGCAAAAAGATGGTTTGGCCCTTACATTGTCAAGCATGTGCATGGAAATGCCACGTATACCCTGTGTGAGCTTGATGGAACAGAAATAAAGAATCTTGTAGCAGGAAAAAGGATCAAGATGTTTAAAAGAAGGCTTGACAGTGATCCTTTTGATTCACAGGAGACTCAAGATGAGAGGCTTGATAGTGATAGCATGGATATGGCTGAAGAGGAAGAGGATGATTTCCCTGATAATGTAGAAGATGAAGACGACATCCAGATATATGTGGATATTGATGATGATTTGGCACATACCAGAGGATGTGCAGGTTTAGAGGGGGTGGATGTCATGCCATGGCACGTCTATGGTGTGAAACCATGCATATGAGGCCATCAAATGCAAATCCAGATGCATGGGAGCCAGGTCTCGAAGCCTCTATACATGAGTGTGGTATGAATTATGGAGTTTTATGCTTATGGTAGACCTTGTAGTAGGGAACGCCCTTCTCAACATGTATGGAAATGTGAGAGTATGTATGATGTAAGGATTGGCTTTGAAAGAATGCCCTTTTGAGATATCGTGTCTTGGAATGCCATGATTTCTGTGCTTTCTCAAAATCGATATAATCAGAATGCTTTGGATTTTTTTTAACTGATGCTACCAGAAGGTTGATGCCAGAAGATTTCAAGTCAGGGGGAGTTCAAACTTAGTACCTCTTTCTAAAGCTGCATTGTTGGTGCGGCGCCCCTCTATCCAGGGGAAGTGAAGCTCTGTTAATTAGCCTTTTGAGTTCGTATCAAGCTAGCAAAAATGGTGAAGTTTACCATCGACGAGCTGAGGCGCATTATGGACAAGAAGCATAACATTAGAAATATGTCTGTGATTGCCCATGTGGATCACGGTAAATCTACATTAACAGACTCTCTGGTGGGTGCTGGCATCATAGCACAAGAGGTTGCAGGAGATGTTCGCCTCACCGATACTCGTCAGGGTGAGGCAGAGCCTATAGATGGTAGTAGTTTGAGCAGCTCATCAGGAGCTACATTGACTATTGCACAAAGGTTGGCTGCATCAGAGCTGGTGTGGAGGTTCCTCCAGACCCTTATGCAAGGGGGGGCGAAGCATTTTACTGAAGTGCGAGCATTGCATAGAGATGTGCGCATTGTTTTGGAAGGGGCAAATAAGTTCAGTAATCTGATAGGCTCACTACATTACCCGAATGGTGATGTTGCAGTGGATTTGGCCCTTGAGCTTTCAAAGAATGGCCTAGCTAAAGTAGTTGAATGGAGTGCAAAGTTGCTAGATAAAGATTCAAGACGGGCTTTAAAGAATGCAGAATTACTGGCAAAGAAGGAGAGGCTGCGTTTGTGGATAAATTATGTTCCTCCCCCATCAAACTCAACTACTATTCGAAATGACAACTTCAAAGGCAGAGTTATAGAGGTTATCAGTGGAGACTGTATCATGGTGGCTGATGATGCTGTGCCTTTTGGAAGTCCATCTGCGGAGCGTAGGGTGAATCTGTCAAGTATTCGGGCTCCTAAGATGGGGAATGTAAAGAAGGGTGATAAAGGTGGCAATGAGTACCTCATCAATCTCATAGATTCTCCTGGACATGTCGAATTTTTCCTTTGAAGCGACTGCAGCATTAAGGAATACAGATGGGGCACTGGTTGTGGGGGTAGATTGCATTGAAGGAGTATGTGTCCAAATAGAAACGGCGACCAACAGTAGCACCCCTCCAGCAGGCTAGACACGAACACGCAAGGTGGCGGCTTGCGTGGAAGAAAAAAAACGATGGATTTTTTTTAGGGGAATATCCGAATAATAAGGAGGCGCAAGCGTATTTTTTAAATAGGGAAAATGCAATTTTTGGGCTGCAAAAGCGAAGCAAGCCCGATTTTCTGGTGGGAAAGAAATGGGGAAATGAGGAAAAAAACCAAAAAACAGCGAAGAGGAGAGGGGATTATGCAGAAACGGGGAGGAGTGTAAAAGAAAATCAGGACCAGAGAGCAGATGAACCAGAGATTCAAAAAAAGTGGAGGATATCTTCTGTTCGAGCCATGTAGGGTTTCGAATTACAGAGGAAATCAAGCTGCATCTAGTGATACGCCTCCTGAAACTTCCGAAAAATGAAGGTGACTGCTGTTGAATTCATGCGAAGGGCGACTCGTTGGACACTTTGGTGATAAGGCCCTCATTGCCCATGGACTGAAAACGAGCTCAAGAAAATTTGCTGCTGTGGTAGTTTGTGTAGCATCCGTTGGCAATGTTTTAGAGGGCGCTGCTGTTGGCTGAACCTCTCGGAAGCTATGGTGTGAGCCCATAGAGTGTACAAAGAGCTCAAGCATCCTCGAAATATTAATTGTGATTGAAGCTTTAAGATCCAGGAGTCATGGCCTTCCCAATCGTGCTATGGTGCTCATGACCAGCCTCGAGCTACCAGTATCTAGTATGTTGGTGTTTCTTTGGGGTATGCTCCAATAGGCTGTGCATTTGTTGTTGAGCTGATTTCTACCTCTTGATCCGGAGCTCGGTTGTTCTCTGCTAGTATGTGTGTTATGATTATGATGGTAATTGTGTGTGTGATTTTGGGAGTGCATGTGTGATGATGCACTTGTAACCAAGGAAGAGAAAGGGAGAATGATACTAATTTCAAAGCTTCGAGAATTGAAGTGAATTGGCACATGTACATGTCAACAAAAATGGTGATGTCTTATGCTCCTTGAGGAGCTATCTATTTTGTTTCCTTGCTGGGATTTTGGAAGCTACTCTCACAGCCAGAAGTCTCGCGCTTTCCCAGCAACACTGCCCACGGTGCGAGCAGGCGGGACAAAGGCACGAGCAGGGGGGAGGCGAGAGCTTCAGTGAGCCAGCAAGAAAACGGTAGGATGCCGCCATTGTGTCCAAGTTAATGTGTATCAATTATAGTATGTCCATTACCATCTTCTCAAAGCTACAACAAAGGCTAAGGTAATTTACAATTTACACCCATCATCAATGATCTCAACTGGTAATAATTATTGCATGACAAGTTCAATCCCCATCATCAATGATCACAATCTTTTACTCTTTAACATTTCACTAACTGTACTTAATTTGTTCACTATAAGAAGATCTTTGAACTTGATTCTGTGTTGAGTTGAGTCTCTTGATTCTCTTCTCATAGTTGTTGTTGAAATGCATCTTGTGTTGAGTTGAGTCTCTTGATTCTCTTCTCACAGTTGTTGTTGAAATGCATCTTGTGTTAGCTTTATTGTCGATTCAATCATAGCCATTGTTTCCAAGTTAATGTGTATCAATAGACAAGGATAGAGAAGAGATAAGCACATAAAACAAAGAGATGGAGGACGATAAAGAGAGGAGATAGCTGAGAGAGATTGCAGGGGAGAATGACAAGGGAGGGAGGACATGGAAAAGAGAGGGAGAGGATAGACAGCACAAAGGGAGAGGATAGATAGCACAAAGGGAGAGCGTATGGTGCTAATGAGGGAGGGAGAGGATGGATAGAGAGAGGAAGAGGATAGAAAGCACAAAGGGAGAGTGTATGGTGCCAACGAGGGAGAGAGAGTGAGAAGGATAGACAGAGGTGGAGAGAGCATGCACATGAGAGTGCGCGTATAAGGAGGTAGAGAGAGAGAGTGTGTGTGTGTGTGTGTAAAGGGAGAGGGAGAGGGAGAGGGAGAGTGTGTAAAGAGAAAAGGATAGGGAAGATAGAGACATGAGAGTAGGTGAAAGAGGCATTGATGAAAAGGAGAAGAGACATAAGAGTAGGATAACAAAGAAATGAGCATAAGGCACGTGGAGAAAGAGAGAGGGAGAATGATAGATAGAGGTGGAGAAAGAGAGCATGAGAAGGATATACAGAGGTGAAGAGAGCATGCATGAGGGTGTGGATTGAGCATAAGGCAAGTGGAGAGAGGTGGAGAGAGAGAGGGAGGGAGAACGATAGATCGAGGTGGAGAGAATATGCATGAGGGTGTGTATTGAAAGAGGTAGAGAGAGAGAGAGAGAGAGAGAGAGAGAGAGAGAGAGAGAGAGAGAGAGAGAGAGTTGAGGGAGAGGGTGAGGGAGAGAGAGGAATAGAGAGGGAGAGGGAGAGGGAGTTGGTTGCAGTGGGCCATAAATGGGGAGAAGGGGGGAGAAGGTGGTGAGAAAGTGAGAAATGAGCATAAGATAGGTGGAGAGAGGGATAAAATGAGAGAGGAGAAGAGGGAGGGAGGTCATGGAGAGAGAGAGAGAGAGAGAGAATAGAGGGAGAGCGTATGGTGTCAATGAGAGAGAGAGGGATAGAGATAGACATGGAAAGAGAGAGAGGGAGATTGAGTTGGTTGCAGTGGGAGGAGGGGGGATGGGTTGGGTTGGGCTAGGCTGAGTTGAGGTGGGAGTAGGGGGGAGGGGGGAGTAGGGAGGAGGGGAGAAGAGAGAGAAGACAAGGGTATAGCGAGAGATTGGTTGTGAAAAAAAACCCACTTCAAAGCCCACCTTGAAGAAAACCGCTTTAAGCTCACACTCACCCGGAAGTCTCCGTTATCACAATATATTTCAATTTGTAGTAGTCCAAGAACCTTGGTGTTCCTACCATTAATACCTTTCAATTTGCAGTAGCCCAAGAACCTTGGTGTTCCTTTCAACTTTAAAGAGGTGTCTATGAGTTGAGGTTTTCCTAACATGGTTCCATGCACATTGAAAAAAATTAAATTGTGATTAGCCCCCATGTGTCAAGCAATGCATTATAGAGCACTTTACCATAAGGGCTAGGCAATTAAATGGATATTCGTAGAGAGTGCTATGTGCTCATCTGTGTCTCCTTCAACTTCTCCAATAAAGGCTTGTGCGAATCATATCCAAGGGTAGATTTTCTTATTTACCTTTCTTTAGCTTCTTATTGAGCTTAAGATTTCTTTAATTTTGCTTTTTTCTTGGCTATCGTCTTTTCATGTGCAACCCATAAGGCTTCCTTGATAAGAGGACCATAACCCTTTCTGAATTAAGGAAGCCTATGGTCTCAACCCTGTTAAGGGTTTCAACATGCATGGTACCTTGAGGTATTATTTCACAGACTTGAAATGGTCCTTTTCTTATATACTTGAGTTTCTTTTTCTCACTATGTTGGCTCCATACATAAGTACAAGGTCTCCCTTATTGATTTCCTTATCCTTGAGATTGTTATCAAACCACTTTTTTTAGTGATCCTTTTTTGTTAAAATGTTTTGCATAGAAGTTTTCCTTTATTCCTCCATTTGTTCACGAAGAATGAACAACCGATTGGCTAACTTGCTTGTTACCCTCAAGCCTCTTAGTCCACCACCATTACTACCCTTTAAGTGATATCATGAATTCTTAGGGCATTACTGCCTCAACCTCGTATACCATCTTAAATGGTGTTGTGCAACTAATTGCAACTTTATAAGCCCATAAATCTATTGTGAGCTTGAATTACCAATCATTGCATTGAGCCTCAACAGTTTTTGTCAATCTAGAAATGAGGACTTTGTTGGTGCTCTTGGCTTGACCATTTACTTATGGTAGTATGGAGTGGACTTGTAGTGTGAGATCATGAATGTTGTGGTGAGATGTTGGATTACATCATTTATAAAATGTTTCCCTTGGTCACTCTCAACAGCTCAAAAGGACAACCAAAGCGGGAACCAAAGCGGGTAATGATATTCTCATAAAGAAATGCAGCTGTAGCCATAACATTTTCTTTTATAAATGATGTTGGATTATATCATTTATAAAATGTTTCACTTGGTCACTCTCACCAGCTCAAAAGCACAACCAAAGCAGGTAATGATATTCTCATAAAGAAATGCAGCTATAGCCACAACGTTCGCTTTTCTTGAAGCTCTTGATTTAGCCCATTTTGTGACATAATCTATAGCTATTAAAATGTACCTTTCTTGGGTGCTACGTGCAGCTAGATTGATGTGTCCCACAAAGTCAATGCCCCATTTCATATAAAGGGTTCTAGAACTTTAATACGGTGCAAGGACATCATGTCCTTCTTTTGTGGTTTAGCACATTGTTGGCACTTGTAACATCTTCTGACAAATAGTGCACAATCTTTGAAGAGTGTGGGCCACCAATACCTAGATTGGAGTATTTTTCTTGTAGTAATATCTATTGAAAAGTGTCCACTATTGATGTGCTTTTTTGATGATATATAGGAGTTCATCCTCCCTCAAGTAGTGTCTCAATATGTCATCCTTACCTCTTCTATATAGAGTTCTAGCAATCAATTGGTAAGGTTCTTCTTCTTTAAGCAACATCCTTGTTAGTTCTTATCTGAGCTTCTTTTCCTTTGGAAAACCATTAGCTATAAATTTAACAATTTTCTCACTGTACTCCAGTATAGCCCCAACCTTGAACAGTGTAGCATCCGATAGATCATCATCAACTCTTGTTGGTGCTTCACCCATTAGGTATGCAAGATAAATGATCAGCCATGACATGTTTCTTTCCAAGCCTCATAACCACTATAAAGTTAAATTCAAGAAGAATCAACAACCACTTGGTGATTCTTCCTGTGAAACATGGTTTGTTCACAAGATACAACAAGGCTTTTGATTAACATAAAATACTAATTTGTTAGCAAGAATGTAATGCAAAAATTTCTTTATAGCATAAAAACCATTGCTAACCCTTCATGCTTAGTAGTAGTATAATTTACTTCATCCTCATCCAATTGTTGCTGACTTGTAAAACTAATAGGGTAGTCCAACTTGTGTTCCCCTGGTTGTGCTAGAATGTATCCAATGGAAAAGTTGGAAGCATCAATGTGTACATGGAAGATAATCTCCCAATTTAGCACTCATGGTGGTGCTCGAACGCATTTAATGGCAAAGTTGGAAGTATTAATGTGCACATGAAAGATAATCTCCTAGTTTGGCACATGTAAAATTTGAGTACTAACCAAATCTTGCTTTAATGTATCATTGGCTTGTTGGCGTTCATCTGTCCACTCAAATAGAATGAGAAGCTTGTACAAGGGACGTGCAATCTTGGCATAGAAGAGGATAAATCACATCATGTAGTAGCCTTTTCAAGGCAGTTTTGTATTATTCTCATCTATGGAAATCCCATTTTTGGACACTATATGTCCTAATATGACTTCGTGTTCAACCCAAAATTCACATTTAAAAGGGTTTAGAGATATGCGATAAAGTCTGCTTCATTTAAATATCTTTCATAAGTAGGATAAATTCTCCTTCCACAACGAATGAACACATAAATTATCTAATAAAGTTTCAAGAAATTTACTTTAGAAAATCTTTAAAGGCAATGTTCATAAGCCGTTAGAATGTGGCTAGTGCATTTGTCAAGCCAAATGGCATAACTCTATAATCGTAAAGTCTGTATTCTATAACAAAAGCAATTTTAGCTTGATCCTCTAGAGCAATGGAAATTTGGTTATATCCTTAATACCCATTTAAGAAGTTATATGCTTCCTTGCTAGGCTACTCGCTCGAGTACATGTTCTAAATAAAACAAGGGGGTAATTATCTTGCCTTGTTTTTGTATTTGACCTTCTTGAGATCGACACATACTTGCAATTTTCCATTCTTTTTAGGCATAAAGACAATGTGTGACACCCAGTCCAAATGTTTAATCTCATAGATGAATCCACATTTGATGAGCTTGTCTATCTCTTCTTTAATAATTTTAGCTTACTTTGGATTCATTGGATAAGATCGTTGATGGACAAGTTTAGCATTAGGTTCCATGGAGATTGTGTATAAGAATATAGCACAACGGAAAGAGATAGCAAGAAAAACCACAATAGACAATGCAATAGATACACAATGGAGAGAATTTAAAATTCTAATTATACCAAAGAGGTACAAGTGATGGTGTTGTCCACCCGTGCGCTCTCAAGTAGAGCTTACATGGTGATCTGAACAGACTCTGGATGTAGTATCTGGATGTAGTATGTACAAGGTGTAGAAGGGGGTGGATACTCACAAGCATTGGATACCTTAGCTCATGGCAACCATGTCCATATATAGTATTGTAGGTGGTGTGGTAGACGCGCATACAACTAGACATGGTCACCGCCCGCATATCAAGAATGCAGCCCACCGACCATCGACCACCGCCCACTAATGATGGACCTAGTCTCTGAGGGAATATTCCTTATACCGTCGCCTCGGGGGCTCCCTCCAAACCCCCATGAGGGGGGCTGCTAATCCCCTTGGGACCCTTTAATTGGGGTGATGCCCCGGACCCCCTAGCTAATGCTCGTACCCCTGACCATCTCCTAACCATCATCAAAGGTCACAATAATGACCCCATCGGCATCTAAGATGGGGTTCCGACTAAAGACATATGCACCATGGCTACTCCTCATAATGGGGGCCTAACAAATGTGCATTATACATCAAAGTGAGATACATGCTGAGAGGTGGGCATTGAGTGTATACTAACATTGTGTGCCACACAACCTGAGCAGGTGCTCCCTTCATATCATGGTAAGTCCATGTGAAGCAATCCTCATATTTCGTGAGGAGGTCAATGAGTTCAGCTTCCTAACTTGGAGTGAGATCTTTTGATATAAAGACTTAGGGTCCAAATGTACTTCCTTTACTGCCAAACCATTATAGATCCTTTCTACCTCACTTGTTGGTTTTCATGTGGCATTATTAAACACTAAGTTGCGGTCCTTAATCGTAAAAGATTTATAGTGCTCTGGGGTAGGGTGCAAGTTAGGTGTTGTCTCTCGCTTCCTTCTCTTTTTGGGCCAACTCTTTGTTTTTCTTCTGCCTACCGGAAGAACGATTAAGTTTTGGTGCATCGATGACATCAATTTTGGCTATCAACTCAATTGGAGGAGGGTTGCAGTACATAACCCTTTGTAGTTCCTCTCCCTAATCATTAATGAATTTGCAATGCACATCGAATGTACCAACATACTAGTAGTCGTTCTCTCTTGAAGCCTTTTATGATGATTGGCTACATGCCATTTTTGTCTCCACCATTTTCGAATATACTCGTGTTTTGAGGAATTTCATCCCTTTCTTTAGATTGGGACTCAGTATCAGATTCAAAGATACTCCCTGTATTTTTTGTTTCACTTCCCATGGTTTCTCTTAATGTTGTCAACTCTTTTTTGCTCGTAGTATTTGGGGAGTTGGTGTCACTTCCGTTCTCTATTTTAGACTCCTCACCACCATTGATGCTTGTGTCAGAGTCATCCCATGTGGAAGCAAGTTCACTTTAACCAATCCCTTTGGCATGTAAATGCAAAGCATGAATCATTTGTAATGGCACAACCTTGGGGAGCACTTCACCATCAGGCGTAACCCATGTATATTGTCTAGTTTCCTAACTATCGATTGTAGCCATCATATGTATCCAATTTAGATTATTTTCAAGATCAATATCTTATTTTTCAGCATCCTTATAGGGTAGGTTCTTCCCTACATTGGTCTCTTCTTTGTAAGTATAACATTATTGCAAATGGGGCTGAATGAGTGGTGGTATTTCACTATCCATAGGATGTACAAGGCCAATCACAAGATCAACCTTGATGTGGAATCATCGAATTAGAGGTAGAAAAGGTTCTTAGACTAGTCATGTACGATCTTTGCCTCTCTTATAGAGGTATTCTAAGATCATCTCATATGATTTGGGTTTTTTGGAAAAGTCCATAAGAATGAAAATATGTTTAACCCGTTGTTTACGAACCTTGATCTTTAAATCTTGTAACATCCCAATAGGTTTGGTAACTGAAATGGATCTAGATCAAATATCAAGAAATCAACACATAAGGTCCAAATCGAGAATCTATTTGATGGTGGGCATCAAACACCACATATGATAAATCCATGTGATTATGATGAAAAGAGAAGAAATCCACATGCACAAGTAGCAAAGGAAGGTATGTGCATAAGGCCTAAGGATGCTATCAAGCTTGCCATGAGACATAGACCATGAAAGGCCATCTCCAAGAAAGGAGCCAAGAGTACATGTAAGTGTCCAAGATATGAATGATCAAAAGATCACTACAATGAACCCAAGGCCCTATTTATAGTAGCCTTGCCCATGGCCCATCATTTACATATTTTTGACCTTAGTTTTGCTTCATTACAAACCATCCCTTCCCAAAGATTTTGTCCTCAAAATCATACAAGATATATACAATTAAACATAGCCTCAAATGAAATCAATGGGAAGTGGTAAAAGTCCCAATATTCTCTCCAAATGTAAGGATGTCCATGAAACTTCATCTCCAATGCATGTGTGGAACTGTTGTGGCAACCCTTATTGTAGATGAATCCTTTGAAAGATTATTTATGAAAACTCCATGAAATAGGCTGCAAATGATGTATACACTTTAGCCAAACATGTCCCGCATCATATTCTTCCATTTTGATAACCATTGAAGCTTATTGGAGTAGAGCATCGACCCTAACAATGGACCTCACCAAAACTATCCATAAATTACAGCATGCCTATAATCCCAACTATTTTCCATTTTCCCCATACCAATCATGCCACTTGGTCAACCAACACCTTCCTCAAGTATGCCATATTGTTGCACATATTCCAAAGATTTCCAAGTAGCTTCATTCATGAGAAATGTGGAACTAGACTCTCTCCAACCATGAAGTGCTCTTGAAGCATAGTGGATTGTTATGGCAGCCCATGTCGATGTCGAAATCACTTGCAAATCTCTCATGAAAACAATTCAAATTGAGCCCCAAATGACATGTGAATGATTCCAAAGCATCTAAATATCATAAATTACCATCATAGTCACCATTAGAGCTCATTGAAATCACCAAAAGACTCCAAAACGTGCCTCTACCAAATTTGTCCAGAAAATTCCAGAATGCACATCTTCCATTGTAGGAGTCATAAAAGCTCATATAATGAATATCAAATGGCCCAACCACATCCTCACAAAATAGAGCTTGTTGTTTCACCTAAGAAAGTGGTTTCCATGCATCCTCATCCACAAGTAAATCCACTAAAAATGTGAACAATCCTCTCATAGATGAATCCCACCATCGGGGTCGAATGGAAATGTATCCTTTTGAAATGCCTTCTCATCCCCACAATGTGACCATTATTCCAACCACTGGGGTCAAGTGGAAAAGCTATGAGTATCACCCCAAAGATGAGGTAATCCACACAACTATGACAACATGGACGAAATGTAAATCCAAGCCATGCAGAATCCAAAGCAATGGCTATCAAACTCCCTGGATGGAGAATATAGAAAGCCCATGTCCACAAATAGCCAATCCTCCCCTGGGTCAAATGGATAACCAATGTAGACCATCCAACCACCATATGAAATGATTGTGTGACCTCCTAGATCAAAAGGAAGACATAATGGTGCATCCAACAATCCGGAATACAAACCCAACACCACCTCAATATGAGGAACTCCATCATCAATGGTCATAACACCGAATCCTCCTATCTCATAGAAACTTTGACTAATGATCTGTTAATCCCATTTTGGATTAACAAAGATGCTCCAAATGAGGATAAATAAGTGTCATGTAAAGGTATTATAAAAGTTGTATTGAGAAGCTCGCCACCCAAGGCCTTAGTTAGTAAGTCTTGGGCGCCCAAGTGTGAATAAGGGCTAGTTGTATAAAAGGAAATTCTCATATGAAATGATACAATCCCCCTTTGTGCTATGAGAACTCTTGTGCTTTGTCTTGAGAGAGACAGGGAGAGAGAGTGAGAGTGTGCTCTAGTACATGTGCCTCTTTCATGCATGCATGTGTGAGAGAGAGTGAGAGGTACCTTGTATTCGTGGTGTGAGCGTCGTGGTGTGAGCGGTGATAGCATGGAGGTGGAATTCGGAGGAGTGGAGATTCTAAAGCAAGATTGGGGAGCCTTAAGGGATGTGAGATCAAAGAATTGGTAAGTACCCAATGATTGTTGTGTCTATTTCTTCACTCGTATGCGGTTGTGTGGAGTTCCCTCTTGGGAGATGCAGTAGCCTATAACGTTTTTGGCGCTGCGGAGGAGACACCTTTGTTTCTTCCACCCTCTTAGAGCTTCAGCTCCCACTATGCAAGATTCACCATTGCCTTTGCATTTGGAAGGTGCAATGTGAAGAAATTGTGTAGATAAGGTTTGAGTGGTAGAGAAGGAATTGTAGAAAATCGTGTGTTGAAATTGTGGGTGAGTACTTGGGAGAACCTAGAGAAAAGTTACACTCATTTTTACATTCAATTTTGTTGTTTTTTGTTACCAATTTTTCTACCGTGAGCTAGCAGGGGTGACACTTTGTTTTTTTTTTTCAAAAATCCACAAAAATATTCAAATAAAGAGCCATGTTAGTGTTGTTCATGATTTGCATTGCATTCCTAATCCTTATCATAACCATTTTGGATCAATTAGATAGGGAAATTACACTCCAAAATATCAATTTGTTGACTGGTAGCTAAATACGTGAAAGTGCATAGAACGGTTCACGATGTGAACCATTTCCTACTACTTCACGACGTGAAATGCCTTTCGCAATCAGAGCCAAGATTACCTTGCAAAAAATAGGATACCTTATCCTCACATATATGAAATAACGAAACTGAAAAGACTTATCACACGTGAAATAGCAATTGTTGGAATTAGGGTTGCAGGAATGCACACACAACTTCAAGAAGATGAGGAAGCTTGAGCACAACACAGTAGTGTATTATGAGTGCCTAAAATGAAAGATAACAAGCCCTAGAAGATAATGGGCGTATATACAATGCACGGGGGAAAAAACCTCCTAGTGAGGGAAAAAGTGCCCCGGCGGTCCTAAGTGTGTTCACACACATCACTACTATAATATGGTAACAAATCCCCCCTGGAGTGATGCGGTGAACAAGAGCTAGCACTCATGTATAGGGAAGTGTCTAGCTATGTGGACGAATCCACAAAAGGGAGTAAGCCCAAAGCTTTGCGAAAAGCTTCGAACTTCTCACGAGGCAGAGCCTTTGTGAAAAGGTCTGCAAGGTTATCCTGTGTTGGCACATAAGCCAAACTGATCTCTCCTGCAGAGAGTCTCTCCCTGACATAATGGTAGTGCACCTCAATGTGCTTCGTACGAGCATGGAACACTGGGTTCCGCGCAACTGCCAATGCGCTCTGACTGTCAGTGAAGATGGTGGTGGCAGATGGCTGCCCAACACCCAAATCAGCCATAAGGCGTCTGAGCCACACACACTCAACCGTAGCTGTGAAAGCTGCCCTGTACTCAGCTTCACAACTAGAAGTGGCCACAGTAGGCTGCTTCTTGCTCAACCATGATATGCATGAGCTTCCAAGCATGAAGCAAAAACCACTCGTGGACACGCGTGTGTCATAACAACCAGCCCAGTCAGAATCTGAAAAAGCATGTAAATCTGGCGGCAATGATCCCCCCTTGGGATAAAACAACCCAAGATGCCGAGTACCACTCAAATAGCGAAAGATACGCTTCACTGCCTGCCAATGCTTAATGCCTGGGCTATGCATAAATCTGCTCACCTGTGAGACTGCAAACTGAATGTCTGGCCTCGTAATGCATACATAAATGAGGCAACCAACAGCTGTCTGATAGAGTGTGACATCAAAGTGATCTCCAGCATCATGAAGACTCAACTTCAAACCTGTCTCCATTGGAGTAGCAATAGGCTTGCAGTCTTCAAGGCCAAATCTCCGCAACAATGTTTCAATATACTTTGTCTGACACAAAGCAATACCTCCATCACACTGCTTAAATTGTATCCCCAAATAATGATGCAAATGCCCCAAATCTGACATCTCAAAAGAGGCATTCAAATCAGCCTTAAAATCAGCAATATGACTCTCATTTGGTCCTGTGAGCAGCATGTCATCGACATAGAGAGCAATGATTAGATGTACACGATCCACACGTTTAACATACAAAGTGCTTTCTGTTGGACTATTCTGAAACCCATGTGTAGTCAAATATGCATGTATTTTTTCATACCAAGCTCGTGGAGCTTGCTTTAAACCATATAAAGCCTTTTTTAACCTGCACACTTTGTTTTCCTGCCCTCTTTGAACAAAACCACGAGGCTGCGATACATACACCTCCTCATGCAAATCTCCATTTAAGAACGCAGTCTTTATGTCCAGCTGATGTACATTCCAACCATTATGAGCTGCTAATGCACAGATGCTACGAACAGTGGTCATACGACATGTGGGAGCAAAAGTCTCATCAAAATCAATGCCCTTCTCTTGAGCATAACCTTTTGCAACAAGCCTAGCCTTATGGCGATCCACTGTGCCATCAGGCTTACGCTTCAATTTGTATACCCACTTAGTGCCAATGGCCTTCTTGCCAGGGGGCAAGTCACATAAAGACCATGTACCATTCTTCATAATAGCATCGTATTCTGCTTGCATAGCAGCCATCCAATTTTCTGAACTTTGTGCCTCATCAAATGAAACAGGCTCACTTTCATCGCACATACTAGAAACAGCCAATGCATAACAATCTGACGCATAAGAGGCACCATGAGAGCCAGAACGAGTGCGACTAGACAAAGGGGCATCCAACTTGCTGTCACGCAAAGTCTGCACCAGCCATCTAGGCATATTCCTAGAGCCCTCAATCTCTTGTCTCTCATCCTCAAGTGCATCATGCACATCTGCATCAGATATAGGCTGATCTGTGCCATCATTTAAAACCTGCATAGGCTGAAAAACTGCCTCATGAGGTATTGCACTTGACTGTGCACCACTGAAAAGAGGCAACAATGTATCATAGACATCACGTGAGCTGATATCTGTCTCCTTAGTACATGAAACCAAGGGCTGAACTGCATCTTCCACAAATACAACATCACGGCTAACCAAAATGCGCTTTGTCTGTGGATGATACAAACGATAGCCTTTGCTCTCAGCACTATATCCAACAAAAATACATTTGACAGCTTTGTCATCCAATTTTCTGCGATGTTGCACAGGCACTAATGCATATGCCAGGCAACCAAAAACACGTAAATGGCCAACAGATGGCTTGCGGCCATGCCAAGCCTCATATGGAGTGACAACCTGTAATGCTTTGGTGGGACACCTGTTTAGTACATAAGTGGCACACATGACAGCCTCAAGCCAAAAACCATGTGGTAGACTTTGACTCTTAACCATACATCTTGCCATTTCCATGAGAGACCTGTTTTTTCTCTCAGCCACACCATTTTGCTGTGGTGTATACGGCACTGTACATTGGTGTTTTATCCCACGCTCAGCCAGAAATGCATTAAATTCTGAAGACATATACTCCCCCCCTCGATCTGAACGGAGGGTGCCCATCTTACTTTCTGACACATTTTCAGCCATAACCAAAAACTGTTTGAAGCACAAAAACACTTCGGACTTTGCCTTCAAAGGATATACCCATGCATGCCTGGTAAAATCATCAATGAAAGTCACGAAGTAAAGGTAGTTTCCAAATGATGGAGTTTGCATGGGACCACAAACATCACTGTGAACAAGCTGCAATCTGCGTTCAGCTCTCACTGATCCATCTTTGGGAAAGGAAGCACGCTGCATTTTACCCAATATGCAGCCCTCACAAACATGCTTGACAGGTGCCTCAAGCTTAGGCAAAGAAGACACCATTTCAGATTTCTGCAGGCGCAGCAAACTTGCAAAATTCAGATGACCAAAACGTGCATGCCACAGTTTTGCATTTGAAATAGCCTGCGTATCCATAATAGCACATGCTGAATCCTCTACACATTTGCCATCCATATTGAGCTTATACAGCCCTCGACATAGTGAACCAGATGCTACAATGATGTCACCACAAGAGAGATCATGAACAGTACATCTGTCATCCACAAATTTTACAACCAAACCTGTTTTGGCAAATGCGGAGACTGACAGCAGATTCTTTTTGATCCCTGGCACATACAATGCATCAAAAAGTGTAAAGGTGTTGCCATTTGCAACATTCAGCACAATCTGTCCAACTCCTTTAACGGGATAAGAGGAGTTATTGGCACAAGTGACAGTATTCCCTGTGGGAGCAGACTCAAGGAAAGTGAATAAACTGCGCTGCGAGGTGATATGCTTAGTGGCACCACTGTCAAAGTACCATACATCTGAATCTACTGCAGACATACATGTGTCATGCAAAGATGGGTCATAACTGCACTGCGCATTGAATGCCCATTCTGTATCTAGCACAACATTAGCAGATTCATTGTTAGAAGGAGAGGCATCTGCAACAGCCATACCAGCCTCTTTCTTCTTAGCCTCTTTCGCAGCCAGCTTAGGACACGCTTTGATGACATGATCATTTCCCTTACAGTACTTGCAAAATGTCTTCTGTTTGTCACCCTTCTTCTCATCTTTGTCTTCCTTCTTTGGTTGCGCAGCATTTGCAGATTTCTGCTTACTAGAAGAAAAGCCAGCTTTACCTTTCCCGCTTCTCTGACTAGCACCGAAAGCTTGATCTGCGACACGCATATTATTCCTGTTTTGCCTTGACTGGTCTTCTTGCAGCAAAACAGAAACTAACTCCTCAAATGATAAGGCATTGGGATTGCCTTTCATCATCAAGCGAAGAGTGGAAGCAAAACCCTGATAAGAATCTGGTAGACCATTCAAAACAGTCTGCACAAGTGAACTGTCTGACAGGATTTCATCTGCAGAAATGAGCTGCTCTTTGAAATCCTTGATCTTTGTCAAAAAGCTATCCATAGAATCACCTTCGTTCATATGCTCATTCTCCAACTGTTTTCGGAGGTAAGCAACACGAGCCTCATTTCTTGCCTGATACAATGTGGCAAGTACATCCCAAGCATCCTTAGAAGTCCTGCAGGAGCGAATATGTGGGATAATGGTACGTTTGACAGACAGCGCAATCAAGGCATGAGCCTGCGCATCTCTACCATCCCAACGAATCTGCTCTGCTGAAAGTGGTGGTTCTCGAACAGCTGCTACAGCACTTGTGCCTGCACCATCATCTACAGTACCTGTTTCTGATGTGTTTGCAGCATTCCCAGCCACAATAGGACGTGCATCAATACCCTGCACAATGTTCCATAACCCCTTTGCTACCAATACATGTCGCATCATATATGCCCACAATGGATAGTTGGTGCCATCCAACTTATCCTCAGCAGCCAACATGCGGAATACATCATTGTTGTCAGCCATGGCCAATGACTGTACTACTAGATGTAAATGCTGTCTGTAAGAGGTAAACCTGTATAAAATCGACCTGTGCTATGCAGCACAGCCCAAAACAGACGAATGGGCACCTGTCCTGCAGATTTTAATCTTGACAGAAAATCTGCAGACGCTCGTGAAACCTCGTTGCAATCGGAGGAGATGAAGCGGCAGGTGCCGGTGATGCTGCCCGGGAGAAGGAAGCCTGCTCTGATACCAATTGTTGGAATTAGGGTTGCAGGAATGCACACACAACTTCAAGAAGATGAGGAAGCTTGAGCACAACACAGTAGTGTATTATGAGTGCCTAAAATGAAAGATAACAAGCCCTAGAAGATAATGGGCGTATATACAATGCACGGGGGAAAAAACCTCCTAGTGAGGGAAAAAGTGCCCCGGCGGTCCTAAGTGTGTTCACACACATCACTACTATAATATGGTAACAGCAATGACGTGAACCACAAACTGTTTCACGACGTGAACCATTTTCTACTTCATGGCATGATCCATTGCTTGCTACTTCACGGGATAAGTCTTTACGCCTTGACACTTCATGTGTTAGCAATTCACGAGTTAAGCTCTCACGGACTGCTAGTTCACAAATTAAGGGTTGTCAGACCAGTGTTAAGTGAGGTACTCTAATTACACCATTTGGGTCTATCCGACTCAAATTCAAGTAATTCTGAGCTAAAAATTCAAAACTTCAAACATAAGTTTCCGCAACTTCAAACATAAGTTTCCGCAACATGAGAAATAGTTCACGATGTGAATCATTGCCTGTGACTTCACCGACATGTGAACTGCTCCTTGCTACTTCACGACGTGAACCAATTCCTACGGTTTCACAGATATCTGTTATTTCCTGACCAAAAAAGATATCTCGGTAGAAAACTAGTTAAAAGAGTTGGAGTGATCTCACGTGTCAAAATACACTCCGGTAAACTCATTGGAGACGATTTTACTCCTGACAACAGTGCATCAAACCACCCAGGTTCTTCCTACCAAAGGAGTGTTAGTTCAAGTCGCTCGACTGAGCACTTAATTGAGTGTTTCAACTTGGAGGAATCTGATCACCATAGAAACAAGTAGTAATAAGGAATCCATGGAAGAAGGGCTATAATTCTCTGGCCTTGGAGAGGAAGAAAAACCATCTTCCCTTGCTAGATCCAGTGGAATCTTTGATACGACCAATAGAGGGAAATGGAGAATGTAAATTAGTTTTGATCGTGTGGAAAAGAACTAGAAACATCTAGAAATGCCATTGATAACATGTGGATGGGGATAACGAAAGGAGCAATACCAACTCTAGAACCCATCAATGAGGAATCAAAGGCAAACGAAGGCCTTGAGATGCAAGAAGAGAAGGAAAATCTACCAAGGGTATCTGCAGATGATGAGGATCGTCTCTATACAAGAAATCATCAATGATCCCACATCCTTGCAGAGCATGGAACTCCTGATCAAACAAAGACAGGCTGAGGCTACTAAAAATGAGCCCAAAAATGAGGAATTACCTAGACCCAGCCATAGACCCGAACTTAATAGAAGAACCTATCCTGCAAGAGGATGTGGTCTGGGTAGGGGGGAGTAGCTCCTCAAAGACCAATTGTGGATCCAAAAGAGATCTTAATGTGGTCATGAGGGTGGATCTGCTAAATAAAATGGCCATGGAAATGGATTGAGGTATGGTTTGGGAACTAGGCACCGCTGTGGAATTCAGACCATCCCAAATGAAGCCACATATCATTTCCAAGCTTGTGCAAAAGTTCTCGAGTGATGTGGACGTGATCCACCATATAGAGGTCTTTGAGTCAGCCTATGAAAACTATGGGCCAATGAGTGATGTAACCATGATCCATGCTTTTTTTGCTAACCCTAGAAGGAAAGTCTCACCAATGCTATCGAATCTCAAAGCCAAAGGATAAAGTGAACTTCACTAGGCTTAAGAATGTGTTCATACCAAGCTTTGATTGAAGTGGTGACAGATGGAGTCCTATGTCTCAGCTCCACAATATCAAGTAGAAAGAAAATGAGTCCATGTGAGATTATGTATCTCGGCTCAAGAACTTGAATTCAAGATGCAAGTTAAGGGAGAGACTAACTGATGATCAGTTTTACTACCTTGCTTCCGAAGAGGAGTCCGAGATCATAAGATGCATGATTACCTAGTGTTAGCTCGATCGGCTACTCTAGATGTGTGTAAGCGGCCAATATCGAATATGAGGACAATATGCTTGAGTTGCCACAACTAGAAGATGCTAAGGCATCGATAGTTGCATCATTGCAAGTCTCAAGTCACCAAGACATAGGAACCAAGAGCAAGCAAGTTGGAAATATGACAATAGAAGAGCTCAATAATGTGATATCACTGGAGAAACTAAAGGTCAGGGATGGGAGAGAAGCATCAGGGAATGCTCATCTCTACCCCCAGAGAGAGCTAATTTGGTACTCTATTTGTAGACAAAATCACACTAGTGCCGAATGCCCTCACAAGACTAAGGAAATTACTTTATTGTGCTCACTGTGTGAGATTGGGGAACCATGACATTGCTGTGTGTGCAGATATTCAAGGGTCCAGCCCTTAGCAACTTCCAACACCCAAAGTGTCGTTAGCCTTACGAGCACCACTAGTGCAAACCACCACGTTTGCAGGCCAACCAAACCCATCCTACTTACCAAGAGGGATGTTCTGAATGCGGGACATGTCACCTTTGCAACTACCTTTTCTACACCACAGGCTAAAATCAAGCAGGTGTTGATTGAGAAGCCCTTGGACGAGGGAAAGTCATGTGTGGGGTAGAAATCAATAATGATTACTACAAGGAGCCCGTGGAGATCACGCGCCAGTGTTTTATGTCTTACAGAACAACATGCCAGTGCTAGTGTTTTAAACCATGGTACAATGAAAAGGTAAAGACATAGCCAACCAGGCGTCATGTCCACTTTACCACTTACACTCTCTGTTGGTACTCTGACCACACACCTTGGATGAGAGGTGGGCTCAAGTAACAAGATAAAACAATCACTCGTAGATAACCTGGTGTTCCATAAGCATTTTTGCTACATATAGTTTATAGGCATTTTGGCCACCAATAGTTTGAGGGCATTTCGGCCACCAACTCACACTACCCTCTCAAGTGCCCATGTTCCCTTCCATCTACTCTCTATTGTTCCACCAACACATGGTAGAAACAATCTTCAAGAGAGCACGTGTAGGACAAGAGAACACTACACAAGGTATGTTGTGCTTGTCACTACCCTTTGAAGTGTCCATGTTCCCTTCCATTTGCTATCTATTGTTCCACCCACACATGGTAGAAACAATCTTCAAGAGAGCACGTAGGACAAGAGAACACTACACAAGGTATGTGAGCCATGAGTTCCATAAGTCCAATGCATCCCAAATAAAGGGAGCCATAAAGAATAATCCATCCCAGTAAAAGGGAGTCATAAACATAATCCATAAACCTGAGGATGGATCCAAATCCCTAGAAAAAAGAAAACCACGAATCCATAGACCTATATACCATAATTCTTGTATACCATAACTCTTACCACATATTCCGTGCTAACCACACACCTTGGAGTAGAGGTGGACTTTACCCATAAAAGCATCATATCCATGAGATAAACTATGAGAAGGGGACCAATACAATGTTTAGGTTGTAATGGTCCTTATCGAATAGTGGAGTGTCCTCATAAGAATGAGGCAAATGTGGGTCAAGTCCAACCCTTAGCAGCACTGACCAACATCATGCCAAAACTTTCTTGTGTTCAATGTGGGGTTGATCATTTGATTAAAGAATGTCCATATTGCGCCAATGGTTCTGCTTCCACTTCTAACCATGCCACTATCAGGACTATAAATGTGCAGCTTGGTATATCATGCCATTAAATGTCCTCACATGAGCGCAAGCAAAGCAAGTGGACAAAGGGAAAAACCCAGTAGATGTTACAACCTCTAAAACTGGTAGAAGGAGAAGAGTGAAGAAATTGGGTAGAGGTGATACCATGGTCATAATTCAAGATGGATCCGAAGAAGATCCCACTGGTACCGGATCCACCCAATCAAAGGAAGGAGACGACCAAGTGCCAAAATAGCATGGGCATGGCCAAGAAACTATAAAGGAGAGACCAGAAACCCCTAAGGGAATTAGAGAATATCCAAATGCTAACGAAGAGATAAGGAAGCTTGAAGAAGCTAAGGCCCTGGTTGAGGAGTGCTACCAACAAAATCATGAAGGCAAGTTAAGGGCTAAAATGGCTAGTGATATAGTGTATCCAAGAAACGAGATGATAAAGGAAAGGAAATTGGATGTGCCTACTCCAATTCCAGAAGGATCTGAGAAGGGGACTCACAGTGACCTCATGTGGCAAGAATGTTTGAGGAACCAAAGCAAGATTTGTCCATCCAGTCATTCCTTAGGGTTGAATATGCATCAAACACATGGAAGGAACCCTCACTTGCTTGGGAGCCTAGAGACATAGGTAGTCTTGCAACCATTTTGTCCACCACCGTCAAAATACCGCAATATGGACTGGGTAGAGGGAAGATTAAACCCAATGTCCACTGCAAAGGAGACTCAGTTTTACTCAAAACATGGCTCCAAGGGTTCTAATGGACGTTTTTTTAAACTATACATCATTTTTTGGGTGTATGTGACATGTATTTTTTAAAATTTAGCATCTAACAACTCTTTGGAATTTCACGCAGTGAAAATAACAGCATAGTTTTGCTACTATTTTTGCTTTACAACAACGAAATTACAATATGGCAATGAATGAAATTTTGTTGCTAGACGCTGCCCAATAATGAAATTTTATTGCTATAAGTGCTGTGGAGCAGCGAAATTTCACGGCTTTAGAAGAGTTGCTCAGCAGCAAAATTTTGATGCAAAGCAACGAATGGAATCCCCGAGATCCTGACAAAATAAATGTTGCTAGAAAACGTTGCTATGCCCCCAACTTGTTGTAGTGATACCTCATGCTATCTTCTCTTGCCTTTGTGCCAGGTTGTGAGGTGTTACATCCGTGAATTTTTGGGCTAGCTTCTCAATCTCTTGCCTTTGTGCTAGGTTGTTAGGTGTTACATCTGTTAATTTTTGGGCAAGCTTCTCAATCAAGTGGTAATAGACAATTCATGGTCTCACACACACATTCATGGGCAATTAGAAGGAGTCCCTTATATACTGTATGCGAGACAAGGGAGATATGGGGTGATGATGGCTATAGCTTGGTGATGATGGCTACATGCAGTGGTGGTGGCTACAGCTTGGGGATGTTGAAGATGCATGAACCCCTACCATGCAAGGGGTGGAGGTTCCCTGGATAGCATCATCAATAGTAGTGTGGGAAGCGCATCATGAAAGCCTTGTATGCATTAGTGAGGGCGCAGACTTATCACCTCTAGAGAAGCAGTAGGAAGAGAGGTGCATTTGGCTACCTAGATTGGACCCTCCCGCCTACCTTAATGGATCTCTTCCAAGAGATTTTGGTATTAATCCCTTAGAACTTAGCAAACCGGATGCTCTCTGGTGGTATGTGCAAGATGAGCTAATACATGCTCGCTTTGCAATGGCTAGTGTTTCAAGCATCCTTTTTATAGATCTTCTAAGACCCACAAGGCTAAAGGAACTTCTTGTGTGGTATGAAGCTGTACACAAAGACACTTTTTATTGTTTAACTGATTTTGATGGGATTTGTTGAGACAAAAAGATACATGGATATTGTGGTTCCTAGTTTGCAAGGATTAGAGGGCTCATTTTTGGGCATAGAACTAGCACTTTGAGGTTTAGAGCATGGGTGTTGAGGTATGCAAGTGAGCAGTTACAAGTTTCTAGCACACAGACTAGAAACATTTTGGTAGCGACATAGCTCGGGTGCAGTATCCATGAGGTAATGTGCTTTCTTATGGTTTAAATTATGGACGAGGGAATGTGCTTGCAAGGTTGCCTTGCATGTGTTTTCCAGGTTTGCCACAGAGACCAAAACAAACCTACTATTCTCATTAGATAATGGCATGAGAGCATCTTTAGAAATTTAAACAACCAAAGTGTTGTGATATTAATAGGCGTAGTGCTATTTTCTTGGTCCATAGAGATGCAAGTGTCCACACATGGTCTATAGAAACAAGTTCTCTTTTGCATGGGTTCTAACACACTATATAGAGAAATCAGCCTCACTTAATTAGTATAGGTTTTAGACCAACTTAAAACTACTAATCTTCACTATAGTGTGATTGAGACCAAACTAGGCCCACTATTCTTATCACTAAATGATAAGAAAGCATCTTTGGGCATTTAACAGCCAGAGTGTTGTTGGCTTGGTCTCTATAGAGATGCATGCCCAAGTTTGTGTGGGTTCTAATGTGCCAATGGGAGAGAATGGTTGCAAATATGTTTGGGTTAGATCTTGACCCATTTATGGGAAGATGTTTGCAAATCTTTGGTTGCAAATATGTTTGGGTTGGATCTTGACCCATTTATGGGAAGAGAAAGGTGAAAAGCTCTTTTTCGGTCCTTTTAATAGGATTCATAGATCCCATGCTCATAGTCAGTGGGTTTCATAGTAATCTCAAGCTTGGAATTAATAGACTTTGAGTATGTAAAACCCAAGTATCAAGGACATTTATTGTTTTCTTGTTCATCGTGTTTATATCTGAGTCTATGTTACGTATGTTCCATTTGTTTAATAAATTGGAAAGGTATATGATATGTTATGTCATCTGGGAAAATACTGGCTGTAAGTTTTTGTGTTTTTATATTATAACTCCATAATTTTTTACAATCCTAGTGGTTGAAGATACATGTAGCCAAAGATTTATCAGGTTAATCTATATAACTATGCTTTAGAGGGAGTATTATAGAGTTTTGGGATGAGATTTTCAATCTCTTAAGCGGTGAACACATTGATAAAATAAATTGTTCCTTATACAAATGGTGATATTCTGCATCACTTTTAGGTTTTGGGGATGTGTAATCATCCAACCAAAAGAACAAGGTTCACTTTTTGTGTCATAGTAATTTTTTGCAACGCGGAAGAGAGGCTTGGACTAAAAGGAATCTCAAGCACATGATTTTTAACAAAGGAGACCTTGTATTGGTCTACAATTCCAAGCTGGGATTTCACTCCGAAAAGTTCAAAATCCGGTGGATAGGACCATTCATAGTAAAGGACCCGGTTAGCCAGAATGCCTTCACCTTAGAAAACTTGGATTGATGTGAGATGATGTGATTGGATGTGAGTTGATGTGGGAGTGATGTGAGTTGATGTGGGAGTGATGTGATTGGATGTAAATTGATGTGGGATAATGAGAAATGATATGGAATGATGAGAAATGATATGGAATGATGAGAACTAATGAGGAATTATGTGAATGTGTAATGTGAGGAAAGATGGGAATTTTGTTTGTGACACCTATTTTTTAAAGATTGTTTTACGTCAATAATGCCAGGGAAGCATTTGACTATCTTGTGGAATGTCGTCATGGTGACCTAATTGAAATAGTTGCAACACCTGACAGAGAGTCAATGAAGGACGTCTCGCGTGGCAAGGTCAGTTGACCAGCCGCCGCGGCTCGATTAAAAATGGTGAGCTTCTGGTACGGTGGATGAGGGACCAAGGAAGTGGCCTATGAGTGAAGCACTAGTAGGTAACCTGCGAAGGAACCTAGAGGGTGTTGACCATACGATGCTCACCCAAGATACCCACACATGCAATGAGGAAGAAAAATGAGTTGGAGCTGTTTTCTGAACACGGGCATGGATCTGGTTGATTGGCCTTGCTGGTCTTCAACGAATGAGTTCATGTCTCTTTTACATGGATCTTATTGGTTGATCTTACTGATCTTCAACTAAGAGTCCATATGGTTTTTATGTGATTAAACTCCTAGGTACTATGGGCTAGGAACTATGAAAAGGCCCCTGAGTGAGTAGGTGGTGAGCATTCTGGTTTTGCCGATGATGCCATAGGTAAGCTTGGAAGGAATTGAAATTGGATTTTGTGGTTGGAAAGTGTAAAAGTTGGAAATTGGATCTGGAAATTGAATACTGAGGAATTAGGATGAAAACACTGTGGTTTTATGTGTAAGTGGTTTGTCTATTTAATTTTTACATGAGAGCTGGCTAGGGGACTTGGGAACTCTTTTCCCTGGTACCCGGGACAAAACATAACCAAATATTTATAATGGATCCTATCAAATACAGTGGTTGGGTGATTGGCTAACCCATGGGATAGGATGGGGTTAGGTTGGACTGATGGATTCCTATAATAAAATTCAATTATGTTCAAGTTACGATAGTTGACGTAAGTCGCAGGATAATCCTTGTTCTATGGAAAAGAATCAACGGCTGTGCCTCTTTGTTGATGGGGAAAAAAAGCGTTGGTCTCTATGAACCAAGTGCAAGTTCCTCCTTTGATTCGGCCATGTGACCTGCGGGTTCGATCAGAATACAAAGGTTAGTTAAGGCCCTTGATTACGTTAGAAGATTTTTCCTAGAGGAATCGCCTATGCTTTCTGGGAGCGAGGGAAGTTTTTTCCAGGTTCGGTTTTGGAAGAGCCGCCGGTTCTACTTTTTTTAATTCTAATCTATGGTTTTCTGAATTCTTTGCTTTTTAATGTGATTATGGATTATAAGCCTTGATGAAAAGGCTTCCCCCTTCTCTTCATTAAGAATTTCAACCTTTCTTTATCCTAAAATGAGTAACAAATAAATTGAGTTAAAATTTTCGTATTGATTACTCTTTAAAAGTGAAAAATTGATTAGATTAGAGTGCTTTATTTCATCTTGGGATAAATTTTAAAGTAAATTTAGAATGTAAAAATTGAGAAATGGTCAGCCATACAAAGGAGGTTATGGTAAAATTTTCTTAAATTTTGTGGAAATAAGTTTTATCTTTATGTTATTCAAAAAGAATAATCCCCACTGTTTGTGCACTCTAAAAGAAATTCTTTTTATTTTAAAAGTGTTATTCCTATTTTATGCATAAATAGATGTATAAAAGGATTTTCTTTTATTATAAAAGTGTTATTTTCATTAGATTCAATTTCTATGCATAGAAAGATGTATATTGGATATTTTTTTACTATAAAAGTGTTATTTTCATTAGATTCAATTTCTATGCATAGAAAGATGCATATTGGATATTTTTTTACTATAAAAGTGTTATTTTCATTAGATTCAATTTCTATGCATAGAAAGATGCATATTGGATATTTTTTTTATTATAAAAGTGTTATTTTCATTAGATTGAATTTCTATGCATAGAAAGATGCATATTGGATATTTTTTTATTATAAAAGTGTTATTTTCATTAGATTCAATTTCTATGCATAGGAAGATGAATATTGGATATTTTTTATTATAAAAGTGTTATTTTCATTAGATTCAATTTCTATGCATAGAAAGATGCATTTTGGATATTTTTTTATTATAAAAGTGTTATTTTCATTAGATTCAATTTCTATGCATGGAAAGATGCATAATAGAAATATTTTTATTATAAAAGTGTTATTTTCATCAGATTCAATTTCTATGCATGGAAAGATGCATAATAGAAATATTTTTATTATAAAGTATCATTTTCACCTTCAATTTCTATGCATGGAAAGATGCATAATAGAAATATTTTTATTATAAAGTATCATTTTCACCAAATTCAACTTCTATGCATGGAAAGATGCATAATAGAAATATTTTTATTATAAAAGTGTTATTTTCATTAGATTCAATTTCTATGCATAGAAAGATGCATATTGGAAATCTTTTTATTTTAAAAGTGTTATTCCTATTAAATTGATTTTATGCATAAATAAAAGCATAAAGAATTTTTATATCAAAATTAGATTCTCTTTAATTATATGTTTAATTTCCATGAATATTTGATAAATGAATAAGCAAATACTCTGAGAGGAAAAATTCTATCGTTTCCTATTCACTCGGTTTATAAAGAGAAAATTCACGATATCTATCGAAGTCAAAATATTCAAATAAATGATTAATTTATTCCTCATCAAAATTCATGATTAATTTAGAAATTAGTTAAGTGAATATTCAATGAATGAAATTCAATAAATTAGTAATTGAAATATCACCCCCTTTTTGAGAAAGATAATTCAAGAAGAAAAAGAGATGTAAGGTAAATAGATGTGAAGAGATGTGTGATAAGAATCAGATAGATGTGAATGAAGGGATGAATAAATGTGATGTGAATAGAGGTGATGAGAATAGAGGTGATGAGATGTGAGGTAAATAGATGTGTGATGAGAATCAAATAGATGTGAATGAAGGAATGCATAGATGTGATGTGAAGGATGTGATGAGATGTGAGGTGAATAGATGTGATGAGATGTGTGATGTGAATCAGATAGATGTGCATGAATGGATGGATGGATGTGATGTAATTGAATGTGATAGACGAGAATTGATGTGGTGTCATGTGAACTGTGATGTGAATCAGATAGATGTGCATGAATGGATGGATGGATGTGATGTAATAATTGAATGTGATGTGGACGAGAATTGATGTGGTGTCATGCAAATTGTGATGTGAATGATTATGATGTGATGAGAAAGGGAATACAGATGAAATAAATGAGGAATGATGTGGAACAATATGGAAAGACGAGAGTTCGCTATAGAAACTGTATTTATGACCTGTTTTTTAAAATGATTGTTTTATGTCAAAAATGCTGGGGAAGTATTTTGACCGTCTTGTGAATGAGGTCGTGGAGACCTAATCTCATAAAGTTGCAATAGCTGACGGAGAGTCAATGGAGGACGTCTCGTGTAGCAAGGTCGCGGCCGAGGTCTTGACCAACCTTGGTTCGATTAAAATGGTGAGCTTCCGTTACGATGGATGAGGGACCAAGGAAGCGGCCTATGAGTGAAGCACTGGGTGACCTGCGAAGGATCCTAGAGGTTGCTGACCATACGGTGCTCGGTCTGGGTCGCCGAAGATACCCACACGTGTGTCATGGAAGTGCTTCTATACACACTACTTTCATGTAGCACCTCTACTTTCTCCACCCTATCCTCTCCATACACATGCGGAGAGACACGCAGAGAAGAAATTGGAGATAAAAATAAAACAACTGAAAAAAAAAGAGAGAGAAAAGAAGAAGAAGATAAGGTTTATCTCTTTCGAAGCTTGTTCACAACAGGAGAAGCAAGAGAGAGCAATGATTCTCAGCTCTGATACCAATGTTACATCACCGTTAGTCGCTACCATAGCCAAGGAGGGCTCCAAGCTCTAGTCACCTCCCAAACATAGAGGAATAAGGATAAGTGTCCACATTGTCGGGCTTATATAGTGGCCTGCTGTCTGCCGACACAAGTCCATCCACCCATGGTCCTTCAACCCTAGATGCCTCACCTCTCTGACCTCCGGACACACTCACTACACGCACTCCGGCGTGTGGACTCCACGTTTGATCAATCTCTGCCGTCACCTACAGAGATGACTGACGCATGCCGTTAATGGCTACGTGACATAAGTTGTCCGTCTTTATTTATTTATCCGCATCTTAAATTTACATTCTATTTATTTATTTATTTGTAGTGAGCAATTTACCTGCATAACCCACTATGCAAGAGTAATTTTTCGCACTGCAAGAGCAAATCACAACTCCGACGTGAGCTAGAGCGACATATGAAGCATTCTAGGTACAAGCTGACTCTTTCGACTCTAATGAGGAGGAAAGTGATCATGTTAGGTGCACTATGAAAGCTACTTTGCATGCCCAGAGTTCCCGAAAAGACTCATGAATGAGTCGAAAAGTGTTCGGTTTCTAAAATTATGATGGCAAGAAGGACACATGAGTGCTTATTGCATGGCTTAGCCAACTAGATGACTATTTTTCAAGCAAACAATTCTCGAAAAAGAACGATTTAAATGTGCTTTGTAACCATTTGATTGAAAGTGCTGATTTGTGGTGGAATGTGATCAACAAGAAAGGTAAACATCGACCTACTACATGGAAGGAGTTCCAAAAAAGTTTTAAAAAAAACATTTTCTTCCTTCACAATATAAGACTAAAGCTTGTCATCAATGGTGGGATACTTAACGCCAGGTTGAGAAAGAGAACGTCCAAGCCTATATCGATAAATTCTGGGATATTCTATTACAGGTTCAAGTGATCGAGAAGGTCAAAGAAAGAGAGAAAAGAAGAAAACTCATGTCCAATCTCACACGCCTAGTATTACAGTCGACGTTAATATGTTTCATCCTCTATGGATCTTCCTCTAAACTCTGAATGCAAAACTTCTATTTCTAGACATTCGAGAATGCAAGAAAAGTTTTATACAAAGTATTTTAAACCATCTTTTCCTTCGATAAATTGTGATAAATTTAGGAAGCATAAGTGTAAAGATGTAGCCAAAAGGAGATTTTTGCAAAGAAAATTAAAAAAACCCTGAAATGGTCAGCTGAAGAATCATACCATCAGGTGTTTTAAATGTCACAAGGAAGGTCACCTTGTACCAGACTGTCTAGAGAAGAAACTACACCTATGGCTCATGTTAACATGTTTAATGAGGACAACGACGATTCATTCAAGCAAGAGGATAATTCTGATCCTGAATATTCGGACGAAGGTAGGATCCCTATTCATGCTTTGTTGAGAATTCAAGAAAAAATAAAATGAAAATAAAATTTCCTTTTGCACGATGATGGTAGTTCCCGTGATTTCATTTCCAAAAAGGCATTGAAAGCACTAAACCTAGATGCATCGTACTCTAGTTATAAAGTGAAAGTTGCATTTCAAGAACTAAGCAAAAATTCACTAAAGAGAAGAGTTTAGATTTGGAAATGGACTTATTGAAAGAAAAGAGAACAGTTTTATTTGCTCCTTTGTAAGTTGTAGATGTAATTTTGTAGGAATGCCATGGAGGCATGAACATAATCCTCAGATTCATTATGACACCCATAGAATATGGTTAACAAAAGGTGACAAAGAAATTTATCTCCAATGTCATACTAAGGGTGACCTAGGTCTACTTTTAACTCATACCCAAGCTAAAAGAGCTATAAGGAAGAAGAAGAAGACATTATTGATTCTTGTCCTGAAGCTGATTTTGACCCAGGCAGATATATCGCAAGTTATGTCATCGACATGGGTGGCTATCCATTTGATCTAGGAGGATTGGCTGGCCACTTCATTGACATTGTCTCTCTACATTTTCCATTCAATCTAGGTGGTTTGAGAGATATTGCTTTGGAGTCTACATGGCATGGATTTACACTTCATCCATGCAATCATGGTGGCTATATAGATTACCCCATATCCAGCTCATATCTTTTTCATTTGATCTTGGAGTATACTTGACTAGTCTCATCGCGACATGAGTCCTTTATCTTTTCCATTTAACCCCAGGGGTCATGAGATTCATATATTGCTATTGGTTCTCTACGATGGTGTCCAATCCCATGGGTTAGCCAACCGCCCAACCAATGTAGTGATAGGATCCATTTAGGAATTTGGTTATGTTTTGCCTCGGGTAGTAGCAGGGAAAAGAGTTCCTAGGCCCCCTAGCCGGCGCTTCAAGCAAAGTTCAAGATAGTCACACCACTTACACACCCAATATGAAATTACCTTTTTCACAAATCTAGCTGTCTTTAAAACAATCTTTTAATGAAACCATAGTATCACTAATCATAATCCTCCAGCTTGAATTCTAATTTCCAATCATTCATCAGTGTACCTATGGCATCATTGGCAACCAGAACGCTCACCACCTGTTCACTCAGGGGCCTTTTCATTAGTTCCTAGCTCATAGTACCCGGCAACATAATCATATAAGAAAATCCAGATGGACTCTCCGTTGAAGATCAGCAAGATCAACCAACAGATCCATATAAAAGAGCCATGGACTCATCCGTTGAGGACCAGCAAGGACAATCAACCCATGCCCGAGTTCAGAAAACAACTCTAACTCCTTGTTCCATTTTCTTCCTCGACGCACGCGTGGGTATCTTCGGCGACCCAGAGCTCGAGCACCGTATGGTTAGCATCGTCTAGGCTCCTTTGCAGGTCACCTAGCGCTTCAATCATAGGCCGCTTCCTTGGTCCCTCATCCACCATACCGGAAGCTCACCATTTAAATCAAACCGAGGCTGGTCAAGACCTCGGTTCAACCTTGCTACGCGAGACATCCTCCGTTGACTCTCCGTCACCTGGTTGCAACTTTATCAATTAGGTCTCTATGACCTCATTTCACAAGATGGTCAAAATGCTTCCCCAGCATTCTTGACATAAAACAATCATTTAAAAACAGGTTATAAATACAGTTTCTAATGAACTCTCATCTTTCCACATTGTTCTACATCATTTCTTATTGTTCCACATTCTTCTACATCAATTCACTTTGCTTAATCCACATCCAATCATATGTATTCCCATCGTCCTTCATCCATTCTCAAGCACATCACATCCATTCACATCACATCTCATCCATTCACATCTATCTCGATTCACATCACATCTCATCCATTCACATCTATCTCGATTCACATCACATCACATCACATCCCATCCAATCACATCTATCCCGATTCACATCACATCACATCTCATCCATTCACATCTATCCTGATTCACATCACATCTCATTCAATCACATCTCATCACATCACATCTATTCACATCACATCTCATCACATCACATCCATTCACATCACATCACATCACATCACATCACATCTCATCACATCTCATCACATCACATCACATCCATTCACATCACATCTCATCCATTCACATCCATTTCACACATCGCATCATATCCATTCACATCTATTTACATCACATCACATGTCATCCATTCATATTTCATTGCATCCATTCACATCCATCTCATTCATTACATCCACATCACATCACATACATCCCATCCACATTACATCACGTCCACATCTCATTCTCACATCACATCCTTTCACATATCATCACATTTCAATCTCATCTCATCATATTCACATCCACATCCACATCCATTTACATCACATCACATCCCATCCACATCCATTTACATCACATCACATCCCATCCACATCTCTTTACATCCACATCCATTTACATCACATCACATCCCATCCACATCCACATCCACATCTCTTCACATCCACATCCACATCACATCACATCCCATCCACATCTCTTCACATCCACATCCATTTACATCACATTCACATCTTATCACATCCACTCACATCCTATCACATCGCATTCACATCGTAATCACATTTAGTAGCTTTTTCTACTTCGATACCGGATGATGGGACTTTTTCTAAATTTCTGCCAATTGCTTGACCTAGTTAAAGGTACTTTTTCTTGATGGATATTTTCATATTCTTTCTCAAATTTCTCAAGTGAAATATATTCAATATTCTTCTTTTGAGTAAAAGATTCATGGGATTTACAAAAATCAATTCTACCCATATTTCCCAATAATGCTCAAAATTCCACTTTTGATAAATCCTCATAATTTGAATTATGCTAGAAATTCCTCTTTTTTCATTTAATTTCTTGGATCTCAAATATCATGGAATTCCTCTTTTTGCATTTCATTGATTGAATTCCAAAATTCATGGGAATTCCTCTTTTATCATAAAATAAATTTATCTAAAATTTCTCTTTTCTTTAATAAAAATATCCATTATTTCAAATATGCCAAGAATTTCACTTTTACCATTTAAATGATTGAATTCCAAATGTCATGGGAATTCCTCTTTTATCATTTAAATGTTCTCATAAATAAAATAAATTTATCTAAAATTTCTCTTTAAATATAAATATTCATTATTTTAATATACCAAAATTTCTATTTTTTCATTTAATTACATGGATCTCCATTATCATGGGAATTCCTCTTTTTGCATAAAAATAAAATTACCAAAAATTTCTCTTTTCTTTAATTAATTATTTATGCATAAACACTAAAGATTAGTTTTCCATGAATGTGATGAAAATCATTCTTTTAGCATATGATGACCAATTCTAGAATATGGTAGGAAGTCCTCTTTTCACATTATGCATAAAAATGAGCTATGTATTAATTTCTAAAAATTTTACCATAGCTTCGTTGCTATTACTGATAATTTTCAATATTTCTAGAAAGAATAAGAATTTGTAATACAATTATGATAGAAGAACTATCTTTGCACTTAAATCCAATTTATGGAATTAAATCATAAGTTTACCATAATTTTATTAGCATAAAAGCATAAAAAGCTATTCTTAAATTCTAGCTTAACAAGCTTAGAGATTGATTTTGAATTAAGAATTTATCAATGAGAAGCATTCATTTGCTTAAGAATTAGTCATAGGATTGACTATTCTTTTGGGAGAGAGAGATATATATAAAAAGCATCCTAATTAAGCGTAAAGATTAAACTTTTCTTAATTATTCATTACAACTCTTTGGGAAAACTTGATTTGCATTATAAACAGTTAATTAGGAACTTCTCAAGCTTGAGAGGGGTTGAGAAGTGAAATTATTGAGAATATAATCAAAAACCATGAAATTACTTCTTACCTCAAGGTTTGGCTTGCTTCTTTATCTTAGAAGGAAGCCCCCAACCAATCAATTAGTTTAGTATGTTGAGAAGAAAGCTCCAAGAATTGTTGAAGAGAGAGAGAAGGTCCAAGTCCTCCAAAAGTAGAGGATTTTTAAGGGATAATAGAAAATATCATTATTTTAATGTAATACTGGCATGGTATAGTTCATAGATTTTTTTACAAAAGACTAAGGATTTTTTTATAGGTGAGGGAGGCCACTAACCAAGTCCAACTGGGTTCTAGAATTTTCCAAGTTCAGTTTGACTCAATTTGGACAAGATTTGGACCAATTTAGCTCACATTTTGATCCAGTTTGATTCAAGAGAGAGGAGAGATAAAAATATCACAATTTTTTTGAATTAAAAAACCTTCCCACACATGTGAAGGAGGCGCCTACCTCAAAGGTCTCCCCCTCCTTACCAAGGTGACAAAAATTCATCATTTCTCCAAAATATCTCATTTTTTTTAGTAATATCTCTTAACTTTTAACTAATAAACCTTGTACTCAGTCAACTCTTCATCTTATGTGAGCATTTACTCATTTTTGGGTATTTTATTTTATTCTTTGGATTATCTCATCCGAACACTTGGATTAATCCTATTGGCCCATAGGAACCTTAATTGGACCATAATCCAAAAATTTCTGAAAATCTAGACCCTTAGGCTAAGGTCCCTTATATCATTTTTAATTGATTCCTAATGCACATTGGAAAGTTCATTTTGAACTTCTGTTTCAAGGGAAACCATTTTAGACACTAGGAGGATATTTATATCCAAAGATATCTCAACATTTTCTCTCTCTAGGCCAAAAGAGGGTAAAACAAGATCTTTCTCCTATTTTAGAGAGGGGAATAATTACAAGAATAGAAGGGGAGGTTCTTACACCTTTACACCTCAAAATCTGGAGGGAGGAATCTTACAACAATATCTCGTAAACGATGTCTGATGGTGGTCGAACTTTACAAGTATGTGGGGAGGAGTACCCTACACACACTTGCAAAGTTTAGCCCACCATCAAATGTTTCCCAAACCACGTATGATGGTGGTTGAACTTTACAAGTATGTGGGGTTTCCTTGGTGAATTTCATTGTGTACATGAATTTCTTTGAGCAAGTATGGTATCATTTGTTTTTTATCCTTCAATTTCAGTACTCTTCTTAAAGTTATAAATTTTCTCTTTCTGGTTAGAGAACTCTTCTTTGTATGCAGTTTTTTTAACTAAGGAAAAATTCACTGTGTACCTAAATGTTTTTGAGCAAGTATGATATCGTTCATTTTTTCCTTTAATATCTCTCGTCTCCTTAAAGTTGTGAATTTGAATATGCATATATATATATATATATATATAGAGAGAGAGAGAGAGAGAGAGAGAGAGAGAGAGAGAGGATCTTGGGAAGGTAGTTAACGAGAAGGATGCATAGTTTGGTACTATTAGAAGCATACCATGTAGTGTTGCTCGTTAATTGAATAAAGGAGAGTAACCATGGCAAACACAATACATAAATATGTGGATTTACACTTTTTGGTTAGTCAAAGAACTCTCATTTATATGGAGTTTTTTCTTCACTTAGTTAGAGGTGGAGACAACATAAGGGTGCGTGTTGAAGGACGAAGAGAAATAGAGAGATAGGTAGTGAGAGAGTGTGTGCAAGGTCCTTGTCCCCTCCGCGCAACGAATTCAGGGCCACTAGCAGCAGAAGTAGCACTTCTTACATGGGCCAGGGTCCCTCACTCGGGGCCTCGCCCCACGGATATCCAGACAAGAGACTAATCCAGACACGAGACTAATCCATCGGTTCTTCCAAAATCGAACCCGAAAAAACTTCCCATTGCTTGGAAAGCACGGGCGATTCCTCTAGGATAATTTTTCTCTAACGTAGTCAAAAAGTCTTAACTAGCTGAACTGATATGACCAAACCCGTAAGTCCCATAGTTAGATCAGGGAAAGATTGCACTTGGATCATAGAGACCAACGCTTTTTTCCTCATTGAGAGGCAGAGCCGTTGATTTTTTTGCACAGAACAATTTTTGTCCAGGATTTACTTCATCTATCGTACCATAACAGAATTGAGTCTCAATTTAGGGATCCATCACTCCAGCCTAACCCCATCCAGTCCCATGGGTTAGCCAACCACCCAACCACTGTAGTAATGGGATCCAATTAGGAATTTGGTTAGGTTTTGTCCCGCGTACCAGGGAAAAGAGTTCCCAGGCCCCCTAGCCGGATATTCATGCAAACTTAAAACTAGTCACACCACTTACACACCCAATATGAAATTATCTTTTTCACAGATTCAGCTGTCTTTAAAACAATCATTTAGTGAAGTCATAGTCACTGATCATAATCCTCCAAAAATCCGGTTGAATTCTAATTTCCAATCATTCCTTCCTCAGTGTACCTATGGCATCATTGGCAAAACCAGAACGCTCACCACCTATCCACTCAGGGGTCTTTTCAATGGTTCCTAGCTCATAGTACTCAGTAATTTCACATATCAAAATGGAATCTTTGTTGAGGATCGGCAAGATCAACCAACAGATCCATATAAAAAAACCATGGACTCATTCGTTGAGGTCCAGCAAGGTCAATCAACCAGATCCATGCCCGAATTCAGAAAACAACTCTTAACTCTTATTCCAATATCTTCCATGACGCACGTGTGGGTATTTTCGACGACCCAGAGGCCCAAGCACTGTATGGTCAGCACCCTCTAGGATCCTTCGTCGCAGGTCACCTAGCGCTTCACTCATAGGCTGCTTCCTTGGTCCCTCATCCACCGTACCGGAAGCTCACCATTTTAATCGAACCGATGCTAGTCAAGACCTCGGTCGACCTTGCTATGCGAGTTGCCTCCATTGACTCTCCGTCAGCTATTGCAACTTTATCAGATTAGGTCTCCACGACCTCATTCGCAAGACGGTCAAAATGCTTCCCCAACATTCTTGACATAAAACAGTCATTTTAAAAAACTGGTCATAAATACAGTTTCTATAGCGAACTCTCATCTTTCCACATTGTTCCACATCATTCCTTATTTATTTCATTTGTATTCCCTTTCTCATCACATCATAATCATTCACATCACAATTCACATGACACCACATCAATTGCCGTCCATCACATTCAATTACATCACATCACATCCATCCATCCATGCACATCTATCTGATTCACATCACAAATCTCATCACATCTATTCACCTCACATCTCGTCACCTCCTTCACATCACATCTATGCATCCCTTCATTCACATCTATCTGATTCTCATCACACATCTCTTCACATATATTTACCTCACATCTCTTCACATCTATTTACCTCACATCTCATCACCTCTATTCACATCACATCTATTCATCCCTTCATTCACATCTCATCACATCTATTCATCCCTTCATTCACATCTATTTACCTCACATCTCTTTTTCTTCTTGAATTATCTTTCTCAAAAAGGGAGTGATATTTCAATTACTAATTTACTGAATTTCATTTATTGAATATTCACTTAACTGATTTCTAAATTAATCACGAATTCTGATGAGCCATAAATTAATCATTTATCTGAATATTTTGACTTCGATAGATTTCTTGAATTTTCTCTTTACAAACCGAGTGAATAGGAAACAATAGAATTTTCCCTCTTAGAGTATTTACTTATTCATTAATCAAATATTCATGGAAATTAAACATATAATTAAAGAGAATCTAATTTTGATATACAAATTCTTTATGCATCTATTTATGTATAAAATTAATTTAATAAAAATAACAATTTTAAAATAAAAAGATTTCCAATATGCATCTTTCTATGCATAAAAATTGAATCTAATGAAAATAACACTTTTATAATAAAAATATTTCTATTATGCATCTTTCCATGCATAGAAATTGAATCTGGTGAAAATGATACTTTTATAATAAAAATATTTCTATTATGCATCTTTCCATGCATAGAAATTGAATCTGATGAAAATAACACTTTTACAATAAAAATATTTCTATTATGCATCTTTCCATGATAGAAATTGAATCTAATGAAAATAACACTTTTATATTAATACAATAGCCAATATGCATCTTTCTCTATGCATAGAAATTGAATCTAATCAAAAGAACACTTTTATAATAAAAAAATATCCAATATGCATCTTTCTATGCATAGAAATTGAATCTAATGAAAATAACACTTTTGTAATTTAAAAAAATCCAATATGCATCTTTCTATGCATAGAAATTGAATCTAATGAAAATAACACTTTTATAGTAGTAAAAAAATATCCAATATGCATCTTTTTATTCATAGAATTTGAATCTAATGAAAATAACACTTTTATAATAAAAGAAAATCCTTTTATACATCTATTTATGCATAAAATAGGAATAACACTTTTAAAATAAAAGAATTTCTTTTAGAATGCACAAACGGTGGGGATTCTTTTTGAATAACATAAAGATAAAACTTATTTCCACAAAATTTAGGAAAATTTTACCATAACCTCCTTTGTATGGCTGACCATTTCTCAATTTTTACATTCTAAATTTACTTTAAAATTTATCCCAAGATGAAATAAAGCACTCTAATCTAATCAAATTTTCACTTCTAAAGAGTAATCAATAGGAAAATTTTAACTCAATTTATTTGTTACTCATTTTAGGATAAAGAAAGGCTGAAATTCTTAATGAAGAGAAGGGGGAAGCCTTTTCATCAAGGCTTATAATCCATAATCACATTAAAAAGCAAAGAATTCAGAAAACCATAGATTAGAATAAAAAAAAGTAGAATTAATAACTTACATGGAGTTTTGTGAGCTTTTCTTTGGCTTGAGGGATTGAGGGTTCTTCTCTTGTTTGGATCAAGAGTGGCCACCAATTCTTTGTAGAGGAATTATTCAAAAACAAGTGAATTCAATGTTTTTGGCTATGGGGACGAGTAGAGTAACAGTGCATAAACACTATTAAGCTTTTACAAAGGGGGAGGTTTCTATTTATAGGAAAAAGTGAGCCTCAAACCAAGCAAACTGATTCTAGAATTTTCCAGATCAGTTTGGTCATTTTTTGACTGTTTTTGGGTCAGTTCAGCTTACTTTTTGGAACTAGACTTGAATTAGGAGAGAGGAGAGATGAAATATCTCATTTTATTGATTTAAAATGGAAAGCAATGATGAGAAAAAAGGTGCCTCCTTCATGAGGGGGAATCCCCATTTTGAGGTGTCAAAAATCAGTTTTTTAAACTATTTTCCTTAGTCCTTAGTCCACTCTTCATCTTATGTGAGTATTTACTCATTTTGGGGGTTTTTTCTTTATTTCTTTAATTTATCTCCTCCCTACATTTGGATTAATCTGATTGGTCCCTCAGAACCTTAATCCAAAATTTTCAAAAAATCTGGACCCTTAGGCTAAGTCCTTTTGAGCAGATTATAATTTATTTCTAATGCACCTTAGGAAATTATTTTTCAACTTCTGTTTTGGGGGAATTTAGTTTAATAAGAAAGGATATTTTTCCATCCAAAGATATCTAAAAATTGAGTTACCTCTCTCTAGAACATGTTCTCTCTCTAGGCCAAAACAGGTAGAAACAAGATCTTTTATTATTCTGAAAAGGGGATTGATTTTACAGGGGAAGAAACTGGACATCTTGAGGGGCTGGGAGGAATCTTACATTCTCTCCCACTTGAAAAACGCGAGATGTCCTCATCTCGTAGGTGGAGTATGATCTCTTTCATGTTCTTCTTCCTCTTCAATTACTTCCAGCATTACTGCCTTGGAAGTGGATGGCTGATTTGGAAATATCTCTCTTTGCTTTCCCCTATTTTGAGGCGGAGGTCTTGCATTACTTTGGATTGAGACTGCAGGTTGTTTAGAGGGTCTACCTCTGGGATTTTTTTGATTTTGGAAACCTGATTACTCTGGAAGGAAGGAGCTGGAGTCTGGAATCTTGATCCCTGATTTCCCTACCCCGAAACCTTGATCCAAAAGGTGTTGGGCAATCCATACTGTGATGTCCAAATCCTTGACAGTTATAGCATTTCACTCCCTTGTTCAAGGGTGGAACTTCTGAAGTTGAATTCCAGAGGATTAATTTTCGGGAAAAAGACATTTCTTCTATTTTGGAACTTCCCATATCCTGGGCTTGACCTTGATATCTTTTAGGCGGCGGAATGTTGGAATCACCTTCTAGAATTAAAAACCTTTTTAAAGGTGATGGTATTGGCTTCGGCGGGACTTTGACATCAAAGGCCTTGGTGAAATCCTTTACCATCCGCACTACTTCAGCCATGGAAACTGGCTTGGCATTCTTCACTAGGATATTCAAAGGTTCGTTTAGTCCCCAAATGAACCTGGCCATCAGCTGTTCTTCATCCAGCGGTGGCGAGCATTTGAAGAGGAGAGCAAACACTTGGTGATATAATTTAATAGTTTTGCTCCCTTGGGTTAACTCTAAGAATTCGTTCATCTTTGTTTCCAAAAAGCCGGGAGGACATAACCTCGTCCTTAGGTAATTTTTGAGATCATTCCATGTCTGGGTATTTTGATCCAGACGGTTTGTCTTTCAGTGGTTTCTCCATGCCACTCTGGCTGTTTCTACTATCTTCAGTCTTGCAAGAGCCTTTTTGCTCTTCTCATTGTACCCGATGACATTGAACCGATGACATTGAAGTACTCTTCCATTGCTTCGATCCACTTTTCCACAGCCTCACCCAAGTTTTTCCCTTCACCCTTGAAAGATCCAGCCTGTGATCTATGAAGAGTTTTATGAACATGCCACTAGCAGCGGAAGTAGCACTTCTTGCGCGGGCGGCCAGGGTCCCTCACTCGGGGCCTCACCCACGGTGGCCCCATGATGGATGGGAGACTTTACACAGTTGGAGATCCTGATTGCTGTCAGAGCTTGCACTGAGGATGGTAGATGCCTCTACTATGAGATACAGGATGAGGGCAGACTTCAGAGAGTGGAGGCGGAGTCGCCTTTGGTTGCTGAGTGCATCTTTTAGAGGATACGGGTAGTGGCTACCGCTTCTCGAAAGTGGCATATTGAGCCAGACCCTGTAGATGTGGACTCTGATTGGTGCATATGGGCATATGCTGTGTGCCCCTTGGCCCGGCTCGACGAGTGGGACCCTGGCGAGTACGAGTGGCATGATCCTTATGCATCCCCCGAGGCCACAGAGATCACCTTTTTCCAGTACATTGTTCGGTTGGGGAGGTATATTTTGTGTGCAAGGAGGATGGTCTCTCCAGCTGCTGCATCGGAGCATTGGCAGCTATACAGGGACTCTCACAGGAGTTCCTGGAGGATTTTTGGACCAGCTAGCAGACAGGCACGCAGGATATCGGCTTTCCAGCTAGTTGCCCACAGGGGCTCTGTAGTTGGCACCTGGCTTGTCTCTACAGTGGCCTTCCGCCGGCCGACGTCCGATGCGGCCACCCATTGCCCAAGCGCAGTAGATTTTGCTGAGGATTTTGCACGTTTTGGCCCCCCTCTCTCTCTAGAGGGAATGTATATGTGGGGAGCCGCTACTTGGTAGACTTCCTCAGGGCTAGCTATGGGATACGAGACGAAGCAGGCCAGCCACGCCATTAGATTCATTGGGGGCTAGCCTCGCCTTGTTCCTTCACCGGGTTTCTCGATACAGCCGGTTGGACACAGGAGAGGGATTTACGATGGGAGCTCCTCAGCAGCCTCACCATATGGTTCACCTGGAAAGCCCATTGTTTCAGGGCTTTTGAGGGGAGACTGGAGCCACCAATAGAGACTGTTCAGGCTATCTGGCAGGAGTTGATTCACACCTTGCGAGGACAGTATGACTGCATCCGCCGGATTGAGTGATCTTGCGACGCCAGGATTTCCACACCACTTGGCGCAGCGGCCCTTTCTATACTCTACACGTGGGTACCCCCAGCTAGCACTACAGGCTACCTGTTTGGATTTTCCCCCCTCCTATTGTATGATATAACCTCTCAGTTTATTTGTACTTTTATGCACCTAGGGAGAGTCTCCTTAGCTGCCTTGATTGGTCTCTGCTCTGCCTTCTTATGAGCAAGAGAGGGTTTGTAGTCCACTGGGCTTTTCACAATGGCTATGAATAAATTGACAAAAAGCTAACACAAGATGCATTTCAACAAATCTAAGAAGACAATCAAGAGACTCAAACTCAAGAGACAATAAAAGAATCAAGTTCAAATATCCTAATGTAGTGATCATATTGAGTAGAACTAGTGAACATTTACAAGGAGGAATTGTAAGAAATAATATAGAGTTTTAAGATTGCGATCATTGATGATGGGGCTTCAACTCTTTATGCAGCAATAATTATTAGCATGTGAGATCATTGATGATGGGTGTAAATCAAAAATTACCTTAGCTTTTGTTGTAGCTTGAGAAGATGGTAATGGACATAAAGGAAATGTACATAGAAGCACAATTTTAACCTAGCTTCAGAAAACAACAAAGGGGAAAATCTCTCATCTACACAAATAGGCAAGCTTACATGCATCAATATAATGACACAGTAATGCATAATTTTTGTACTAGGTACTAGAGCAACACACAATCAATCATGCCATTATCCATTAGATGCTTTGAGTTATATCCAAGCTTCCAATGCCATAGTTCATTTCATCTCATTGATAAGCAAAGGAGAGACTTCTAACACCATGTTTCATTTTCCTTTTAAACATAATGCTTCCAATAGATTCAAACATTGAAATTCTAAGACCCCATTATGTAATTTAAACAATCAATTTGTTTGCCTGCTTTGAAACGTTAATGAGAAGAGGACAATTCAATAAGCAAGCATATGTAAAAAAATATGAGCCCCCCCTCCCCCCTCCCCCCCAACTCATTTCTTATACAAGGCATATACATAAAAATTTGAGAGGCTCAGAAGACAAGTCTTACTCTGCTGGTAATAACCATAGTTGACATACAAAAGACTTCTACCAAGTGTTGGAAATGTGCATAGGGAGTCTATGACTTTATACCATGAGTGGTGGTGAGTGGTGGTGGTGCAGGTATCAAGTTGGCTAGCATGTAGGTATCAAAGGATCCACGGGGAAAATGGGAAAAAAAGGGGTGGTAGGGGGGCATATATGGGCATCGGCGCCCAAATCCCCTCCCCCTGTGCCCAAAGTATTGTGATCCTCTCAGTGCCAAAAGGCTTTGTGCGGCTTCCCCAGCTTTGACTCAGTCCCCCCCAATCCAATAACGACCGTCTCTTGTGCCACCTCTTCATCTCTCCATCCTTGCCACCTCTTCATCTCTCCATCCTATGTTACCTTACAATCGCCACCATCACCATCACCTAGAGACTACTTCTCAGTGATGAAAGCTCATGACAGTAAAATCATAAGCACCATAATCTTTCCTGTGAGCAGTCTTTTAAGCAATCTTTCCTTAAATGCTGGAACCAAAGCTAACAACTGATCTAATGACAATTGCAAGGGAGAATTTATGAGTACCTCAAACCAATCTTTGTCCCTTTCATCCTTCATCTGCACATGGCTTTCTGACTGATGCAGAACTAACTCTTCTTCATCCTCCAACTCCGATTCTTCTTGCTTGTCCTGATGCTTCAAAATTCTTCTTTGTACCTGGTCCCTGATGCCTTTTTGTTCCTTCCAATCAATTGGTCCTTTCTGTTTAGACCTGGTAACAGCCAATACCTCAATATCCTCAATATCCTCAGTATGCTCTTTGCTTTGCTGCTCCTGTATGTTTGGACCTTGCGTTACCTGTACCTGTTCATCTTCTAATTGAATCATGATTACATTTGCTTGAGCTGCTGGTTGATTCTGTTGTTGCTGCTGCCCCTGCTGGTTATTCTGATTGTACCTAATCACTGGGACACCTCTTTCTTCTCTATGTTTCACCCATAAGGCACATCCTGGCCCTATCCAATGATCTGGTGCTGAACAATAAACACAAGGCATGACTCTTGCCTGTCTTCCTTCATTGTTTTCCTGTTCCCTCCATGGTGGTCTATCAGATCTTGCTCTCTGAAATACTCCTCTGCCCCTAGTTGGAGCAGCCTGGTTTGCTGCAACCTCACCCCTGCCTCTACCTGCATAAGGTGTAGTCTGACCCCTGTTCTTGGGATTATACCAACATAAAGCTGTCGTATGCCCATCCTTGTCACAAATTTCACAGAACTTCTTTTCTTTTGGTGCTGCAACAGAATAACCTATCTTTCTTAATTTACTTACCAAATCCTCCTCTTTGGATTGCTTTGCTTTGGTCTTGTGCTTTTTCTTTGTCTTCACCTCTTCTTCCTCACTGTCGGATCCTGCTTCTGAATCCTCCTCCTCAGAATCTGATGCTGACTCTGGCTGGTCATCTGAATCCGAATCATTCTTTCTGGTGTGTTTGCCCTTGCCGCTTCCAAGTCTTTTCTCTACTCTAGCTGCTGCAATTACCAAATCATTAATTCCACCTGCAATATCAATGCTAGCCACTGCATTTTTCAGCCCACTTCTCAATCCTTTCAAAAAATAACCTGCCAGCATCTCATTGGTGGGTCTCTCATTTCCCTGTAACCTTTCAACCAGAATTCTGAATTTCTGAGCATAGTCCTCTACAAGCATCTTCTTCTGTCTGATGTCTCGGAGTTTTCTTAAAATGTCTGTTGGAGTCTTTTCCCTCCTGAATCTCTGTAAAAAGGCTGTTCTAAGATCATCATATGTTGGGAAGTGTGGTATCCCATATTGGCTAAACCAACTCATGGCCTTCCCTTCTAGAGTTGCTGCAAATTGCTGCAATTTAACTGCATCATTGTACAACACAGTATACCCATTTGCTTCCCATTTTGTCTCAAACTGAGCTACATGACAATCAGCATCCTCCTTAGATCCTCCGCTGAATTTAGCTGCTTTCACCCTAGGGTTGGGTAGTTGTTGAGCCATCGGATTTGGCTGAGGTGGTTTCCTAGGTCTTTGCCTGGTAGCCCCCCTTAATGGGTTGAACTGAAGACTCCTTCTAACTCCTGCAGACCTTCCTGTCAGGATTAGGGCGCCTAGAAGTCCCCCCACTAGCCTCCTCTCTGGTGCAACTGAACTTTCCCCCCCTTGGCCTACAACAATTTCTTCAGGGATTTGGTGTTCCTGATCATCTTCACCCTCGTCAGCATAATGAAACGGGTCAGGGTTACCAATTCGGGCCTGAGCCCTGGTATAGTAAACCCTTCCTACTCTTCTGTCCCCCTCTGACATTCATTTCCCTTCTCGTAACAGAACGGGACCAGCGGGATCGCCAATGAGTTTGGGGTTCTCAAACACAACACAACTAACTACTTCTGACACAGCAAAGACACTCCCATTAGGTAACACTAACTTCAATTCCCACATCAGGCTAAACACAAACAGAGCATAGAAAACACGGATTGAACAGAGATTTGCTAAACAAGATAGAGAATAACAGAACTGAACTGAAATACCATGTTTGATTGATCAAGATGAATCATACATTGCTTTCTCCTTCTTCTCTTCTCTTAAAAGACGACTACAAAGCCCCTATAAATAGGCGACTTCAGACAGTTTTAGACGGTTGTAACTAGAATGTCACAAGACACTAACAGATGATATCCGACTAACCAGATCATAACAAACTCCGACTGATCAACAATCCGACTGAGTAGAATTCCGACTGAGCAAAGATACATATATCCGACTAAGCAACTATTAGGTAACTATTAGGTATTCTATCTGTAGTTCAACAATCTAGGTAAGGGTTTTTTCAATGTGTTGTTTATCAAAGGGTAGTCTGTGTTTGAGTTGTTTCCCAAGAGACCCTTGATTTTTGGTCAAAGGTGGATACATGTCTTTTCGTTTGATCCTCTGTTTGATGTCAATAAAAGCCTACAGAATGCATGCCCGATTTGGTTTGAAGTAATTAGATTGCCTCCCTGGCTTAGACCCGCGCTGCGCGGCATAGCCCAGTCCCTTGGTCCGGTGTTGTTTGTTCCTGGTGATGAGGTAAGAGAAAAGCAGGGTAACATTTTGTGCATCACATGGAACCCCTCTAATGAGACTCCCAAATCTGTGGAGGTAGACTTAGGCTAACTAGGTAAATTGGAGTTAGGCCTCAAGTTTGGTGCATTTCTTGGTGTTTGTTTTAGTTCTTTGGGCATATTGCCAAAGATTTCCCTGTTGTAGAATCCACAAGGGAGGAACCTAAAGTGGTGAGTCGAGGGGGAAGTGTCAAGGAGAGTGTTCCACTCTAGAGACTCAGAAAGTAGATTCTAAAGGGAAGGAAGTAGTGTTAGAAACTGGGAAGAATAATAAATAAGGGGGCTGGGATAAAGTTAAAACCAATGCCAATGTTAGGCAGAGTAAGGCTAAGGCTAGGAAGGCCCAAAGCAGTTGAGGTTATGAGAGGAGGAACGAGAGGGGTGAGAATCGGATTCTATCATCTTTTCTAACCCCTATAGCCCACTGCTTGTGAGAGAGATAACTCTTTACTGGTAGAGTAGTTTTCTGAGAGGGCACTAAGTGAAACAAGAAAGGAGATTGATCTTGTTCAGAGTAGTTAGAAGGATGGTGAGGAAATGGAAATGGTCCCGGAAACTATATTAATATGATGAGCAGTAATGAGTTCAAAGGGTGCACATGGAATGTGAAAAAGTGATTAAAGACAAGAAGAAAAATGCTATATTTAGGGATTTAGTGAAGTCTTGGGATTTGTCTATTTTGGTTGTGCAAGAACACAACCTTTTTGGGAGAGTATCTAGGATGAGATGTGGTACATCTTGCACCTTTCTAACACTTTACACAAACATGCGAGGTGCTCCTTCCAAGAAGAGTTGACACAAAGGGCATCTATAAATACCTCAAGGAATTTTTGAAGATATTCCTTGTAAGTCATGCACATGAGACGTTGGAAGGTACTGGGGGCATTGGTCACCCCAAAGGGCATAACGCGGTATGCATATGTGCCCCATTTGATGGCAAAGGTTGTTTTGTGCTGATCCTTGGGATCGATCAGCACACCTGATTGTATCCAAAGAATCCATCAAGGAAGCTGTAGGCTTCCTTTTCCTCCTACTCATTCTAGCATGTGTTTTATGAAAGGTAAGGGATAATGATCCTTGATGGTGGTGGCATTGATCTTTTTAAGGTCTACACACACTGTGACTTTTTCGTTCTTCTTGGGAACTATCACAATGGGTGATACCCATTCCGTATGCTCGATCTTGTAGATGATTCCAGCATCAATGAATCTGGCGATCTCTTTGCGGACCATCTTGGAGTATCTTGGGTTCATCGGATAAGCCCGTTGTTTGACCAGACCGGCTCCATCAACCATTGGAATGGTGTGCTGGACTACTTCAGGAGGTACACCTTTCATGTCCGTGTACTTCCAGGTGAAGCAATGCTGGAATTCTATTTGGTCCCTGGTCCAAATAGAATTCCTGGTCCAGCTAAATTTATATCCTTGACCTTGGCTGGACCATTAGAAGAGGTCCCTGGTTCCCCAATATCAGACCTTTGAGCCGAATCATATTAGTCTCCTGCTCGTCTGTCGTATAGCAAACCTTGTACTGGTGCACTTAGGCAAAATGTCTAGGGTAGCAAGGATATGTAACTAGTTCTCAGAGTCTTCCGGCTCTAGAAGAGGTGCACACTCTTCACTATCCTTCTCATCTTCCAGTGTCTTGTGCATGTGGCTAACTATATTGTTAAAATCATGGATTGTGTTGTTTTGATAAAGTCCTCTGCGAATGGTTTGCAGCTCATGGGGGGTGTACCTTCGACGTGCCTAGATTGATCTTGAATGTTTGATCTGTTCTCCAAATGTATATGTGGTCGGTATCCCAATTATGAATCATTTTTTATTCTCTCATGAATGGTCTGCCAAGGATGCAGTTGTAAGAAACTGGCTGACGTCCAAAGTTCATCACCACAAAGGTGTGGCGGTAAGTAGTTATAAGGATCTTAATTTTGCGATCCCTCAGTAGACTGATGGATCTAGCTGTGGCTCCATCAACAAGTTTGACCAACAATGTGGTGTCATCCAAGGCAGGTGCTCCCCATTTTTCCCAGCATTGTTTTGTAACAATGCTCACTCCTACTCCTCCATCCAAGATTGCTATAACTTGGAGGCCATCAAAGGTTATCGGTAAAGCTGCATTGAGTTCATCTCCTTCAAAGTATTGTCCAAGCTGCATTGAGTTCATCTCCTTCAAAGTATTATCCAAGTTTATTCACTCAAACCCCGTAGGGGTACAATTTACCTTATGGGGTATAAGAGATTATTTTTCTTTGAATTCATTAGAGATGTTAGGCTCCATAGATTCGTGCATGCCTACCCTGAGGTGTCCTTCCATCCAATCCTTCAAATCATTCCATAAACTTGGGCTACCTTGGAGGAAGGTGCTGATAGGGATTTGGATCTAAGAAGAGAGGAAAGAATAGAGACTTGCAATGTCTCTTGGAGCAGGGGCTGTTCTACGGCGAGGACGGTTGGTTTGGCTTAGTCTCAAGCTCTTTTGAGTGGGATGGGAACAGGGATTTCTGTGCTTGTTCTCCGAAGATGGTCATCCCCTAGGTTTCTAAGATATTCGGCCACCCTGTCTCCCTGCTAGGGGGTAGTTGCTGTAGTGGAAGCTGCTGCTTCTTCTAGCCTTTGTGGGGGTGGCTGGTCTGGGAGCTTGTACTTGAGCTTCTTCTGCAGGTCTCAGATTTGAGACCGATGGGCATGGCTCAAGACTGTAGGAGGCTGTAAGATTCCTCTCTCTAGCTTTTGAGATATAAAGATGTAAGAACCTCCCCTTCAGTCTCTTGTAAACATTTCCCCCTTCAGAATGGAAAAAGATCTATTTTTTCCTTGTTTTTGGTCTAGAGAGAGATAATAAAGTTTTGAAATATTTTTAGATAAGTATTTTCTTCCAGTCAATAGGAAATGATCTGCTAAAACAGAAGTTTAAAAAGATTTTTCCAATGTGCATTATAGAAATTAATTGAAATGTGCACTCGACACCTTAGCCTAAGGGTACCTATTTTTTGAAAATTATGGATTAAGGTCCAAAGAGTATTCTAATGGGCCTATAGGATTAATCCAAGTGTTTGAATATGAAAAATGCAAGAATAAAAGAAAATCCCCCAAAAAGGTGTAAATTCTCACATAAGATGAAGAGTTGATTAAGTATTGGGATTTATTAGTTAAAAAATGGATTTTTGAAACCTCAGGAGGGCGAGTGGAGCTCATGAAGGAGGCGCATAGAATCTCCATCATTACCCCAATTTTTTAATCAAAAAAATGAGATACTTCATCTCACCTCTTTCAAACTAGATCAGAAAAGTGGGCCTAGCTGGTCCAAAACTTGTCCAAATTGGATCAAACTGAAGCTGGAAGCCTCTAGATCCCAGTTGGACTTGGTTGGTGGCCTTCCTCACCTATAAATAGACTCCCATTCCTTTGTATTTTCATCTTAGAGTAATTATATTCTAGTGTAATTTTTAATTTAGTGTATTTTCCTCTTCCCTCTTCATTGGTCCTCCATTGTGAAGCTTTGGTGCTTCACTAAACCTCTTCTTCTCTTGAAGATTACCCTTTTGTCTTGGTGGCCAAGCCTCTTCCTTGAGGGCTACACAACTTTTGCAAGGTAAAGAATCAAGCAAACCAAGGGCAAGCCTAAACAATGAAGTTTATTCTCTCTTTTTTATATTAATCTTTCTTCCTAAACTCCCTCATGTAAACTAATCTTTCTATTAAAAGTGAAATTTTAACTATTCTCAATTCATAGAAAATGTGGAAAAGCTATGGCAAATTTTTATCATTAGAAAATGAAGGTTTATGTATAATAAATTTTATTCTAAAAGTGTAATTTTAAGCATTCTCAATTCATAGAAAATGTGGGGAAGCTATGGCAAAATTTTATAATTAGAAAACGAAGGATTTGCATAAACTAATTTTTATATTAAAAGAGGAACTTTGAGCATTCTCATTTCATAGTAAATGCGAGGAAACTATCGCAGAATTTGTATCATTAGTAAATGAATTTTTGCATAATAAATTTTATGCTAAAAGTGGAGTTTTGAGCATTATTCATTTACCATAAAAAATAAACAAGGTTATGCACAAAATTTTCTAGATTCATTCAATTTATGAGAATTATGAAAATGATTATGAATATAATTCATTTAGATAAAAATGGATTAGTAGGTGTGCATAAATATTTTATGCTAAAAGAGGGATTTCCATGATATTTTATTTTGGGAAAATAGAGAAAAGAATGTGAAAATATTCATAGGGGTGCATCGAGAAAACATGGATAAATTTTTAATCAGAAAGAGGAATTATGGGTATAATTGATTTTGTAAATCCCATGAGGTCATATGCATAAATCATTTATTCAAAAAGAGGAATATTAAGCATATTTTATTTTGGGAAAATTGAGATAAGAATGTGAAAATGTTCATTGGAATGCATTGAGAAATCATGGATAAAATTTCAGTCAGAATCAATTCCCCCCCCCCCATATGCGGCGACTTAAACTTAGGCTAAGAGGTCGTTCCTACCCATAAGCCCAACAAGCTTTTCCTACCCCAAACGGACTCCGTTTTCGAATCCGTTTGAACCAGTAGAATTCTCTCTTTTCTCTCCACGCTCCCAACCTCTTATATTCACCTCGTTTTCTCTCTATCCTCTTAAAACTCTAGTGCTCCTATGGCGCCGAAACGTCGCCGAATTGAAGAACCACGCGCTGCCCAAGGAGGGAATGAAGCGAATCGCGTCCCTGCGACTTCGCCCCTCTTGAAGCGAATAGGCACGAAAATGATAACCAGGTTGGTCATTTAACAAGTTTAAGTAAAATTCTCTCTTATGAAGCTTAATGCAAAGATTTGAAATAATAGGAAAGGGACTAAGGTTAAACCCCTAGTATAGATGGCCTAAAGTACCTTATGGTTACTCTTAAGTAAAGTTATAAGAAAATAATCTTGCTTTTGAATCATTGTCTTTTCGAAACGATGGTTTTTGTTAATGTGTGAATTCATTGAATAAAGGCTATGTCTCTTTTTATTGGATACACTACTGGTTTATTGCTAACATGCAGGTACGGCTTCTCCCCCCCCTTAGCTAACTCCGTGCTTGCCTGTGTAGCCGGCGGAGGATATAGCGAGGCCGGGAGTCGGCCCAGGGTAATCCCCTCCTATGCCACTGGGAATTGGATTTCACCACCAGGGTGATGTATATATGCTGCCTAGTTCTGTGGGTCCAGGCTAGTGCGGTGACTTAACCCCCACCTCATGAGGAGACGTCCCCTCCGAAGGGAGAGAGGGTTTGGTACAAGCGGCAGTACCTGAGGGGGTGACAGGACGGCTTGGCCCTCATCGGCTGGCTGACGACGAGGGGAGAGGGTCCGTGAGGTTTACCCAGCTGGTTGAGGCTTGGAAGATCGAATTCTAGATCATCGATGTGGATGTGGTTGTGGTTGTGGTTGTGGTTGTGATTGGATTGTGGTTGTGGTTATGGTTATGGTTTGGACATGAAGTTTGGATTGGAATATCGGCCCGGTTTCAGGGTCTTTGTAAATATTTTTCACTGTAAGTATGTTCGTTGATTTCAATGTTGTGCTAAGGAAGATTTTCTTTAAGGAATCAAGTGTAATTAATTTAACAAAGGAATTTGTTTTTAAGTCTTTTCACAGTGTGGTAGGACTTAATTAGAAAACAATTGAACGGGTGAGTGTGTGGAAAGTGGGAGAATGGATGCCCTGACGGTACCATTCTAAGGATGGGTGGACCTAATCAGTCGGGTAACTTTCTACTAGTCGTAACTTACGATACTTAGGGAATAGTAGAGTCACGAACAGGACTTGTTTTAGGGGACCGAGCCAGCGACCGTGCCTCATGAAATACGGGGGAAAAAGGCGTTGGCTTCCTTGAACCAAGTGTGGGTCTTGTTCCATCTCCACGCACATTTCGTGCTGGGGATTAGAATTTCCTTTAGGATGACTACGCTTCCCCTGCGAGATAGAGTTAGGTTCGTCCGTTTGCCCGTAACCTCGTATTTCTACAAGATCGAGGTGTCGTCAATCGGAAAATAACACGAGACTTGATCGCCTATCAAAAGGATTCCCCCGCCCTATGGGTCGGGGGTCTTACACGTGGTATCAGAGCAGGTTTAGACTTGGGAGATTTTATATTTGTATTCTCTTGTTGCTCTAGGAATTCTTGTTAAACTAATCTAGTTACGGCTGGACGCAGGAGGACGAGATGGATCCCTATTCTCGCTTCCTGGTATTCCAATGCATGTTCATGACTGCTTGTCGCTCTTCCGAATTTGAGTTCCGTGACACTATGATGCACATTGTAGACATGCTAACCCTTCCTCTTTACACTCGCATCGAAAGGGGATGGAATAGAGCTGAGTATTGGCATCGTCGATCTACCTATTTCATCATTCGAGCTGAGCACGTCGGCAATCTCACCAACGACTTGAGGTCGATCCGATATGCCGAGATGTTGCGGATGGTTCGCCTGTTCTGGTTTATTGGCACTCCTCGTAACACCTATGTCACTATCGATGGGAATCGCATGTTGCAGAATCGATGGGTTTATGATAGGGTGACTCAAGTTGTATCCCCTGATAGAGTAGCCGTTACCCGTCTTTCTAGACGAGGTTTACCTCCCCTACCAGAGACATCAAATTCTTGAAACCATGGGAGAACCCCCCTGCTTTTTCAATGCTACCACCGCAGATCTTTATTAGGTTCCCTAGAGGACTACCATGTAAATAAATAAGATTGGATTTAGTCCAATCCTTATAAATGGCTTGGTTTACTTGTAAATATTAAAGCTTGGAATAAAAGGTTTTGATTTTCACACTCATTGTTTTATGTGTATTAAACCGCCTAAGTGACATGATTCTAAATTTAGCTTCATATTGATAACCAGGATCGTCAACTTCTTGCTCCCAATGCATTATATACAGATACACAGGAGAAGAAGCTTCTCCTCAAACAAATGCAACCTCCCTCATTTAATGGGGCAGGTTCAAAGATTGAAAGGGATGCAGAAGTTTGGATAGAAGCCATGGACGATTACTTTTCGGCTGCTGGTACAGGAATTGGGAATCAATCCATGCTTGCCAGATTCCGTCTTACCGGGGACGCCAAACTTTGGTGGAAGCAATGGTGCCGAGATAAGGGCGTCACTGAAGATACCCAAACCTGGAGTGACATTAAGCAAGTTGTGAAGGGCCGTTATCTTCCCCCATCTCATGAATCTATTAAGATGAACGAGTTCTTCAGCCTCAAGGAGCTTAGTTTGACCTTGGAGGAATACTACTCAAAATTTGTCACACTTGGCAAATATGCCCCACCTATGTCGATCACTCAACAAGTGGCCCGATTTTGCCAAGGGCTGAATGAACCTTTGGATTCTCGCCTTGAAGCAATGAGGCCAACTACCTTACAAGATGCTCTTACCCGAGCCAAACCTCTGGCTAAAGAAGTAAAGAGTGGTCAAGCAAAGAAGAGAGTCTATCCTGAGTCTAACCCAAGGGGGCGCCTTCAGAGGAATTACCAATCGAATTTCTGCCACAACACTATTGGTCAGTACCCCCAATAATTTTATCCCCCGCAGTTATGCTAATTCCACTTCAGAATCCTATGGGGACCAAAGGTGCTTTTATTGCAATGAAGTTGGCCACTTCCGGAATGAATGCCCCAAACTTGCAAAACCCTCTCTCAATCCTAGTGTCATTGCTGCTCCACAAGGTGGCCGGGTAGTTCAAGGTCGTGGGATTCCTAATAACCGCCAGGCTGGACGAGGTGGTGGTGGATGTGGTAGAGGTCGTGGAGTGACTGCCCGTGTCTGCTCTATGATTGGTGAACCGACTTTAGAGATGGAAGAAGAAGAGCAAGCCACCATTCATGCAGCTATAGAACATCAAGGACCTAATCAGCAGTTTTCTGTTATCCAAGCTCCGGCTACTTATCAAGGTAGATCTTTCCAGCTCTTGATTGATTGTGGTAGTACGCATTCATTTCTTTCTCCAAAATGCTTGCATAAGTTACAGTTAGATCAAAAACTAGCCCAAGCAATGATTGTTGAGTTAGCTAGTGGAAAAGAAGAAGTATCCCGACATTGTGTGGGAGATCTGGAATTTGAATTGGGTGGTGAATCAACCCATGGGTATTTCAGAAGCTTACCATTAGGGATTTATGATGGAATCCTTGGTATGGACTGGTTAATTGCAAACAATGCTGACATTCACTGTGCTGAAGGAAGCATCACCTTTAAGAATAGTCAAGGACAGGTAGTATCAGCCCAGGGAAAAATAGGTAAACCCAAATTTCATTTGGTCAAAGCTAATCGCCTTCTTAAGGGAGTGCGCAAGGGCCAACAGATCTTCCTTGTCAAACTCAACAAGGTAGAAGAAAGCAGCTCAGATTTAGAACCCTCTTGGCTCCATGAGTTTTCAGATATCTTTCCAAAGGAACTTACAAAACTACCCCCATCTCGAGAAGTAGATCATGGGATTGAGTTACTCCCTGGTGTGCTGAATCGGTTTCAAGGAGACCTTACAAAATGTCTCTTCCTGAAGCCATAGAGCTCAAGGAACAACTTAGGCAGCTCATTGAGCAAGGATTCATTCGCCCTAGTAATTCCCCATGGGGAGCGCCTGTTCTTTTCCAAAGAAAGAAGGATGGCACGCTTCGTCTTTGTATTGACTACCGAGGCCTAAACAAGGTCACTGTCAAAAACAAATACCCCATTCCTTGCATCGACGAACTTCTTGACAGACTTTATGGATCCAAAGTTTTCTCCAAGATGGATTTAAGGTCTGGCTACTATCAAATTAGGATCAAGGAATCAGATATCTCCAAAATCGCTTTCAATACCCGCTATGGCCACTATGAATTTACAGTCATGCCATTCGGATTAACCAATGCTCCCGCCACCTTCAACCGCCTGATGCAGGATATCTTCCGACCCTACTTGGATGAATTTGTCCTTGTCTTCTTTGATGACATCTTGGTCTATTCTCAGTCAAAAGAGGAACATGAGGAGCATGTACGCAAAGTATTGCAAATACTACGCGAACATAAGCTCTATGCCAAGAAAAGCAAATGTACCTTCTTCACTTCCCAAATTGAATATCTAGGCTTCATTGTCTCCTCAAAGGGCATCTCAGTAGACCCTGCCAAAGTCAAGGATATATTGGAATGGCCACCCCCTAGGACAGTCAAAGAAATCCGTGGGTTTCTAGGCATCACATGATGGTATAGGATCTTCATCAAGGATTATGCCAAGATAGCCGCACCCTTAACTGATCTCCTCAAGAAGGAATGTAAGATAGTATGGTTACCAATCCACCAAATCAGTTTTAGCCAACTTAAGACTATCCTCACCTCAGCACCAGTTCTGAAGCTCCCTGACTTCACCAAAGAGTTTAAGGTTGTCACTGATGCTAGTGGCCTTGCACTTGGTGGTGTCTTAATTCAAGAAGGAAGGCCCGTGGCTTACACTTCTCGTAAGCTTAAATCCTATGAAGTCAATTATGCCACCCATGATTTGGAACTCCTTGCAGTTGTTCATTGTTTCAAGTTATGGAGACACTACCTCCTAGGCCGTAAGTTTCTACTTGTAACCGACCACCAGAGTTTAAAGTGGATCTTCACCCAGCCCAATCTCAACATGAGGCAAAGGAGGTGGATTGAGATTCTACAAGAGTTTGATTTTGATATCAAATTTCGTCCTGGAAAGGATAATGTTGTAGCAGATGCCCTCAGCCGCAAATCCTTCCTAAGTGCAATCTCTATGCCAAATAACCCCATCCTAGAGAAGGTAAAGCAGGTTTCACCTCATGACCCTGATTACCAAAAGCTAATAAGCCTAGTTCACAAGGAGACACCCACAGAAAAGGAAAATGTATTGATCAAGGGATACACCCTCGATGATGAATGCCTTTACTTCATGCATAGGTTATGTATTCCCAAAGATCTTACACTGAAGAAGATGATCTTGTATGAAGCTCATGATAGCCCCGTAGGCAGGACACCCAGGTTATGCAAAAACCTTGAATGCCTTAAGGAGAAGTTACTTTTGGCCTGGAATGAAGAGAGATATCCTTCAATACATCAAACAATGCCTTTCATGTCAAAGGATTAAAGCTGAAAGAATCAAAATGCCCGGGAAACTCCAACCTCTGGACATTCCTCAGATGAAGTGGGAATGTATGGATTTTGTCACAAGTCTTCCCACAACACAAGGAGGGTATGATTCTATTTTAGTAGTTGTGGATATGCTTACCAAAGTGACCCATATTATCCCAGTAAAGAAGACATTTAAATCTTTTGATATTGCCCGCCTTTTCATCAAGGAAATCTTTAGGCTTCATGGATTGCCAAAAAGAATAGTCAGTGACCGGGACTCTGACTTCACTTCAAAGTTCTGGACATCATTATTCCAGGCTATTGGAACACAACTTTGTTTCAGTACAGCTTACCACCCAGAAACAGATGGTCAAACTGAGAGAGTTAATCAGGTTATAGAAGACATCCTGAGAGCCTATTGTGGGCGTGAACCAAAGAAGTGGATTCAGTATCTCCCTCTAGTGGAATTCTCTTACAATACATCCTATCACCAAAGCATAGGGATGTCACCATTCAAAGCTCTTTATGGTCAGGAATGTTTGTCTCCCTTAAATTTCTCTAACCCCACACTAAAGGTTGAAGCCTCTAGGATGATGCTTGAAGAAATGGAAGAACAAACCAAAGCTATTCGTAAGGATATTAAAGCCGCCCAGGATCGACAGAAGCATTATGCTGATACCAAAAGATCTTAAAGAATTTTCCAGCAAGGAGACAAAGTTTTTCTTCGAGTGCGGCCAAAGAGAAGTTCTTTATCTCTTGGAAAATTTAGGAAGCTGAGTCCAAGGTATTGTGGGCCTTATGAAGTCATCAAATGTTTGGGAAAACATGCCTACAAACTTCGCCTCCCAACCCACCTCAAAATCCATGATGTATTCCATGTAAGCTTACTAAAGCCATATGTGCCTCATCCTAATCATGTTCTTGATGATGAACAAATTGTAATGCCAACTTAGGGAGTCCTTGAAATGAGACCTAATAGAATCATCGACTCTAGGGAAAGAGTGCTTCGCAATAGAATCCTTAGGGAACATTTTAGTGGAATGGAAAGATTACCCTGAGGAGGATGCCACTTGGGAGGAAGAGTCAACCCTCCAAAAGAATTACCCAGAGTTCGTGCCGAGATGAGGACATCTCGAGTTCTTTTAGTAGGGAAGGATGTAACATACCCATTGTAAATAACAATGTACTTGCTTCAGAGTTGAAAAATATAACTTAGTTTGTCATTTTTACGATCAAAAAACTTCTATTTTTGGAAAATGAGCCATTTTTGCTTAGAAATTTGTAATTCTGAATCCGAATTTGGGATCTACGCGTAATTTTACGCTTAAAATAGTTTTTTCTGAACAAAAAACGGGTACTCGGAATGGGTTTAATTAAGCTTTTAAGCCTTTAATCTGTGAACTTCCGACCTAAAATAGTAACTATCCAGGCGTCTAATCAACGAACGGAACACGCCTCCATGGTCATGGGGCAAGGCCGGACATTTCCGTCAAAAAAAAAAATTTTGACCCCTCGGAACGACGCGGCGGGCGGCCGGCGTGGGCCCCACCACGGGCGTCGCCCGTGAAAAAAACCGACAATCCGCCCAGGACACCCAAGCGTGTACACGACCTAGACGCACCCTCCAGCACACCCCTACACGTACCCCCTCCTCCCAGAACCCTCTATCTGTAAGATTCCTCCCCCAACTCCCTTTTTTGATGTCTAGTATCTTCCCCTGTAATCAATCCCTCTTCAGAAATATAAAGACCTTGTTTCTAACTGTTTTAGCTTAGAGAGAGAAAATTATTCTAGAGAGAGAATATTCAGATTATGAATATTTTTGGATAGAAAAATAACTCATCTTATTAAAATAAGTTCCCCTAAAACAGAAATTCAAAAAGAATTTTCCAATGTGCAATTGGAATTAATTGAAAATGGGTATAAAGGACCTTAGTTTAAGAGTCTAGATTTTCAGAAATTTTTAGATTATGGTCCAATTAAGGTTCCTATGGACCAATAGCATCAATCCATGTGTAGGGAGGAGATAAATCCAATTTGAAAAAGAAGATACCCAAAAATGAGTAAATGCTCACATAAGATGAAGAGTTGAAAATGTACAAGGTTTATTAGTAAAAAAACTATGACACATATGTAAGGAAGAGGAGTTCTTTAAAGGAGGTGCATATTTCACATAAGATGAAGAGTTGAAAATGTACAAGGTTTATTAGTAAAAAACTATGAGCAATATTAAAAATATGAGATATTTTGGGTATCCAAAAATGAGTAAATGCTCACATAAGATGAAGAGTTGAAAATGTACAAGGTTTATTAGTAAATAAATACATATGTAAGGAAGGGGAGTTCTTTAAAGGAGGTGCATATTTCACATAAGATGAAGAGTTGAAAATGTACAAGGTTTATTAGTAAAAAAACTATGACACATATGTAAGGAAGAGGAGTTCTTTAAAGGAGGTGCATATTTCACATAAGATGAAGAGTTGAAAATGTACAAGGTTTATTAGTAAAAAACTATGAGCAATAAAATTTTGACACATATGTAAGGAAAGGGAATTCTTTAAAGGAGGTGCATATTTCACATGCTTGAATGAGTTTTAAACTCAAAAATTAATGTGATATTTTTATCTCTCATATCTCTTGAACCAAACCAAATCAAAATGGAACCAAATCGAATAAAAAAGTAACCAAACTAGGTCCAAATCTAGTCCAAATTCAACCAAACTGACTTGGAAAATTCTAGAATCAGTTTGTTTGGTTAAGAGCTCAATTTTTCCTATAAATAGAAGCCTCCCCTTGTTGAAAAAGGATATAGTGTCTTATGCATTGTTACTCTACTCTACCTAAGCCAAGAACTGTGAATTCTTTAATAATTCAATAGTTTTTTTGATACTTCTCTCTTTCTTCAATCCCCATTGGTGGCTCCATCAACATACTAAACCAATTGATTGGTTGGGGGCCTCTACCGTGATCAAAGAATCAAGCAAATTATAAGATAAGTATAGTGAATTTTGATCTTTTCTATAATTTCTCAATGATTCTCTCTTCTCAACCCCTCTCAAGCTTGAGAAGCTTAATTGGTATGGTTTTTGAAATGCTATTGAAGTTAATTAAGTAATGATAGTAAAGAATTACATAAAATTCTATTTATATTTAATTCTAATGGTTTTTCTCTCTCTCTCTCACTTAAGAAATGGTCATACTCACGACCCTTTTCAATCCAAATGAAGCTTTTCATAAGGCTTTTCCTTAATCCAAGATTAAGCTATGCTTGAGGCCAAATTAATGGCTTTTTTCTATGCTTTTAGTTTATGTATATTGATGATTCAATCCATTATGGATTGATGATCCAATTAGAGACCATTCTAATTATTTTCTTAATGATCCAATTAGAGACCATTATGGATTGATGATTCAATTAGAGACCATTCTAATTATTTTCTTAATGATCCAATTAGAGACCATTATGGATTGATGATCCAATTAGAGACCATTCTAATTATTCTTTAATAATGAGCCTTATCTCTTAGAAAAAAATCCAGATTTATCAGTCATAGTAGCGGAGCTATGGCAAAATTTTTATAGAAATTACGCATAAAATAATTTCATTCAAAGCATAAAAAGAGGACTTCCTACCATATTCTAAGAACTATCATCCTAGATTAATTAAAAGAATATTATTATGCATGGAGATATGGATGTTTGCATGTAGATATAGAGGTATGGATGTGAGTGTGAATGTGAGTGTGAATGTGGAGATATGGATGTATGCATGTAGATGTAGATGTAGATGTATAGATGTAGATGTGAATGTGGAGGTGGATGGATGCATGTACATGTAGATGTATAGATGTAGATGTGAATGGAGATGTGGATGTATACATGTAGATGTAGATGTATAGATGTAGATGTGGATGTGGAGGTGGATGGATGCATGTAGATGTAGATGTATAGATGTAGATGGGAATGGAGATATGGATGTATGCATGTAGATGTAGATGTGAATGGAGATGTGGATGTATGCATATAGATGTAGGTGTATAGATGTAGATGTGGATGTAGAGGTGGATGTATACATGTAGATGTAGATGTATAGATGTGGATGTGACTGTGGAGGTGGATGTATGCATGTAGATGTAGATGTATGGAGGTGAATGTGGATGTGGATGTGGATGTATGCATAGAGATGTAGATGTATGCATATAGATGTGAATGTACGCATATAGATGTGGATGTATGGATGTGAATATACGATATGTGATGTGAGGGAATCTGAAGTGATGAGATGGAAATGATGTGATGGGATGAGTATACATATAAATGGAAATAGGGAATAAGTAATGTAGATTGATGAGGGATAATGTGGAAAAATGAAAGTTAAAATAGAAATTGTATTGTAAACTGTTTGTAAATGCTATTTGTAAATGCTGTTTGTAAATGCTGTTTGTAAATGACTGTTTTATGTCAAGAATGCTGGGGGAGCATTTTGACCGTCTTGTGATTAAGGTCGTGGACCTAACTGATAAAGTTGCAACTGCTGACGGAGAGTCAATGAAGGACGTCTCGCGTAGCAAGGTCGGCCAAGGTCTTGACCAGCCTCGGTGCGATTAAAATGGTGAGCTTCCGATACGGTGGATGAGGGGCCAAGGAAGCGGCCTATGAGTGAAGCGCTAGGTCACCTGCGAAGGATCCTAGAGGGTGCTGACCATACGGTGCTCGGGCTCTGGGTCGCCTAGGATACCCACGCGTGCGTCGAGGAAGATATTGGAACAAGAGTAGGAGTTGTTTTCTGAAATCGGGCATGGATCTGGTTGATTGACCTTGCTGGTCTTCAATGGATGAGTCCATGGCTCTTTATATGGATCTGTTGGTTGATCTTGCTGATCTTCAACGAGAGTCCATCTTGATAAGTGATTATATTGCCGAGTATTAAGGGCTAGGAACTATCGAAACGGCTCCTGAGCGTTCTAGTTGCCAATGATGCCATAGATACTCTGATGAAGGAATGATATGAAAATTAAGAATCAACTGGATAAATTGGAAGATGGTGATCAGTGATACTATGGTTTTATTAAAGGATTGTTTTAAACTGGTTGAATCTGTGAAAAAGGCAATTTCATATTGGGTGTGTGAGTGGTGTGAACATCCGGCTAGGGGGCCTTGGAACTCTTTTCCTTGGTACCCGGGACAAAACCTAACCAAATTCTTAAATGGATCCCATCACTACAGTGGTTGGGCGGTTGGCTAACCCATGGGACTGGGATGGGATTAGGCTGGACTGATGGATCCGTAAATCGAGACTCAAACTTTTGTTTTTACGATAGATAAAATAAATCCCGGACAGTAACTGTTCTATGGATAGGAATCAACGGCTGTGCCTCTTGAATGGGGAAAAAAGTGTTGATCCCAATGATCCAAGTGCAAGTTTTTCCCTTGATCTGACCAAGTATCTTATAGATGTAATTGGATCAGCTCGATCAGAAATGATCTTGACTACGTTAGAGTAAAAAGTTATCTTGGTGGAATCGCCCGTGCTTTCCGGTAAAGGAAGTTTTTCCGGGTTCGGTTTTTGAACAACCGACGGATTAGTCTCTTATCCAGATATCCGTGGGTGAGGCCCCGAATGTGGGACCCCTGTCCCGCGCGAGAAGTGCTACTTCCGCTGCCTGTATCTCGAATTTGTTGCTCGGTGGGAACAGGGATCTTACAGTTGGTATCAGAGCATTTGGTTAATAAAGATCAACTGAGAAGACAAATATGTCAAAAATTTATCAAGAAACACAAAAAGGTTATAATTGTGTGAGATAATTCATACAATTTGATATTCAAACGGAAATTCGTAATTGGGTCTTCAGATGGAAGTGCCGCAATTATATAGAATCCTTGACTTGCTTGAGGCCTAGACATAATAGTATTTACCTTATAATTCCAAGGGCCGTGACTACCCGTATATACCGAGAGTATACTGCAGCTCTTTACTGACAGTATATACGAGTAAATCTAAGACTTGAAATTATAAGCGTTAATGCTATCTAGATGATGATTTCGAATGTGATTGATATGATTTTTAATTCTGTTTGAGAATTGATGAATTGATTTGGATTCTGAGTGAAAATGCTGATTGAAAAATGTTGATTTTTAAAAAATTAGTTGAAATATAATGAAACCACAATGAGGGGGAATGGGACGAGTCCCTGTGATGATATTCATAACTAGAATGATGATAACGAATTCAGCAAATCACTATGAGATTAGTGGGTTGTGTTGTCAGATTGCTACTGTTAATACTTGACCGGTAGATCAAGTTAAGGGATGTCAAATTGAGAACCTGCTTGACTAAAATTTCCGTGGAGGAATGTTCCGAAGGAAACTTTTCGGTCTAATGGACCATTATCATGTTAAAGATATGAATGATATGATCTGAATGAATTGTTATTTAATGATGAGTTCTATATAAGGGATATTTATCCCAGTGTTCTGTTGGGTTGACCAGAATATAAGGAACCCCAGAATAAAATTGGATCTTAAGAAAAAGAGCTGTCCTCTACCTTGCGAGATGAGGACATCTCGCACTTTTTAAGTGGGGTAGAATGTAAGATTCCTCCCCAGCCTTCGAGGTATACAGGAGTAAGAATCTCCCTTTCTGATCTTATAATTATTCCCTTTCTAAAATAAAAGAAAGTTCTGTTTAAAAAAGGAAGACCCTTTTCCTAGAATACTTCTCAGGAGTCCCACCTGTTTTAAGGATTTAGAACAATGAGTTCAGAAGTGAGAATCGGTGTTTTGGATACCAAGGTTTTGGTTTTCATTCGAGTACGGCCCAAAAGAAGTTCTTTATCTCTTGGGGAGTATAAGAAGTTATCCCCTAGATATTGTGACCTTTATATCTGAATTCAACGAAAGTAGGTGACTTAGCCTACAAGCTTCTTTTATCTCCTCATCTCAAAATTCTTAATGCCTTCTATAGAAAAATGTGTCAAACACAAATCATGGAAAGACGGTAAAACTTCAGTGGCAAGTTACCGTTGGCTTCTAGGTTACGCTAGCTTCCTCCTTTATATAAGTCGTAACTTTTACTTGTCGCTCACAGTAATCTTACTCCCATCGATCTCCCTTCTTTCTTAATCTCCTTCATGGCTTGGCAACAGGAATTAGTTTTATCCCTGATGATTTCTCACCTTCAAGACGCAAGAGAGTCTGTGAAGAAAGACTTTATAGAACAGTATGAGCGCTCACTTTTTCCTCACCTAGGAACTTCTGTAGTGCAGACCAAATGGTGGACCTATCAAAACATAACTAGGGTAACACCCTGGGGTCAGCAGCACTTTCGTAACAATGTCCGCTTGGCCATGGTTATTGAAGCTTTGGGTTTGGGTCCCCGATACTACTGCGTCATGAGATCAAGACATCTTGGGTTTTCTGAGTGGGTCTTCTTACTGGCGTGTTTTCTTCCTCATGAGAAGATATGCCTTTATCCCGTTTTTGGCTTGCCTCTCAGAGGTCCTTTTGTTAGATCACCCCATACCACTGAGATAGGTGCGGCAATAACTTGCAGGATCATTCCCATAGATGAGTTACCCTATACTTGTGCAGCTTGTGAGTGCTGCTTTTGTGACCATATGATGGACGGGCTTATGGAAGTGTAAAGAGTTCTTCTATCTTTACTGTATAAGTTCCGAGAATGAATAAAGTTTAAATCTTGTTCTTATCTTGCTCTCTTTAAGACTTTTCTTGGTGGTTAATCTTGATTAAAATTTTTCTCTAAGTCTCATATTCGTGCATCTTGCGAAATTATCCCAAAAGTTGCGAGATGAGGGCATCTCGCATTTTTTAAGTGGGGTAGAATGTAAGATTCCTCCCCCAACCCCCTTTTTTGATGTCTAGTATCTTCCCCTGTAATCAATCCCTCTTCAAAAATATAAAGACCTTGTTTCTAGCTGTTTTGGCCTAGAGAGAGAAAATTATTCTAGAGAGAGAATATTCAGATTATGAATATTTTTGGATAGAAAAATAACTCATCTTATTAAAATAAGTTTCCCTGAAACAGAAATTCAAAAAGAATTTTTCAAAGTGCAATTGGAATTAATTGGAAATGGGTATAAAGGACCTTAGTTTAAGGGTCTAGATTTTCAAAAAATTTTAGATTATGGTCCAATTAAGGTTCCTATGGACCAATAGCATCAATCCATGTGTAGGGAGGAGATAAATCCAATTTGAAAAAGAAGATACCCAAAAATGAGTAAATGCTCACATAAGATGAAGAGTTGAAAATGTACAAGGTTTATTAGTAAAAAAAACTATGACACATATGTAAGGAAGAGGAGTTCTTTAAAGGAGGTGCATATTTCACATAAGATGAAGAGTTGAAAATGTACAAGGTTTATTAGTAAAAAACTATGAGCAATATTAAAAATATGAGATATTTTGGGTATCCAAAAATGAGTAAATGCTCACATAAGATGAAGAGTTGAAAATGTACAAGGTTTATTAGTAAATAAACACATATGTAAGGAAGGGGAGTTCTTTAAAGGAGGTGCATATTTCACATAAGATGAAGAGTTGAAAATGTACAAGGTTTATTAGTAAAAAAACTATGACACATATGTAAGGAAGAGGAGTTCTTTAAAGGAGGTGCATATTTCACATAAGATGAAGAGTTGAAAATGTACAAGGTTTATTAGTAAAAAACTATGAGCAATAAAATTTTGACACATATGTAAGGAAAGGGAATTCTTTAAAGGAGGTGCATATTTCACATGCTTGAATGAGTTTTAAACTCAAAAATTAATGTGATATTTTTATCTCTCATATCTCTTGAACCAAACCAAATCAAAATGGAACCAAATCGAATAAAAAAGTAACCAAACTAGGTCCAAATCTAGTCCAAATTCAACCAAACTGACTTGGAAAATTCTAGAATCAGTTTGTTTGGTTAAGAGCTCAATTTTTCCTATAAATAGAAGCCTCCCCTTGTTGAAAAAGGATATAGTGTCTTATGCGTTGTTACTCTACTCTACCTAAGCCAAGAACTGTGAATTCTTTAATAATTCAATAGTTTTTTTGATACTTCTCTCTTTCTTCAATCCCCATTGGTGGCTCCATCAACATACTAAACCAATTGATTGGTTGGGGGCCTCTACCGTGATCAAAGAATCAAGCAAATTATAAGATAAGTATAGTGAATTTTGATCTTTTCTATAATTTCTCAATGATTCTCTCTTCTCAACCCCTCTCAAGCTTGAGAAGCTTAATTGGTATGGTTTTTGAAATGCTATTGAAGTTAATTAAGTAATGATAGTAAAGAATTACATAAAATTCTATTTATATTTAATTCTAATGGTTTTTCTCTCTCTCTCACTTAAGAAATGATCATACTCACGACCCTTCTCAATCCAAATGAAGCTTTTCATAAGGCTTTTCCTTAATCCAAGATTAAGCTATGCTTGAGGCCAAATTAATGGCTTTTTTCTATGCTTTTAGTTTATGTATATTGATGATTCAATCCATTATGGATTGATGATCCAATTAGAGACCATTCTAATTATTTTCTTAATGATCCAATTAGAGACCATTATGGATTGATGATCCAATTAGAGACCATTCTAATTATTTTCTTAATGATCCAATTGACCATTATGGATTGATGATCCAATTAGAGACCATTCTAATTATTCTTTAATAATGAGCCTTATCCCTTAGAAAAAAATCCAGATTTATCAGTCATAGTAGCGAAGCTATGGCAAAATTTTTATAGAAATTACGCATAAAATAATTTCATTCAAAGCATAAAAAGAGGACTTCCTACCATATTCTAGGAACTATCATCCTAGATTAATTAAAAGAATATTATTATGCATGGAGATATGGATGTTTGCATGTAGATATAGAGGTATGGATGTGAGTGTGAATGTGGAGATATGGATGTATGCATGTAGATGTAGATGTATAGATGTAGATGTGGATGTGGAGGTGGATGGATGCATGTAGATGTAGATGTATAGATGTAGATGTGAATGGAGATGTGGATGTATACATGTAGATGTAGATGTATAGATGTAGATGTGGATGTGGAGGTGGATGGATGCATGTAGATGTAGATGTATAGATGTAGATGGGAATGGAGATATGGATGTATGCATGTAGATGTAGATGTATAGATGTAGATGTGAATGGAGATGTGGATGTATGCATGTAGATGTAGGTGTATAGATGTAGATGTGGATGTAGAGGTGGATGTATACATGTAGATGTAGATGTATAGATGTGGATGTGACTATGGAGGTGGATGTATGCATGTAGATGTAGATGTATGGAGGTGAATGTGAATGTGGATGTGGATGTATGCATAGAGATGTAGATGTATGCATGTAGATGTGAATGTACGCATATAGATGTGGATGTATGGATGTGAATATACGATATGTGATGTGAGGGAATCTGAAGTGATGAGATGGAAATGATGTGATGGGATGAGTATACATATAAATGGAAATAGGGAATAAGTAATGTAGATTGATGAGGGATAATGTGGAAAAATGAAAGTTAAAATAGAAATTGTATTGTAAACTGTTTGTAAATGCTGTTTGTAAATGACTGTTTTATGTCAAGAATGCTGGGGGAGCATTTTGACCATCTTGTGATTAAGGTCGTGGACCTAACTGATAAAGTTGCAACTGCTGACGGAGAGTCAATGAAGGACGTCTCGCGTAGCAAGGTCGGCCAAGGTCTTGACCAGCCTCGGTGCGATTAAAATGGTGAGCTTCCGGTACGGTGGATGAGGGGCCAAGGAAGCGGCCTATGAGTGAAGCGCTAGGTCACCTGCGAAGGATCCTAGAGGGTGCTGACCATACGGTGCTCGGGCTCTGGGTCGCCTAGGATACCCACGCGTGCGTCGAGGAAGATATTGGAACAAGAGTAGGAGTTGTTTTCTGAAATCGGGCATGGATCTGGTTGATTGACCTTGCTGGTCTTCAATGGATGAGTCCATGGCTCTTTATATGGATCTGTTGGTTGATCTTGCTGATCTTCAACGAGAGTCCATCTTGATAAGTGATTATATTGCCGAGTATTAAGGGCTAGGAACTATCGAAACGGCTCCTGAGCGTTCTAGTTGCCAATGATGCCATAGATACTCTGATGAATGATGGGAAAATTAAGAATCAACTGGATAAATTGGAAGATGGTGATCAGTGATACTATGGTTTTATTAAAGGATTGTTTTAAACTGGTTGAATTTGTGAAAAAGGTAATTTCATATTGGGTGTGTGAGTGGTGTGACTAGTTTTATTTTGCATGAACATCCGGCTAGGGGGCCTTGGAACTCTTTTCCTTGGTACCCGGGACAAAACCTAACCAAATTCTTAATTGGATCCCATCACTACAGTGGTTGGGCGGTTGGCTAACCCATGGGACTGGATGGGGTTAGGCTGGACTGATGGATCTGTAAATCGAGACTCAAACTTTTGTTTTTACGATAGATAAAATAAATCCCGGACAGTAACTGTTCTATGGATAGAAATCAACGGCTGTGCCTCTTGAATGGGGAAAAAAGCGTTGATCCCAATGATCCAAGTGCAAGTTTTTCCCTTGATCTGACCAAGTATCTTATAGATGTAATTGGATCAGCTCGATCAGAAATGATCTTGACTACGTTAGAGTAAAAAGTTATCTTGGTGGAATCGCCCGTGCTTTCCGGTAAAGGAAGTTTTTCCGGGTTCGGTTTTTGAACAACCGACGGATTAGTCTCTTATCCGGATATCCGTGGGTGAGGCCCCGAATGTGGGACCCCTGTCCCGCGCGAGAAGTGCTACTTCCGCTACCTGTATCCCGAATCTGTTGCTCGGTGGGAACAGGGATCTTACAGTTGGTATCAGAGCATTTGGTTAATAAAGATCAACTGAGAAGACAAATATGTCAAAAATTTATCAAGAAACACAAAAAGGTTATAATTGTGTGAGATAATTCATACAATTTGATATTCAAACGGAAATTCGTAATTGGGTCTTCAGATGGAAGTGCCGCAATTATATAGAATCCTTGACTTGCTTGAGGCCTAGACATAATAGTATTTACCTTATAATTCCAAGGGCCGTGACTACCCGTATATACCGAGAGTATACTGCAGCTCTTTACTGACAGTATATACGAGTAAATCTAAGACTTGAAATTATAAGCGTTAATGCTATCTAGATGATGATTTCGAATGTGATTGATATGATTTTTAATTCTGTTTGAGAATTGATGAATTGATTTTGATTCTGATTGAAAATGCTGATTGAAAAATGCTGATTGAAAATTGATTTTGTCGGTATCCCAATTATGAATCATTTTTTATTCTCTCATGAATGGTCTGCCAAGGATGCAGTTGTAAGAAACTGGCTGACGTCCAAAGTTCATCACCACAAAGGTGTGGCGGTAAGTAGTTACAAGGATCTTAATTTTGCGATCCCTCAGTAGACTGATGGATCTAGCTGTGGCTCCATCAACAAGTTTGACCAACAATGTGGTGTCATCCACCAAGGCAGGTGCTCCCCATTTTTCCCAGCATTGTTTTGTAACAATGCTCACTCCTACTCCTCCATCCAAGATTGCTATAACTTGGAGGCCATCAAAGGTTATCGGTAAAGTTGCATTGAGTTCATCTCCTTCAAAGTATTGTCCAAGCTGCATTGAGTTCATCTCCTTCAAAGTATTATCCAAGTTTATTCACTCAAACCGTAGGGGTACCATTCACCTTATGGGGTATAAGAGATTATTTTTCTTTGAATTCATTAGAGATGTTAGGCTCCATAGATTCGTGCATGCCTACCCTGAGGTGTCCTTCCATCCAATCCTTCAAATCATTCCATAAACTTGGGCTACCTTGGAGGAAGGTGCTGATAGGGATTTGGATCTAAGAAGAGAGGAAAGAATAGAGACTTGCAATGTCTCTTGGAGCAGGGGCTGTTCTACGGCGAGGACGGTTGGTTTGGCTTAGTCTCAAGCTCTTTTGAGTGGGATGGGAACAGGGATTTCTGTGCTTGTTCTCCTAAGATGGTCATCCCCTAGGTTTCTAAGATATTCGGCCACCCTGTCTCCCTGCTAGGGGGTAGTTGCTGTAGTGGAAGCTGCTGCTTCTTCTAGCCTTTGTGGGGGTGGCTGGTCTGGGAGCTTGTACTTGAGCTTCTTCTGCAGGTCTCAGATTTGAGACCGATGGGCATGGCTCAAGACTGTAGGAGGCTGTAAGATTCCTCTCTCCAGCTTTTGAGATATAAAGATGTAAGAACCTCCCCTTCAGTCTCTTGTAAACATTTCCCCCTTCAGAATGGAAAAAGATCTATTTTTTCCTTGTTTTTGGTCTAGAGAGAGAAAATATTCTAGAGAGAGATAATACAGTTTTGAAATATTTTTAGATAAGTATTTTCTTCCAGTCAATAGGAAATGATCTGCTAAAACAGAAGTTTAAAAAGATTTTTCCAATGTGCATTATAGAAATTAATTGAAATGTGCACTCGACACCTTAGCCTAAGGGTACCTATTTTTTGAAAATTATGGATTAAGGTCCAAAGAGTATTCTAATGGGCCTATAGGATTAATCCAAGTGTTTGAATATGAAAAATGCAAGAATAAAAGAAAATCCCCCAAAAAGGTGTAAATTCTCACATAAGATGAAGAGTTGATTAAGTATTGGGATTTATTAGTTAAAAAATGGATTTTTGAAACCTCAGGAGGGCGAGTGGAGCTCATGAAGGAGGTGCATAGAATCTCCATCATTACCCCAATTTTTTAATCAAAAAAATGAGATACTTCATCTCACCTCTTTCAAACTAGATCAGAAAAGTGGGCCTAGCTGGTCCAAAACTTGTCCAAATTGGATCAAACTGAAGCTGGAAGCCTCTAGATCCCAGTTGGACTTGGTTGGTGGCCTTCCTCACCTATAAATAGACTCCCATTCCTTTGTATTTTCATCTTAGAGTAATTATATTCTAGTGTAATTTTTAATTTAGTGTATTTTCCTCTTCCCTCTTCATTGGTCCTCCATTGTGAAGCTTTGGTGCTTCACTAAACCTCTTCTTCTCTTGAAGATTACCCTTTTGTCTTGGTGGCCAAGCCTCTTCCTTGAGGGCTACACAACTTTTGCAAGGTAAAGAATCAAGCAAACCAAGGGCAAGCCTAAACAATGAAGTTTATTCTCTCTTTTTTATATTAATCTTTCTTCCTAAACTCCCTCATGTAAACTAATCTTTCTATTAAAAGTGAAATTTTAACTATTCTCAATTCATAGAAAATGTGAAAAAGCTATGGCAAATTTTTATCATTAGAAAATGAAGGTTTATGTATAATAAATTTTATTCTAAAAGTGTAATTTTAAGCATTCTCAATTCATAGAAAATGTGGGGAAGCTATGGCAAAATTTTATAATTAGAAAACGAAGGATTTGCATAAACTAATTTTTATATTAAAAGAGGAACTTTGAGCATTCTCATTTCATAGTAAATGCGAGGAAACTATCGCAGAATTTGTATCATTAGTAAATGAATTTTTGCATAATAAATTTTATGCTAAAAGTGGAGTTTTGAGCATTATTCATTTACCATAAAAAATAAACAAGGTTATGCACAAAATTTTCTAGATTCATTCAATTTATGAGAATTATGAAAATGATTATGAATATAATTCATTTAGATAAAAATGGATTAGTAGGTGTGCATAAATATTTTATGCTAAAAGAGGGATTTCCATGATATTTTATTTTGGGAAAATAGAGAAAAGAATGTGAAAATATTCATAGGGGTGCATCGAGAAAACATGGATAAATTTTTAATCAGAAAGAGGAATTATGGGTATAATTGATTTTGTAAATCCCATGAGGTCATATGCATAAATCATTTATTCAAAAAGAGGAATATTAAGCATATTTTATTTTGGGAAAATTGAGATAAGAATGTGAAAATGTTCATTGGAATGCATTGAGAAATCATGGATAAAATTTCAGTCAGAATCAATTCCCCCCCCCCCCCATATGCGGCGACTTAAACTTAGGCTAAGAGGTCGTTCCTACCCATAAGCCCAACAAGCTTTTCCTACCCCAAACGGACTCCGTTTTCGAATCCGTTTGAACCAGTAGAATTCTCTCTTTTCTCTCCACGCTCCCAACCTCTTATATTCACCTCGTTTTCTCTCTATCCTCTTAAAACTTTAGTGCTCCTATGGCGTCGAAACGCCATCGAATTGAAGAACCACGCGCTGCCCAAGGAGGGAATGAAGCGAATCGCGTCCCTGCAATCGACTTCGCCCCTCTTGAAGCGAATAGGCACGAAAATGATAACCAGGTTGGTCATTTAACAAGTTTAAGTAAAATTCTCTCTTATGAAGCTTAATGCAAAGATTTGAAATAATAGGAAAGGGACTAAGGTTAAACCCCTAGTATAGATGGCCTAAAGTACCTTATGGTTACTCTTAAGTAAAGTTATAAGAAAATAATCTTGCTTTTGAATCATTGTCTTTCCGAAACGATGGTTTTTGTTAATGTGTGAATTCATTGAATAAAGGCTATGTCTCTTTTTATTGGATACACTACTGGTTTATTGCTAACATGCAGGTACAGCTTCTCCCCCCCCTTAGCTAACTCCGTGCTTGCCTGTGTAGCCGGGCGGAGGATATAGCGAGGCCGGGAGTCGGCCCAGGGTAATCCCCTCCTATGCCACTGGGAATTGGATTTCACCACCAGGGTGATGTATATATGCTGCCTAGTTCTGTGGGTCCAGGCTAGTGCGGTGACTTAACCCCCACCTCATGAGGAGACGTCCCCTCCGAAGGGCGAGAGGGTTTGGTACAAGCAACAGTACCTGAGGGGGTGACAGGACGGCTTGGCCCTCATCGGGCTGGCTGACGACGAGGGGAGACGGTCCGTGAGGTTTACCCAGCTGGTTGAGGCTGGAAGATCGAATTCTAGATCATCGATGTGGATGTGGTTGTGGTTGTGATTGGATTGTGGTTGTGGTTATGGTTATGGTTTGGACATGAAGTTTGGATTGGAATATCGGCCCGGTTTCAGGGTCTTTGTAAATATTTTTCACTGTAAGTATGTTCGTTGATTTCAATGTTGTGCTAAGGAAGATTTTCTTTAAGGAATCAAGTGTAATTAATTAACAAAGGAATTTGTTTTTAAGTGTTTTCACAGTGTGGTAGGACTTAATTAGAAAACAATTGAACGGGTGAGTGTGTGGAAAGTGGGAGAATGGATGCCCTGACGGTACCATTCTAAGGATGGGTGGACCCGATCAGTCGGGTAGCTTTCTACTAGTCGTAACTTACGATACTTAGGGAATAGTAGAGTCACGAACAGGACTTGTTTAGGGGACCGAGCCAGCGGCCGTGCCTCATGAAATACGGGGGAAAAAGGCGTCTTGTTCCATCTCCACGCACATTTCGTGCTGGGGATTAGAATTTCCTTTAGTATGACTACGCTTCCCCTGCGAGATAGAGTTAGGTCCATCCGTTTGCTCGTAACCTCGTATTTCTACAAGATCGAGGTGTCGTCAATCGGAAAATAACACGAGACTTGACCGCCTATCAAAAGGATTCCCCCACCCTACGGGTCGGGGGTCTTACAATGTGGAAAAATGTGGAATAATGATAAATGACATGGAATGATGTGGAATGATATGGAGTGATGAGAAATGATGTAGGTGCATGGAAATGTGGAACTGTTGTGCAGAATCCCTTTGTGGAAAGAGTGTTTTTTATGTTTTTTTTGTGATGGTACGGCCATACGAATTGAAGTGGAATGGGCGTACGCTTTCAAAATGAGAAAGGAATGGGCTAACGCTTCTCAGGGAAAGATGGTACAAACATTCGCTTTGAAGTGAAACAGGCGTACGCTTTTAAAACGAGAAGAGAACGGGCATATGCTTCTTAGGGAAGATGGTATGGATGTTCGCTTTGAAATGAAGGAAGGAACAGGCATTTGCTCAAGTATGGAAAGGAACGGGCATTCCGAATTGGGTCAAGAATGGAATGGGCGTGGTAGCGATGGCACAACAGTTCGCTTCCAAAGGCTGAATGAAACAGACGTTCACTCTCAGAAAGAGAAAGGAACGGGCGTTTGCTTCCTCAATCAAGTGGCCACAGAGGGAATGGCACAGACGTGGCACATTCGGAATGATTGTGGCACTTTTGGAATTGCCATGGCACTATCAAATTTGGGAATTTTTAAGATTTGTCTAGGAATTGTAACATGCACATTGAAATTGTTACAAATGTTAAAACACCCCTTTCCATGGGGAAGGGCTCTAAGGCCTTCCCTTTTCAAAAGCACATAGCAACAAATTTGCTCAATCAATTTTATAAAATAGTCCTATCATTAATTTAATGCTTGTAAATATTGTGTTAACAAGTTTGCATCATTATTTTGTTAAAGTATCTTTTCTTTTTCAATTGTTAAAATAGCAACTAATAACTTATTTTTTTTAAAAGTTTTCATTTCTTTTGCACTGTGCAAAGTAATGCTGAGCCCTGAGAAGTGCTAGAAAGAATGCTCTTTGACATATTTTTTAACTTTCTAGATTGAAAAAAATAAATCTTGTTGAGATTTTGGTTGAATGATAGATAACTTTAGCTATAAAATTGACTAATGAGATTGGTAATTTTAATTGGTCAGTGTGTGCAGAGTTTTGGAATAAAAATTGGTTAAGTTTGAGACTTCTTGTTAATTGGTTGGGAAAAATGAGGATGTATCTAATAGTGCTAAGATTATTTTGATGCTTTTAAATGTTGCGGTGATAAGTTACCATTATTCTTTTGTTAAATTATCTTCCTTTTTCAATTGTTAAAATAGCATTCAATCACCCATTCAATAAAAGTTTGTGGCTAGAAAAGAAGACCCTTTAATGTATTTTTCATGGTTGAGATTGATTAAAATTTTGGTTGGTCATGCAATCGGTAATTTTAGTTAGCCCAACATTAGCGTTGGAGGTATTGGGTTCAAATCTACCCCAATGGCATGTAATTCCACTACCATCTCTCATAACAAAGAAAAAAAGTTAAAAAATTGATTGATGGGATTGGTAATTTTAGTTATAAAATTCATTAATGTGTGAGTGTTAGAATAAAGACTAGCTATAACGTTCACGAGAGTGGTGCCTCCTAGAGCTGTCTAAAATCTCAAAATTACTGATTAATCTCAATTCAAAAAGGAATCTAGCCCCTAGTAAAAATGACATCAATAGTGTGATTTTGAAAATAAATTTGCTCTAAGTGAGATCTCACTAGGGGAAATGTGTCACAATATGTGCCTTTTCATTGTCCAAGTGAGATCTCACAGGGGGAAATGTGCATATTACAATAAAAATCTAAGTGTGCATAGTTACAATAAAAATCTTTCTCAAACATTGCGCAAACTTCTCCTTAAATGGTGGCAGGGAAAATAAACCCATCCGGCATTTATAATTTTCATATAGCATAGGGCGAGAATTTGCAACCCTACCATGGGGGCTTAAAAAAGAAGAAGAAGGTAATTTGGTCTTCAAATGAGACCCATTAATAGTAGAATCTATGTTGGGCCACCTTCTTTTGACACCCTATTTTTAAAGGTAGTTTTCTATATATATATATATATATATATATATGTATATATATATGTATATGTATATATATATGTATATATATATATATATGTATGTATATACATATATATGTATGTATATACATATGTATGTATATATATACATATGTATGTATATATATATATATATGTATATATATATATGTATGTATGTATATATATATATATGTATGTATATATATATATATATATACATACATATATATATATATACATATATATATACATATATATATACATGTATGTATGTATATATATACATACATATATATATATATACATATATATATACATATACATATATATATACATATATATATATATATACATACATACATATATATATATATATGTATATATATACATATATATATATATATACATATATATATATATATATATATGTATCTATATATATATACATATATATATATATACATACATATATATATATATAGGATTTTAAAAAGGGCTCATCATGAAGAGATGGCTACGTGATTTAATAAATTTTTTAACTTATTGTGCCTCAAAAACTTCCCTAGCCAAAAACCTCAAGTGAACACTGTTACACTAAGGCATTTACATGGCATGCCAAAAAAACATGTAGTGTGTGTGTTTTTGCATGTTACACTAAGGCATTTACATGGCATGCCAAAAAAACATGTAGTGTGTGTGTTTTTGCAGGTTAGAATTGGAAATTCATTGTTGAAATTTTGTATCCATCTGTTGTTCTACTGAGCACAAGTTTTTCCTGCCATGTGTCACTCTCTCTAGCATCTTATCTATTTTTTTTCCAGTAGAATATAAGAATTATTTTCTTACCACGTGTCACTCTCTCTAACATCTCCGCTAATCTCCTCTAGCTACACATGGCAACAGTGTGGTCGTACGGGGTGGGGCGGTGCCGCAGCAGTGAGTGGGAGAAAAACTAGACTAGTCACTAGACTGTACTAGTCTCTAGACTACAAGGAAAAAGGTTTTTTTTTTCAAGGAAAAAGTTTTTTTTTTCAAATTTCAAGCTCATTTGTGGCATGTGCCGAGTGCCGACCGCGTATTGCTGCTTCAAAAGTCAGTTCAAAGGTGGGCGGAGTCGCTTCGCTGTGTGGGTCAACCATCAAAGCGTCATAAAAGAGATCCGCTCCGATTGTAGCTGCTGCAGCTCCTGCTCCTCCTCTTTCAGTCTCTCTCTCGCGCGCGCGCGCACGGTAATTCCTCCTCCTCCTCCTCCTCCTCTTCTGCCTCTCCTCCTCCTCCTCCTCCTCTTCTGCCTCTCTCTCTCTCTCTCGCTCTCTCACACACACACACACACCCGCACACACCCGCACCCTCACACATTTGAGAGATTAGTCCACTATGGAGCTTGCCCGGCAGCTGAGGTTCGTCGGCTTGCCCGATGGGCGGCGCATCGCCTACCGGGAGCTGGGCTGCCCAAAGGAGAGCGCCCAGAAGACTTTGCTGGTGCTGCACGGTCTCATGTCCTCCCGACGGGTCGCAATGCCAGGTAAACACTCATCTAATTGCTCCCCCTTGTAATTTTCCTCAGATCGTTCGTTAGAGCACCGGTGCTTTGGCTTTTCAGTCCTCTTCTCAAAGAAAACTAGGGTTTTTTTTTTAAATAACAGAAACGATTCACATTGTTTGATCTGAGATCTGACATTAATCTTGCCACATAAATACAGGTGCATCTCAAGACCTCATAGAGAAGTATGGGCTAAGGATGATTGCCATAGACAGGCCAGGCTATGGCCAAAGTGATCCCCATCACTCACAAACCTTCAAGTCCACAAGCCAGGACATAGAGTACATGATTGATGAGCTCGATCTCGGCGAGAAGATATGGCTTCTCGGGTTCTCCATGGGCGGGGCCTACTGCTGGGGAGCAGCGAGACACATTCCGGATCGGCTTGCAGGCATTGCCCTGGCCTCCCCTGTTGGCAACTTCTGGTGGGAGGTAAGCTTTTGTTCATCCTTTTCCTATGGCATGTGTACTAGATGGAAACCCTATTCCAAGTGAGGCTAGTAGGGCTGAAATTTGAAGGCCCAAAAAATACCTTGACCTTCAACTTCATATCTTTGAAACCCATGAAGATGGCTCTCTCTCGAATCTCTAAATGGTTATGATGTGTAGCCTTAACATTTCACAGCCCTTGGAAGCCACCCAATTAGGTGGCGGTCCTCGACAGGGTGCCATGTCTAAACCAGCCTAAAGGCATCAAAGTGGGGATAACAATCAACATGACTCAACAACCCTTCAATGGCAGTTAAAATGATGCTATTTTGTAACTCAGGGCCAGTTACAGATATGAGCCTCCTGCCTGTCCATCCTATGGCCCCACAATCATGAGCGACAGATAATTGGTTGGATGGGTGGGCTACAGGCACAAATATGTATTCAGCCTTGAGCATTTTAGGGGGCATCCTAAAACAAAAAGCATTGTCCCAAGGCTAATCTCTCACCTCAGACACAAGGGCTTTTGTTGAATCTCTCAAGCTGTGTTAGAGAAAGGCCTAGCAGGTCTGTTTGAACCCACGGGTGGTCATGATGGGGCCGGCCCTCCACTGGCCGCGAATCCAACAGCATCGAATTTGTCGCAGTGTGTCCAGAAAGTGAATGTCTGACCTCTTGATGGGTGGTTCTTTGAGCCCACATGACAAATTTGACATGGAATTTGTAGCAGTGTGTCCAGGTAGAGCGTGGCCACTGGCCTCTTTCAGCTGCTCATCTTGGGCAAACCCCCCAGTGAGACTATATTGAATTTGTGGCAATGTGTCCATAGCTTCTTCTTGCTGCTTGATCCCTTGGTGGATCTGAGCGAAATAAAATTGTGTTAGGGAAACATCACATTTGGGCTGCTGTTCTGTTTCAGAAAATGGGCAACCATGCAGACCAAGTGCTGCTTCTAGACATCGTAGTTGTGGGAGAGGCAAGCATTCTGGCCCTGTCCCACAAGCATTCTGTCCTTGACATTGAGGAGAGGACACATGATGCTGACAGATCAGCTATTTGCCTGAAAAGACAGGATAAGAAACACTGTCAGATCAGCTTTTGCAGAAAGCAAATGATGGCGGTGACAGGCAAATTGGAGATGAAGACTCCCAATTCTAATCCAGGCTGTTTCGACAATGGAGATTAACTTTCAGCTGACGACCCGAGGTTGAGGCTATGGATGGGTGGGGAGGCAGCAAGATGGTAGGAGTACTGCCCATCCAGGCCTGGCTTCCACTACCATTGCTAAATTCTGTGGCAAAATGTGATGTGGCAAATGAAGTCATAGGATGGAAGATGTGTAAACACCCTAAGGCACATTGAATTATAGGATCTGTGAATGCACCACTATTAGAGCATTGATTAAAGCTGGGTCTTTGAAGAGTATGACTGATGCTATCAGAGCGCCCTGCTTGCATAGTGTTCCATCATTACCACCTAATTGGTGTCTTTTGAATTGATGGATATTGATATATTTGGTTGTGTGTGCCAGAGCATTCCGAAAGAGGACCAGAAGGCGATAGTTGATTCTTACTCAGTGACAGACCATCTCATATCTACATTTTGCAAGACTGCTCCATTCCCCATGATCCAGCTCTATGGCCAGTTCTTGAGCAATGTGCTTCTGAATCCTTCGACAAATGTCTCAACTGGCCTCTCCCCACCAGATGAAAAATACCTCCAAATGCCAGGAGTGGCTGACTTCTTTCTCAGGTTTTGCTTCATCATCACCTTTTAGATTCCATTACTTTCTGCATTTTCTCCTCTTTTACCAGCCCCCCTCTCTGTCTCCCTCACACACACACACACACACACACACACACTCTCTCTCTCTCTCCCCTTCCCTTTCCTCCCTCTTACCAATGTCTCAACCAGATTACAAATGCCTCCAAAGGCCAGGAGTGGCTGCCTTCTTTTGCTCTATTTAGATTCCACTACCTTCTATATTTTCTCCTCTTTCACACACAACAGCCCCCCCCTCTTCTCTCTCTCTCTCTCTCTCTCTCTCTCTCTCTCTCTTCTTCTTCTTCTTCTTCTTCGTCTCTCTCTCTCTCTCTCTCTCTCTCTCTCTCTCTTCCAGGAGTGGCTGCCTTCTTTCTGAAGTTTTGCTGTATCACAACCTTTTCTCCTGTTTCACCCCCTGGCCACCCCTCCTCCTCTTCCTCTTCCTCCTCCGCCTCCTCTCTCTCTCTCTCTCTCTCTCTCTCTCTCTCTCTCCCTTCTTCTTCTTCTTCTTCTTCTTCTTCATCTTTCAAGTTTCTCTCTTTAAACCACCTTCATGTGAGATAGGCAAATGTTTATTTATCTTTGGATGGTCCTTGCTCACTCACCTATATGCACACAATATTTCATCTTTTTATATGCAGGGATCGTGACGAATCACTCAGAAGGAACAAAGGCTTTGGGCTTGCTAAGGATTATGAGCTACTAAACAAGGGTTGGGACTTCGATTTGCAAGATATACGCAGAGAATTTAAAGGGAAAAAAATCCATTTATGGCAAGGTGATTTGGATACTGTAGCCATTTAGGCTACAGAACTGTGTGCACAAAGCCATTCCAGAGGTGGTGGATCTACACAAGCTTAACAATCATGGCCACTTTTCTTGGTTTTGTTTTGATCCAAAAGCTCCACATGAGATATTGTCAACCCTCTTTGGAGGAGGGGAGCATATGGGAATCAACAAAGATGAAGAATCAAAGAGATCCTTGCTCTTGCAAAACAAAGGGTTCAGTTCACTAGTGTAAAGATCTACACAATTAAGCTTGAAGGCCACAAAGCTTCTATTGGCCTTCTAGGAAGTATTGCCTTTTTTAGACTGATGTTTTATGCTACATCAAATAGGCATCCTTGCTCTTTGACTAGTTCAATCCAATTCCATATATGGTTCAAACTCAGCTATAGGCTATCCTATCCTAAGAATCCCCAAGGTGGAGTTGCAATTATTAACAATCCTTCTTCATGATGGATTGAAAGCCTATAACCTAGTTGAAATTCTAAAACCCTCAATCCTTAAAAAATAAAGGAAAAGCTTACAATCTTAAGAACAAATGCAACCCAAGTTATGCAACATTAAACAGAGATTCTTGCCTTTTTGACTAGTTGAAACCTATTCATGAGGCACATTTATAGGCTTGTAAACATTACTCATCCATACTCCAGTTATTGGACTTCTAAATTGCAAAAAGGGAAGGCTTGCTAGCTCAATGAAATATGCCTCTTCATCTTTAAAATACTAATTCTCTACTTGCCTCCTGCTTTATAGTATGTTAAAGTATCATAAGGTGAATATGACAAGATGTCAAAAGATGATTCAAGGCCTTGCAAAATACAAGAAAGAACATGAAGATAACCATTGGGTTACATTACTTTTTCTCATTTTCATTGATAGTAATATAATATCTATGAGCTAAGTAATGGTTATAGTTTAGATAGTAAGGAACCTGATGGTGTGCTTACCACTCTCCATATCTGCAAATCTCCAGTACTTAAGTGCTTATTAACATGGGCATGATGTTAGCACATACTTGTCTTTCAAATCTTTTACATAATTCCTTTGCCTTGTCTCTACTTCTTAGCATAGAAATTCCCTCCATGGCACATCACTATGGAGGAAGGTGGGGCTTTAAGAGGAGGTATGGCTTGGACTCAGCCTTGGAATTGCCTCAAGCATGAGAATGGCACCTCCAACCTTCGAGGAGATCGCTAATCAAGCCAATTAAGGTTACCCATAGCTAAAGACTTCGAGGAGCTCACTAATCAAGCTAATTAAGGTTTTTTTGCTACTAATCAAGCCAATTGAAATACATGGATACTCTAATGAGTGTAAACACCATAGTTGGTTAAAAGTATGCACTCTCCATCCAAGCTCCATGCATAGATGAGTGTAAACACCATGGATACTCAAATGAGTAGATGAGTGTATACACCATACTTGGTTAAAAGTATGCACTCTTCATCCAAGCTCCTCCATGCATAGAATGTTTCTTGACAAGATGTGGTGCTAGTAGGCTTTAAAGTAGTCAACTATGCATAATGGCCTAGTATGAAACCTCTAAGTGGGCTTAATGCTAAAAAGGCCTAGTTTGTAATGTGAATGATGGTGGCAGGAATGCCTCATCACCTCATTACGCATTATGACATCCATACATAACCTAGAGGTGAAATTAATATTATGATATATCACACTATCATGCCATATCAAAAGTGAGGATGTCATGCATTTACAAAAAATGATGTCATGCATGTAGGAAATATTTGCTAAAAACTATATCTTCTAAACCACATAGACCAATGTAATACATTATGTTCACGAAGTGGTCATCATACCATGTGACCCCCCTCCCCCCCATGCCCGCCGTTGTTGTGTCCATGTGCTTTGCTACCATGGTAATGTACGTCCTACGTCAAAGTCACCCCATTAATCCACATGCTTTGTTATCATGGTTATGCATGTCCTACATACAATACTAGAAAGTAACCCCATTAGTCCATGTCATCATATCTGATGTGTTCAAGCATAAGCATCATGCGACATCTAATTGTAGTCCTAAAGTATGTGCATTTTGGCTTACTTTCTCAAGATCCCCCTTAAGCCTAAACCCATTTGATGAGCACCTAAATTATGTTTAAAGAGCTAAAATTTCACCCTTGAGAAATCTTTGGTGAGTATAGCTGCCACATGACTATCTACATGAACTTGTGTCAAAACAACCTCTCACAAAGTCATTTTCTCTATGATGATGTGATATGCCTCTAGCTTCTTTGTGTTCACATGAAATAGTAGGTTGCTAGTCAAATGTGTACAAGACACATTGTTATAATGCATGGATATTGGACTTTGCATTGGCACCTATGTACATTCTTCGAGCAAAAATCTTTAAGTGATTTTTTTTTTCAAACATGACATTTTTAGGATTGTCCACATAAATATTAGAGATAGTAGTATCAAAATCAGTTTTTCTTTTGGCCCAAAATTTACAAACTAGTGGTCTTGGGTTTTAAGAAAACAACTCATTTTCATCCATCTTAATCACCTTGTGCCTATCAAGTAGTAGCATTAGGCTTGATTTTTGCTGTGTGTTTAACCTAGTTTTAAGGTTTTTTTTTTTTAAGTGAGGCCCACTCCACCTTCCCTTGGGTCCAAGACCGCTTGGCATGAATGGGTTGCCTCTGCTTGGTGGGTCCCGGAATTCCATTATTGAGCCCAAGGGGATAACACATAGCTTAAGAACCTGCATGGACCCAATTTCAAAAACTTAAATAGCGTTGATTCCATTCTTTCTCATCACACAAGAGAATATAACAAGTAGGAAAAATCAAACAACAATGCAAGTATGCTATATTTTGTACAACATGCTCATGCAAGGTTCTTACAAGAACTTTCAAACATAATTTAAGAGCAAGAAAAGAAAAGCATTAGACTCATGTGGTCTAACCAATCGTAGGCCAGTATGTTGGCCACCACCATGCTCCCTTTATTCATATTTTACTCCACTCCACAACACGGACTATGGAGTTGACCAAGCCAGGGAGCATCATCACCAGGGGGCCGTTCCACCTGTGGGCCTCTCACCAGTGAGCCTGTTCACCAATCTTGACCTCACCCAAGACAAACCAAAAGACCCAAGTCAGGGTTGGTTGGCAAAGGCCTAGACTCGCCACTTTTGAAAGTACGAGTTTCCTTGCTGTCCTCGTCAATCTTGTCGAGCGATTAACTCTAGTTCCAATCCCTATTATTAGGCTTAATACAAATATTTGAGATAATAATTGTGCTAACCTTGACCTCAACCAAGCCAAACCGGAGGACCTAGGCACAAGGTTGGTATACTTGCCACTTTCCAAGATGAGTATCCTCATCAATCTTGTGCTGACTCTGGCTCCAATCCTTATTATTAGTCGTAATACATATTCTTTGAGATAACAATTGTGTGAATACATCATTTGAGAACATGTTAACCTTTTCATTCTTTCCAAAAAGAAATTCTCATGGTACTTTGATATATTCATTTTCATTCATCTTTGATATATTCATTTCATTCATCTTTAAGTCACCTACTCAGCTATTCCACTTTCAAAAGAGTAACTATGGTGATTAAACAATATTGTTAACTCCATAACTTGTAGATTATCTCTAAGAAGGGACAACAAGATCTAGTTCAAGAGAAGACAATCCTTTTTACTCACGCACACCCACCTTTTTCACTAATAAGAAGGAATGAAAGATCTCTTTAATCTCCTACGCTCTCACAAATCCCCTACTTCTCTCATAGTACAATCATAGAGAAACCATAGCTTGCGCTAAGCTCAATATACAAGAATACTTCATGTTACAATCATAGGGAAACCATGTCTTGAACTATGCCCAATACACAAGAATAATTCAACCTCACTAATCCTAATTTAGAGAAACCATAGCTTGGCTAAGCCCAATATACAAGAATACTTCATGGTATAATCATAGGGAAACCATATCTTGAACTATGCCCAATATACAAGAATAATTCAACCTCACTCAATCCCAGTTTACAAATACAAAACGTTCTTTTACTATTGAAGAAACATCAAAACCCTAACCCTAATTGACCATTTTAACTCACAAACTTAGCATCATAAAACAACGATTACTTTACTCTTTTTGGGAGACTAGAGAGTTGGATTATATTCAATCTTCCTACAAACCATAAAAGAGATGCTTAAGATACTTAACAATCAAGAAAACATAAGGAAAAGGGGAAAATTTCTACAAGAGAAATTCTTCACAATTAGCCTAGCTTTAGCAAGAAATTGATTAGGGAATAGCTTATCCACATAATTTCATTTCTCTAATTATCCTAATCATTATGAATAATTACTACTTAATTTAATGTAAGAGAAAGAGATCTCTAATTTTAAAATTGAGTGTGTGTGTGTGTGTGTGTGTGTGAGAGAGAGAGAGAGAGAGAGAGAGAGCAAGCTCCAAGAAATAGCTTCCTAGGGCACTCTACAATACTCTGCATCACATTAGCAACATAGTTAAACACTAAGAAAAGCTTAATTAATATTTAATTATTAAAATTTAACTAAAAATCAAAATTTTTACTTACATCACACACAACTTAACTTGGGAGAGCAGGATAAACATCTCCGAAAGCCCCCTGAGATAGTGGAGGGGGCAGTAGTAGGAGGCAATAGGCAACAAGAGGGAAATTTTCTATGACAAAAAGAAATCACTAGGTAGCAAGAACTAGGTGCATTATTCGGCCCACAAGGATAGAATGAGAAGCATCGAGAGACATGCTAGATTCGATAAGAGAACAGTGGGTGGTGGCCTTCCATGGAGTGAGGATGGCAGGAGGTGTTGCCCATTCTAGAATGAGGTATGGGGCACACATTGCTAAGAATGGGTAAGCAATTCCTTTAGTATTAATAATAATAATAAGATCTAGTTGACTAAGGTTACAATTTGTGCACATGTAGGTGCCCTAATGGTCACTTACATTGGCCTGAAATCTCAGCCTTCACAAGAATCACTAAGAGTGTTTTTTTTTCTAATTTTCAAAAATAGTTTATTATGTTTCTCTAATGCACCTTACCCAACTTGAAATCAAGATTTATTAGCATAACTCTTGATAATGGCGTGCTTAAGAAATTTTCTAGCTCTTTACCTAGTAAAAATGACTAGTCTAATATTTACTACACCATTGACTTATAAAATCTAGAAAATATCTATTGCTATCTATCTCCGAGTCTCAAAATCAATAAGTATTATTATATCTCCATATAATGCCCAACTGAAGAATTTTTCTAGCCTACTAACCCCAATAAGTATTATTATATCTCCATTTAATGCCCAACTGAAGAATTTTTCTAGCCTACTAACCCCAACTGATATAATTTACTTGAGAGAGAGGGATCTTATATCATATGTTTGTCTCTTGATTACCAACAAGCAGGCATGCTTTACATACTTTATGCATACCATAATCCTTAAACTTTGGCAAACCTCTACAATAATATTTTAGGCGTGCATAAACTTTAGTTGCTGTATATTCACATGACCAATGTGCCATATATTAATATATATAATGACACATGTTTCATGTGCAAACATGGCTGCCTTTACCTCAAGCATGTTCACATTTTGAAAGTAAACATCCTACCATTTTTGTTACCCTTTGCAACCAAGCGACACTGATTTTTGAAGTCTTCCACAAAACATCCTAGGTCGTGCATAGTTGCCTCTATAAACCAGGTCAAAAGGAACTCCTTTTATCTAAATAATAGGTCTTTACATAACTTGGGTCTCCAAAGGGTTATCATGTAATTTGAAGAGGATCTTTATCTAATCTCCTCATTGTGGGAAATGTTGAGCCTTTTATAAGAGAACATACATCCATCTTCCAAGGTAAAGCCTTCATGTTATTTGAGTTTAGAGCTTCCACAATTGGCTAAAAATAAGGATCTTGATCAAGTAGACGCTTGGCTAGAAGAGGATTAAAGAGCATAGATATGACCATACAAAAACTTTGACGGCTAAGAGCCTTAGCAAAAACATTTTCTTTAATAGGATGGAATCTAGTTTCAAAATTAAACTATTGAAGTAGCTCGATCCATCTCTTCTACCTCATGTTATGATCAGGCTAAGAGAAGATTCACTTTAAGCTTTTTTTGATTAGTAGTTAATTGAAATTAACATCCTAGCAAATAATGCCTCTAGAGCTTAAGTACATGAACCATGGCCAAGAGCTCCAAATCATGGGTAGGGTAATTCTTCTCATGTGGTGGAATATTTCGAGACTCACATGTGACACGATGGCCTTGTTGCATAAAGACAACACTAATAGCAACACCACTAGCATCGGTCATGATCACCACCTCAAATGGTTCATTGAAGTTTGGAAGCTTTTCACTTTAAGCTTTTTTGATTAGTAGTTAATTGAAATTAACATCCTAGCAAATAATGCCTCTAGAGCTTAAGTACATGAACCATGGCCAAGAGCTCCAAATCATGGGTAGGGTAATTCTTCTCATGCGGTGGAATATTTCAAGACTCACATGTGACACGATGGCCTTGTTGCATAAAGACAACACTAATAGCAACACCGCTAGCATCGGTCATGATCACCACCTCAAATGGTTCATTGAAGTTTGGAAGCTTTTGTACATGTTGACAAGCAAGTACCACATTTAGCTTCTCAAAACTACTTTGACATTGTGGCAACCATTGAAATGGTAGCTCCTTCTTGAGCTGAGAAGTACATGGTGTGACTATCTTGGTATAATCTTTACAAAACTTTGACACCATTTTGTTGAACCGAAGAAGATTCAAATATCTGAAGTGGTTGACTTAGGAGTAGGCTTATTAATGACACCTTGGAACTTACTAGGATGCAAAGTTAATCCTTCCCTTGTGAAACTACATGACCAAGATTCTCAAGCTTTTATGTGAAGAAGGTACATTTACTCTTCCTTGCATATACAATTTATGCAGCTTTAGAGTGTCCACTAAAACCTTCCTCACATGCATCTCATGTTCCTATTCATCCTTGGAATACACCAAGATATAGAACATGAGTATAAAATCATCCAACCACTCTTAAGATATCAATCTCATCAATCTATTAAAAGTAACGAGAGCATTAGTTAACCTAAAAGGCATCACCTTAACCTCGTACGACCAAAGCAAGAATTGACAGTAGTTTTTAAAATGTCCTCATATCTTGATTTTATAGTACCTTGATTTTAAGTCTATCTTCGAAGTACTTGGAACCATGAAACCTATTAACAAAAAGCTTATCGATGTGAGAATGGGATATTTGTTCTTAATGGTGCATTGTTTAAGGCCTCTATAATCCTTGTAGAGTCTTAAGGTGGCATATCTTTTCTTTTGATGAAAGAGAATGGATGTTCCCTAAGGTGACACAATAGGTTGAATAAACCCTTGATTAATCGGCTAAGAGAGCTTCTCCTTCATCTCAATTTTGTCACAATAGGCTGACGTCTTGTAAGCTGACACAATAGGTTGAATAAACCCTTGATTAATCGACTAAGAGAGCTTCTCCTTCATCTCAATTTTGTCTCAGGCTGACATCTTGTAAGCTCTCTTATCCACTAGGTTGAGAACTAGGCTCTAGCTCTATCTCATGCTGAACTTCCTCATAAGGCAAAAATTTGGCAAACTCGGCACACAAAGCTTGGAGAAGAAGAAGCAAGAATGCACACAACACAGAGTATTAGATTGTGTCAATGTACAAAAGATAAGTTAGCCCTAGAAGGATGGGCGTATATACAAGCCGGGGGAAAAAACCTCCTAAAGAGGGAAAAAGTGCCCCGGGGGTCCTAAGTGTGTTCACACACATCACTGCCTATATATATATGGCAACAAATCCCCCCTGGGAGTGATGGTGTGAACGAGAGCTGGCACTCATGTATAGGGGAGTGCCATGCCCGAAGTAGATCAATCCACAAAGGGGAGCAAGCCCAAAGCTTTGCGGAAAGCTTCAAACTTCTCACGAGGAAGCGCCTTTGTGAAAAGATCAGCGAGGTTGTCCTGTGTTGGCACATAGGCCAAGCTGATCTCTCCTGCTGAGAGTCTCTCCCTGACATAGTGATAATGCACCTCAATGTGCTTTGTGCGAGCATGAAAAATTGGGTTTCTCGCAACTGCCAATGCGCTCTGACTATCAGTGAAGATAGAGGTGGCAGACTCCTGTCCAACACCCAAGTCAGCCACCATAAGCCGTCTAAGCCACACACACTCAACCGTAGCTGTGAAAGCTGCCCTGTACTCAGCTTCACAACTGGAAGTGGCCACAGTAGGTTGCTTCTTGCTCAACCAAGATATGCATGAGCTACCGAGCATGAAACAAAAACCACTTGTGGACACTCTTGTGTCATAGCAACCAGCCCAATTTGAGTCGGAAAAAGCATGTAAATCTAGCGACAACGATCCCCCCTTGGGATAAAATAACCCAAGATGTATGGTGCCACTTAACCCTGGGCTATGCATAAACCTGCTCACCTGTGAGACTGCAAACTGAATGTTCGGCCTCGTAATGCATACATAAATGAGGCAACCAACAGCTGTCTGATAGAGTGTGACATCAAAGTGATCTCCAGCATCATGAAGACTCAACTTCAAACCTGTCTCCATTGGAGTAGTAATAGGCTTGCAGTCTTCAAGGCCAAATCTCCGCAACAATGTCTCAATATACTTTGTCTAACACAAAGCAATACCTCCATAACACTGCTTAAATTGTATTCCCAAATAATGATGCAAATGCCCCAAATCTGACATCTCAAAAGAGGCATTCAAATCAGCCTTAAAATCAGCAATATGACTTTCATTTGGTCCTGTGAGTAGCATGTCATCGACATAGAGAGCAATGATTAGATGTACATCATCCACATGTTTAACATACAAAGTGCTTTCTGTTGGACTATTCTGAAAACCATGTGCAGTCAAATATGCATGTATCTTTTCATACCAAGCTCGTGGAGCTTGCTTTAAACCATATAAAGCCTTTTTCAACCTGCACACTTTGTTTTCCTGCCCTCTTTGAACAAAACCACGAGGCTGCGATACATACACCTCCTCATGCAAATCTCCATTCAAGAAATAGGCTGATCCAAATAGGCTGAATATTTGCCTCATTAGGACTTACATTTGAATTCCCACCTGTAAATAGAGGCAACAACGTATCAAATACATCCCGTGAGCTCACACCTGTCTCTTTGGTACATGATAACAAAGGATGCATAGCATCTTCCACAAAAACATCTCGACTAATCAAGATACGCTTTGACTGCTGCGGATGATACAATCTGTAACCCTTGCTCTCAGCACTGTAGCCAACAAAAATGCATTTGACAGCCTTATCATCCAATTTTCTACGTTGTTGCATAGGCACTAAAGCATAGGCCAAGCAACCAAAGACACGCAAGTGACCAATAGAAGGCTTCCTGCCATGCCAAGCTTCATATGGAGTAATAGACTGCAAGGCCTTAGTGGGACACCTGTTGAGTACATATGCAGCACACATGATAGCCTCAAGCCAAAACACATGTGGCAAAGCTTGGCTCTTGACCATACATCGTGCCATCTCCATAAGTGACCTATTTTTCCTCTCAGTAACACCATTTTGCTGAGGGGTATACGGAACTGTACATTGGTGTTTTATCCCACGACTAGCCAGAAATACATCAAATTCTTTAGACAAGTACTCCCCCCCTCGATCAGAACGGAGGGTGCCCACAGTACAATTGGATAAATTTTCAATCATAAGAAAAAACTGTTTGAAGCACAAAAACACTTCAGACTTTGTCTTCAGTGGATATACCCATGCATGCCTTGAGTAATCATCAATGAAAGTCACGAAATACAAGTGTTTACCAAATGACGGATTTTGCATAGGCCCACATACATCACTATGTACAAGTTGCAATTTGCGAGTGGCCCGCACAGAACCATCCTTTGGAAACGCAGAACGCTGCATTTTGTCTAAAATACAGCCTTCACAAACATGTTTCAATGGTGCCTCAAGAGGGGGCAATGAAGCAACCATATCAAATTTCTGCAAACGCAGCAAACTAGCAAAGTTCAGATGACCAAAACGAGCATGCCATAGTTTTGCATCTGAAACTGCCTTTTCATCAGAAACTGCATTTGCTGAATCTTCCACACACTTGTCATAAGAATTGAGCCTATACAGCCCACGAAACAAGGTGCCAGATGCAATAATCGTATCTCCAGAAGTCAAATCATGAACAGTACATCTGTCATCCACAAATTTGACTACAAGTCCAAGTCTAGCAAGCGCAGAGACAGACAATAGATTCTTCTTTATCCCGGGCACATACAAAGCATCTGAAAGTGTGAAAGCGCTGCCATTTGCAACAGTAAGCATAATTTTACCAACGCCCTTCACTGGGTAAGAAGCATTATTGGCACATGTAATAGTATTCCCATTAGAGACAGCCTCAAGACAAGTGAACATATCACGATGCGAGGTAATGTGCTTTGTAGCACCACTGTCAAAATACCATACATTAGAGTCAACAGAAATTGCCAAACATGCATCATGTACAGATGGGTCATACTAGCAATAGACGCTAAACGCTTATTCTGTATCCTGCACAACATTTGTAGAATCTGCATTTGTAGAAGCATCCACTATTGTGGCTGCATTTGACTCTTTCTTCTTTGTCTCTTTAGCCTTTAGCTTAGGGAAATTCTTAATGACATGATCATTTGCCTTACAATAGTTGCACCTGGTCTTTTTCTTGTCTTTATCAAGAGCCTTCTCAGACTTATTGTTACTACCTGTGGAAGGAGAAGAAGTTGCAGACCTACTAATAGGAGAAGAAATAGTGGAAGGGGCTGCCTTACCACTTCTTCTCTGCTACTGGGTAGCAATAAATGCTTGATCAATTGCACGTTGCCTGGTCCTGTTTTACCAGGACTGCGCTTCTTGCAAGAGCTTGTTGACTAAAGTATCATACTTGACAGCATCAGGTCTATCCTCAGCAAGAAGTCTCCACGTGGAAGCAAAAGTCTGATATGTCTCAGGTAAAGCATCAAGAACAGTCTGCACAAGAGAATGATCAGGAATAATCTCACCTGAAAAAATCAACTGTTCCTTGAGATCTTTAATCTCAGCAAGAAAAACATTCATGTCATCATCTTCCTGCATAATCTTCAACTCTAGCTCTTTACGCAGGCAAGAGATTTTTGCCTCGTTACGACCTGCATACAAACCAGCTAGAATATCCCAAGCCTGTTTTGCTGTTTTAGCTGAATGAATATGTGGGGTAATGTTACGTTTGATAGAAAGTGCAATCAAGGCATGAGCCTGCGCATCTTTACCATCCCAACGAGCTTGTTCAGCCGTGGGTAAAACAACAGCAACAGTAGAGCTGCTAGAACCTGCAACATCCTCAATAGATCCTACATCCAAAGAACCTGGACGTACATCCATACCCTGCACAATGTTCCACACTCCTTTTGCAACCAAAACATGCTGCATCATGTATGCCCAAAGTGGGTAGCTGCTGTCTCCATCCAGTTTATCTTCAGCAGACAACATGCAAAATACATCATTGTTGTTATCAGCCATGGCCACTGACTGAAACTGATGCGAAAGCTACCTGTAATGAAGCAAAGACTGAACAGAGAACAACTCATGCTATGTAGCACGGTCCACAATAGAATATGTATGTCTGTTTTGCAGAAAACTGCACTGTTGAAATTTCTGCAGAAAATGACGAAAACACCTGTGTAGAACTTGCAATGCAAAAACGGAGCTCGAAACGACCTCAGATGTGAATTCTGAGAACGCGAAGCCTTATGGGCTAATTTGTAGAGTATAGGGACCTGCAAGCGCTCGTGAAAGCTCACCTCAATCGGAGAACGTGAGTCGGAGGGTGCTGGTGGCGTAGCCCTGGGAGCTGATGCCTGCTCTGATACCAATTGTTGGAATTAGGGTTGCAAGAAAGCACACAAAGCTTGGAGAAGAAGAAGAAAGAATGCACACAACACAGAGTATTAGATTGTGTCAATATACAAAAGATAAGTTAGCCCTAGAAGGATGGGTGTATATACAAGCCGGTGGAAAAAACCTCCTAAAGAGGGAAAAAGTGCCCCGGCGGTCCTAAGTGTGTTCACACACATCACTGCCTATATATATATGGCAACATTATTTAGTTTCACAGCATACAAAGCTAATCCTCTTCGAAGTCCTTTGACTAGATGGTGGGTAGCTTTAACCACATGCAACATGGCCCCATTTCCATGCACTCTATTGGAGAATGCATCCAAGAAAGACATATGGCCCCATTTCCATGCACTCTATTGGAGAATGCATCCAAGAAAGACATATGGGTAGCTTTAACCACATGCAACATGGCCCCATTTCCATGCACTCTATTGGAGAATGCATCCAAGAAAGACATATGGCCCATTGTACAATAAATCTCAGCATCATTCCTACCAAGACAATCCATGCCATTAAAGATTCCCAAGGGACTTTGAAAGTTTGAGAGGTGGGGTGGCCATAAAGGAGAAATGGAATCTCATCTTTTTTTTTTTCAGAAAGGAGACTCCTATTAAGGATGAAAATTTTTTACAAAATGGAGATTTCACGCCAAGCAAGGTGGAGATCTCAACCAATCAGGAGCCCTGTGCTGCCAACAATAGGGTCCCGAATGAGAGCATGTGAAAAAGATACCAATGTCTCACTCTTTCATAAACTGGCCGCGCTTCCTCTCCGCAGCCCTCAAAGATCCTTGGATTCTGGCCCACTAGCCATTTTTGACTTGGAGAACTCCAGATGTCCACTAGCAAGGCCCTTTCTACCTTTAATGACTTCTTAGTTTCTCTACCCTTAATATAAGCATTTTCATACCTTGAGGAGAGATAAATGAATGCAAACTACCTGAATCTCAAAAGGCAAAAACTTTTACCTTTGAAGGTGGACAGAATCTTGATGACAAAAAAACATCTATTTGGCCCTCAAGGTTCGACAATTACATGAACATGGGCCTCTTCTTCTTCTTGATCTTCCAGAGTGATTGCATGAGCTGATCTCCACAAGCCTAATTGCTTTTGATTTGATTAAATGGTTTAAGGAAGGAAGGGGAGGTGAAGTTAAATGTCTCCCACACTCATGTGATTCTCATCAAAACACTTATAGCATCGATTCTTATCAAAACACTTAGCATCGAATCTTTTTAGCCCTTTGAAATTATTCTATAGAAAGATTTGAAAATGAGGGAGGGGTATTTTTTTATATCTCAAATCGAGGGGCCTTGAAACCTTGGCCAACATTTGATCATCCACTCCTAGGAGGAGGAAGTGGATGCTTTCTACTCAAAGGGTTAGATTGGTTTGAGGCTTGACTTGCCCGAAGCCTGCTGTCTTGGTTTTGCATGGCATCTTCTTTGACCTTTGTCAAAGTAATACATCTAGCATGGAGGTTGGATGGAAGGCTTCAATTTCTAAATTAAGGGGATGTCCCAATCCAGTGATAAGTCATCTTAATCGCTGCGCCTCGATCATGGGAGGTGCATACTTTGAAAGTTGAATAAACTGTGAATGGTACACATATGGAGGTTTTTCTTTTTAACATTCAAGAAAGGCATCCATCTTCTTTAAATTGAAGTTGACAAGGCGATATCTTTATTTAAGAAGGGCCTTTATTTGATCCTAGGTAAGATCATTTTCATTAATGAGCTAGGTGTGACACGTTGATTTCCACCATGCCTTAGCTAGTCCACACAACTTTAAGTGAGCCATGATTGATTTTCTATTTGCTCTATTTCCATTATAGCCGGACATGGCAAAATAGTCTTCCATGGAGTCAACCCACTTCACCAAGGTCTCTCCCATGTTGGAGCATTTGAAATGTCCCAGGTTGGGCACCAGTTAAAGAGATCTCAGAGATCGTCATGTACACAACTTGGACAACTCCACTAGCTTCGCGAGGCATGTTTCTGAAAAAAGAGAGTACAAAAGTCTTTAGCAAATTTAATAGCCTTTTGGAGGGAAAGCTACTCTCAAGTAAAGACTTTATATATGTAAAGCATTTACGTCACTCACAAAAAAAACTTAGAAATCTTATTTATATACAAGAATTCCCTTCTTAAGAGTTTCTAAAAATCCTTGAGATCACATAGTATCCTAACCTTATCCAACAATAATTATTGTTATGGGTAGGAAGCTCAAACATTTCTCTATAATAAAATATATTATTTTCTGAGGCATTGTCAATGTCTACAACTCAATAGTTGTACAAGCCTCTTCTAGTTCATAACATATAGTAATATTCTGATCAAGCATTTTTGTATACCCTATGGGGATTCATAACAACACAAAGATGGTACTGGTTATCCCATATGCAGGTCCAACCAGTCCACCCTTATCCCTAAATATTTGAGCTTTGTGTTCTAGGATCCATCAAAATAGTGCGGATCGGTTCCTTACTTGTAGGTCATTCGCCCACTCATTATAGAGGCCTTTTGAAAAGACATCAGTTAGTCTTCTAGCCATGATTCTTGAAAGATTAACAACTAATATTCTAAGCCTCATCATTATTTTCCAAGAAATAACATTATGACCATGGGTGGGCTCTAATACCACTAGTGATGTCCTGACCCACCTTCCTTTGTGACCACTTGGCATGCATGGGTTGCCTTCTCTTGTTGGGACTTGAAATTTCATAATTTATCCCAAGGGGATAACATATAGTTTAATATCCCACCTAGACATAATTTTAAAAACTTAAATAGCATTGATTCCATTCGTTCTCCATCACATAAGAGAATACAACAAGTAGGAAAAATAAAACAACAATACACATATGCTATATTTTGTACAACATGATCAACTTTCAAACATCATATAAACTAGAAAACCAAATCTTGGAGCTCATCACCGTAGGCCAATACACTGGCCACCATGCTCCCCTTATTTATGTTTTACTACACGACGCTTGTAGGACCCTAGCCAGGGTTGATAGACTTACCACTTTCCATGACACGTGAGAACTTCCTCACTACTCTTGTTAATCTTATTCATGTTTTACTACATGATGGCGCTTGTAGGACCCTAGCCAAGGTTGATAGACTTACCACTTTCCATGACAAGTGAGAACTTCCTCACTACTCTTATTCATGTTTTACTACATGACGCTTGTAGGACCCTAGCCAGGGTTGATAGACTTACCACTTTCCAATGAGGGAGAACTTCCTCACTACTCTTGTCCATCTTATCGTGGTTGGCTTTGGTTCCAATCCTTATTATTAATCTTAATACATATTCTTTGAGATAAAAATTGTGTGAATACAGCATTGCAATATTTCAAAACGATCTTAACCTTTTCAACATTCTTTCCAAAAAGAAATTCTCATAGTACTTGGACACGTTCATTTTTATTCCTCTTTAAGTCACCCACTCTTATCTATTCCACTTCAAAAGAGTAACTATTGTTATAAAACAATATTATTAACACCATATCTTGTAGATTATGTCTAAAGAAGAAACAACCAAACCTAGTTCACTTAGAGAAGAAAATTTATTTTACTCATGCACATCCACCTTTTTCACTAATAAAGAATGAAAGCTCTCTTTAATGTCCTATGCTCTCACAAATCCCCTGCTTCTCTCATAGTACAATAGATTGCACATGCCCGATATACAAGCATAATTCAATCTTCCTCAATCCCAATTAACAAATACAAAACATTATTTTACTATTTAAGAACCATCAAAATATTAATCCTAATTAACCATATTAACTCACAAACTTATCATCATAAACAACAAGTACTCATCTTTTTTTTTGGGGGGACTAGGAAGAGTTAGATTATCTCTAATCTTCCTACAACTCATAAAAGAGATATTTAAAGAGATACTTAAGACAATAATTAAGAAAACATAAAGAATCTCCACCTACTACGAGAAATTCTCAGAAGCAGCCTAGCTTTAGCAAGAAATTTACGGCATAGCTTATCCATATAATTTCATTTCTCTTAGTATCTAATCATTATGCATAATTACTAATCTTAAATAATTGATTTTCCTTGACTGAACTTAAGAGAAAGAGCTCTCAAATTTTAAAATTGAGAGTAAAAGAGTGAGAGAAGAATACAAAACTCGAAGAAATAGCTTCCTAGAGTGCTCTACAATACTCCACATCATATTAGTAGCATAATTAAACCTTATGGAAATATTAAGTATTATTTAATTATTATAAGATAACTACAAACCAAAATTGTTAGTTATAGAACACATGACTTGGGAGAGCAGGATGTGGTCCTCTAGCTCTAGAAATATCTCCAAAAGCACTTGAGAGTGGAGGGGGGGTAGTAGGAGGCAATAGGTAGCATAAGTGAAACTTTGTTGAAAAAAAGAAATCACCAAGGATAAGGGAAGTAGGTGCATTATTTAGCCATGAGAATAGAATGAGAAGCATCCACTAGAGAGGCCTATTTTAGTAGGACAATGGTGGGTGGCGGTCTCCCATGGAGTAAGGATGGTAGTATGTGAGGTGACGATGGAGTAAGGATGGTAGGAGGTAAGGCGAGAGGCATCTTACCCATTCTAGAATGAGGTATGGGGGACACATGGCTGAGAATGTGTAAGCAGATCCCTTAAGTAGGCCCCTTATTAATAAGGTCTCGTTGACTAAGGTTATAATCTACACACACCTAGGTGCCCGAATGGCCATGTACATGCCCAAAATCTCACCCTTCATAAGAATCACCAAGAGTAATTTTATTTTTAATTTTAAAAAATAGTTTATTATTTTTCTTGATAGATACCTTGCTAATGTATCTTGACCAGATTTATCAGCATGACTCTTGATAATGGTATGCTTAAGAAATTTTCTACCTAGTAAAAATCTTCATGTATAATATTTACTACACCATTGCCCTGTAAAATTTAGAAAATTACTCTTGATAATGGTAGTATGCATAAGAATTTTTTTACCTAGTAAAAATCTTCATGTCTAATATTTACTACACCATTTTCCTGTAAAATATATATATATATATATATATATATATTATTATCTATCTTTGAGTGTCTTGAAGCCAAGAAGTATTATTATATCTCCATATAATGCCTAGCTTAAGAACTTTTTTATGCTGCTATACCCATGCAAAAATCACAAGTTTAATTTTTATAACATAAGGGTCCTGTAAAAGAAAAATGACTGATATCAATTATTTCGAAGAGGAAGGGACCTCACATTAAATGCCTGTCAAGAAAACACAATTAAGACATGTTCATATATATTTTTGATTTTTTGTGACAATAAGGCGACCTATAGAAAATCAAGCTTGAGTAGCATATGTATGTTATAACAAGATCTAACAGATCTAACATATACTAAATAGGGGCTTACAATGGGTAAAAAGAGAAATTCTATTAATATATGAGGGAAATTGGATAACCTTTTGTTAGTAAGGTTTCTCTAAACCTTACTTAGAGATTTTTTAAAATAAAAAATTAAAGGCTACAACCCAAAAAACCTTGGAAGCCGTTGAGGACATTGGAAACCTACGCTTTGTTTGGTCCGATCGCTTCGCCTTGGCCAACTTCACATCTCCACCACATCGTCATCTTAGCCGTGTGATTGGGCATGCTAGCAACAAGCACCTAGGTGTGAATACATATTCATCATGACATGTTGCTTGGACCTTGGAGATTAGCTGTATTAGAGCATTTGGGAAGTTTTTTGAAATCAAGTTTTCTTAATGATTCATAATTCTTAAATGGTTTAATTCTAATTCTTATGCTTAATTATAATTTTTTTAATTAATAAATCTCTCTTTTTGAAAAGGTTAATCATCTTTATGGTTAGATTCTTGTTAGGAGGATGGTTCTTAATAATGATAAACTCATTATCTTAATCAAAGCTCTAGGCTTGACAAGCTAGAGAAAAAGATTAGGTATTTTTATGATGATTAATTCTTTAAGCTTGATCATGATTTAGAAAAATCCTATAAACTTACTTTAAAGTTGAAAGAGTGTTATGCTAACATTTTATAAGAATTCTCCTATAGGAATGATGAATGGATGTTTTAAATCAAGAGGATTAATCATAATTAAGCTTATAATTATGTTATGAATGCATAAATAAAATTTTAGCTTAAAAGAGGAGTTCCTATCACATTTCAATTATGTGTATTCATTTAAGTTAGAGAATTGAACATTCTGAGTAATTGCAACAAAGCTATGGCAAAATTTTTCAGAAAAAAGATAAATCTTATTTTTATGCATAAATTTAATAAAGCAAAAAGAGGAATTCCCATCATATTCTAGGCATAGATATTTTTATGCTAGAAGAATGATTTTTGTCATATTTATAGAAAATACTTTTATAGTATTTATGCTGCATAATTGTTTAAATAATGAAAAGAGAAATTTTTGTTATATTTATTTTTACATGCATAAAAATTTAGATGCAAAAAGAGGAATTCCCATGATATTCTAGATACAAATATTTTAAATATTAAAAGAGGAATTTTTGGCATATTTCAAAATATGGATATTTTTATTTATTTAAAAGAGAATTTTTCATTGTACTTTAAGTAAAAAAGTGTAAAAATTAATTTCGGTATTAAAAGAGATGCTTTCACCATAATTTCATGTAGAAAATTATGGTATATTAATATTGAGGATCAAAATGAAGAAAAGAAAATCTTAAGATATTTTTATGTAAATAAATCAATAAAATGATGTATGCATATTCACAAATGGATTATTTGGAAATAGAGTTATTTTTAGAAAATTCCATTATTCTCGAATAGAACTATTTATAATTCTATTGTGGCTAGGAAAGGATAAATTTTCATAATTTTGGATTTTTTGCTTAACGATTAGAAATTATCACCGTTAATTTATCAGATAAATAGAAGAAAAATCCTTAAGAATCAAATCTAGGAATGAATCCAAAAAATTCAGGATTAGACCATGACCACATGAGAATGGTGGGCTAGTAAGATGATTTCCCATCTCTCGAATAGGAAATTAAGTAAAACCTTGTGACCATTCCCATCTCTTCAGTACTACTAAGAATGGATTCGGCTGATTTAAAGAAGTTTTTCCTAAGACCAAAATCGTCGAGAAATAAGTTAGAAATTCATTGAAATTAATGGGTGGATTACCCTGATCGAGATTCGTGATTCTCATTAAGAAAATCTAGATTTTGAGAAAAAGGGTCTTGTGGAATCAAACTCAACAGGAAATTCTTACTTGCATAGAAACTCTATTTTTCTGAAAAGGATTGTCTTACGCCAGAATGCTGGAGGAAGCATTTGGCCTATGGTTTAAACTAAGGAGAGTTTCATTGCAAGAGCTGGCGGCGGGGAGTCATCAAAGGATGTCGCTCAGGAGCAAAGCCTCACAAGGTCTTGAGAGACCAGCCTCGGTATGGTTAAAATGGTGCGCTTCCAATACGATGGGCGAGGACCAACGAAGCGGTCTCTAAGTGAAGTGCTAGGAAACCTTAGGAGGATCCTGGAGGGTTCTGACCAGGTGATGCACAGGTTCGCACGGGCGGTTGCTACTAGGACACCCATGCGTATGTCAAGGAAGATATGGATGGACTGACAAGGAATTATCTATGTGAATTAGAACTTGAATTTGGATCTCATTGGTTGACTAGCTGGTCTTCAACGGAGAGTCTGGATGATATTTTGATTGTAAAACAATGGACTGGATATTTTGGAGGATTATGATTTAAAATACTATGGCTTCATTTCAAGTCTACTTCAGTTGAATCTGTAAAAGGCAATTTCATATTGGGTGAGTAAGTGGTGTGTCTAAATTGTATTTTGAATGAGTGCCGGCGATCCCACCAATATAGTGGTTGGGAGGTTGGCTAACCCATGGGGCCGGTTGGGGTGGATCCCTATAATACAATTTAGATACGTTCAAGTTACGTTGGTTAGAATAAGTCCCAGGAAGATTCTTGTTCTTTGGGAAAGAATGAGCGTGTACCTCGCTTAAGGGGAAAAAAGCGATGATTTCTATGAACTAAGTGCAAGTCTCTTCCTTGATCTGGCCATGTGACCTACAGGTTTGGTCGGATTAGAAAGGATAGTTAAGGCCTTGACCCGTTAGATAAATCTTCCCTTAGATGATTTTCCTGGCAGAATCGCCTGTGCTTTTCGCGGAGCGAGGGAAGTATTTCCGGTCTCGACGGATTAGTCTCTTGTCCGGACATTCGTGGGCGAGGCCTCGAGTGGAAAGCCTTGCCCTACGCGAGAGGCTTTTGCTTGCCAGCGCCCCGAAGGAGGTCGCGTAGAGGGGGCAGGGGTCTCACACTCCTCCATCCAGGATAGCTAGCGCTTGATATCCATTATGGTGAATTGGGATCATAGCATTTGTATCATCACTCTCATAATACCAGCCCAATTGATTGACATGTATTTTGACAAATCTAGGAGTTCTCTCCTCCTCATGCACTAGGTTTTTCTTTGTTAGAGGTGACTGAGTCTCCTCTGCAGCAATGGACATTGGGTTTAATCTTCCCTCTACCTACTAGTCCTTGATATCTGCCCATAATGTTGGCATATTGTGTAACAATAGTCCTAGTGGCATTTTGACGGTGGTGGACAAAATGGCTACGAGATTACTTGTCACTAGGCTCCTTGGAAAGTGAGGGTTCCTTCCATGTGTTTGATGCATATTCAACCCTAGGGAATGACTGGATGGAAAAATCTTGCTTTAGTTCCTCAAACATTCTTACCATGAGTTCACTGCTGTGAGTCCCTTCCTCGGATCCTTCTGAATTGGAGTAGGCATATCCAATTTCCTTTCCTTTATCATCTTGTTTCTTGGATACAATGTATCCCTAGCCTTGTTAGCCCTTAATTTGGCTTCGTGATTTTGTTGGCACTCTTCAAGCTTCCTTATTTCTTCATCAGCATTTGGATATTCTCTAATCCCCTTTGGGGTTCTTGGTCTCTCCTTTGCAGTTTCTTCGCTGTGCCCATGCTATTTTGGCACTTGTTCATCTCCTTCCTTTGATTGGGTGGATCTGGTGTCAATGGAATCTTCTTCGGATCCATCCTGAATTGTGACCATGGTATCACCTCAGCCCACTTTCTTCACTCTTCTCCTTCTCCCAGTTTTAGAGGTTGTAACATCTACTAGGTTTTTCCCTTTGCGCACTTGTTTTACTTGCGCTCGTGTCAGGACATTCAATGGCATGATATTCCCAAGCTGCACACTTATAGTCCTGATAGTGGCATGGTTAGAAGTGGAAGCAGAACCACTAGCGCAATATGGCCCACACTAAACACAAGAAAGTTTTGGCATGACGTTGGTCAGTGCTGCTAAGGGTTGGGCTTGCCCGCATTAGCCACATTCTTATGAGGACACTCTGCTATTAGATGAGGTCCATTACAACCAAAACACTATATTGGTCCCCTTCTGATATAGTTAAGTTTATGTCTTTACCTTTTCATTGTACCATGGTTTAAAAAATTGGCACTAGCGTGTTGTTTTGTAAGCCATAAAAAATTGGCATGATCTCCACGGGTTCCTCGTAGAAATCAATCACACATGACTTCCCCCTCGTCCAAGGACTCCTCAATCAACACCTGGTTGATTTTAGCCTGTGTGGTGGTTGTGGTGGTAGAAAAGGTGGTGGCAAAGGCGACATGTTCTGCATTTGGAACATCCCTGTTGGTAGGATGGGTTTGGCTGGCCTGCAAACGTAGTGGTTTGCACTAGTGGTGCGTGGTAAGGCTAACAAAACTTTGGGTGTTGGCAATTGTACTAAGGGCCGGACCCTCGGATATCTGCATATGGTAGTGTCATGGTTCCCTAATCTCACATAGTGAGCACAATAAAGTAATTGCCATAGTCTTAAGTGAGGGCATTCGACACTCGTGCGATTTTGTCTACAAATAGAGTACCAAATCAGCTCCCTCTGAGGGTAGAGATGAGCATTCCCTGATGCTTCTCTCCCATTCCTAACCTTAGTTTCTCCAGTATCACATTATTGAGCTCTTCCACTGTCATATTTCCAACTTGCTTACTCTTGGTTCCTATGTCTTGGTGACGTGAGACTCATGATGTTGCCACTACTGAAGTTGCCTTGGCATCTTCTAGTTGTGGCAACTCAAGCATATTGTCCTCATATTTGATTACCAGCTTACCGCACATATCTGGAGCAGCCGCTTGGGCTAACACTAGATAATCATGCATCTTATGATCTCGGACTTCTCTTCACGTGCCCGCAGATTCGTGCCCGTAAATTATGCTTCATCTGTGGTGCTGTGTTGGAGACCAAAAACTCCCCTGGCCATATCAAAGATTCTATTGGATCTAGCAGGGGAAGATGGTTTTTCTTCCTCTCCAAGACCAAAGCATTGAAGCCCTTCTTCCATGGATTCCTCACTACTTGTTTCTATGGTGGTTAGATTCTTCCAAGCTGAAATACCCAATTGAGTGCTCGCCGAGCAGCTTGAACCAACACTCCTTTGGTAAGAAGAACCTGGGTGGTTTGATGCATTGTCGTCGGGAGTAAGATCATCTCCAATGAGTTTACCGAACCTCAAGTGCATGAGAGTGTATTTCAACACGTGAGATCACTCCTCCACAACTGTTTTAACTAGTTTTTTGTCAAGCTGTTTTTTTTGGTCATGAAATAACAGATATCTATGAAACCAAGGAATTGGTTCACGTCATGAAGAAGCAGGGAGAAGTTCACACCGTGAAGTCGCAGCATGCAATGATTCACGTCATGAACTATTTCTCGGTGTAATTAGAGTATCTCGCTTACCACTGGTCTGATTCGTGAAAACTAGCAATTCGTGTGAGAGCTTAACTCATGAATTGTTAACACGTGAAGTGTTAAGACGTCAAGGCTTAACCCCCATGAAGTAGCAAGCAATGGTTCATACCATGAAGAAGTAGAAAATGGTTCATATAGGTGAGGGAGGCCACTAACCAAGTCCAATTGAGTTCTAGAGGCTTCCAGCTTCAGTTTGATCCAGTTTGGACAAGATTTGGACCAATTTGGCTCCCTTTTTGATCCAGTTTGCATGAGGAGAGATAAAAATAACTCATTTTTTTGAATTAAAAATACCAAGTAATGATGAGAAAAAGGCACCTACTTCATGGGGCTTCTCCCTCCTTACTAAGGTGTCAAAATTTGATTTTTTTAGTACTAAACCTTAAAGTTTTTTAGTACTAAACCTTAATTTTCAACTAATAAACCTAGTACTCAGTCAACTCTTCATCTTATGTGAGCATTTACTCATTTTTGGGGTATTTTCTTTTATTCTTTGCATTTTTGTTATCCCAACACTTGGATTAATCCTATTGGCCTTTTAGAACCTTAATAAAAAATTTCTGAAAATGTGGATCCTTAGGCTAAGGCCTTTAATACACATATTCAATTATTTTCTAATGCACATTGGAAAAAAAATTTGAACTTCTATTTCAGGGGAATTCATCTTAGATATTAGGAGAAAATTTGTATCCAGAAATATCTCAATTTTGAATTACCTTTCTCTAGAACATTTCCTCTCTCTAGGCCAAAACAAGGGAAAATAATATTTTCTTACATTCTGAAATAGGGGATGATTATAGGGGATTGAGGTGAGAGCTTATACATCTTTTAGGGCTAAGGAGCAATCTTACATCCTCTCCCACTTGAAAAATGCAAGATGTCCTCATCTCGCAAAGTGGTACTAACTCTTCTTCTTTCTCCCTGTAAGATTCCTCCCTCCGGCTTTTGAGGTGTACAGGTGTAAGAACCTCCACTTTTGATCTTATAATTATTCCCCTCTCTGAAATAAAAGAAAGATCCTATTTTATCCTGTTTTGGCCTAGAGAGAGAAAATGTCTAGAGGGAGGTAATTCAAAATTGAGATATTTTGGGATATAAAAATCCTCCTAGTGTCTAAAATGGTTTCCCCTGAAACAGAAATTCAACAAGAACTTTCCAATGTGCAATTGAAATAAGTTGAAATCAGGAAAAAAGAACCTTAGCCTAAGGGTCCAGATTTTCTAAAAATTTTGGATTAAGGTTCCTATGGACCAATCAGATTAATCGAAATGTAGGGAGGAGATAAATTGAGGAGATTTATTTTTATCCCAAAAGTGTTATTCTCATTAAAATTGATTTGTGCATAGAAAGATGCATAAAAGATTTATTTTTATCCCAAAAGTTTTATTCTCATTAAAATTGATTTATGCATAGAAAGATGCATAAAAGATTTATTTTTATCCCAAAAGTGTTGTTCTCATTAAAATTGATTTATGCATAGAAAGATGCATAAAAGATTTATTTTTATCTCAAAAGTGTTGTTCTCAATAAAATTGGTGGAAAAGGGAGTGTCACATGGATGATGACATGTAAAGTGGGATAAGGCCAGAAAGCCTATATCATTGTATGGTTCATTTGTGGAATGCAATAGAACCAGTGTTGAGTATGCAATCTCTCTCTCTCTCTCTCTTTTATGGAGTTCTTAGTGTGGTATGATCCACCTTAATTATGTTGCTTAATCTATGTCTATCACCATGATCAATCCCATTTTAGGATTGTTTAACATGGTATTAGAGCAAGGGTGGGCTCTTGGTCATGGTGGTGAATACCTATATATAGTTTTTTCTTGGTTATGAGTTCTTTAATTAAGCATTATTTTCAGTTTATTATTATGAAAAATAATTAGCACACTCATATTATCATTTGGATTTGCATTTGTGAGGAGTTGAGAGAGATTTGGAGCTGCCATTCTCAAGTATGAGAGGAGATTTGAAACAAAGAGGTTACATAGAAGCTACCCAAGAGAGTTGCAAATGGGAGTTTTGCAACATGGAGAGCCTACTCATCATCAAAGAAGCTGAAAATGAAGATGTTAATAAGGAAGTTGCCAAGAAGCTTGTGGAGGTAGTTTGTGAAGTTTTGCCTCAATGTTTTTGGTTGTTGAGCATAGGAGAACGCTTTTATGGAGATGCATGCTTGTCAAGATGATGGCAAGTGAGATGGTGGACTCAATGGAGTTCACATGTGTGTGCATCAAGAAGAGGATGTTGTGAAATTGCTCAAACAAGGTTGAGCATGTGAATTCTTTCACTTGGAACAAAGTATGGTTGAGTGCTTCAAGAAGGGAAGCACAATGGTAGTGCACAAAAGGGTGCGCAATTGGAAGCTTAGACAACAAACTTGCAAAAAGAGAGTGGAGACTCTCTAATTAGTAATGATGAAGGCCATAGTGGGCTTAAGAGCCTTAATGCAAATGCTATTGGAGCTTGACTCTCAACTAAGGAGAAGCTCAAGAAGTTTGCAGGCAAAATAAAAGGCTTTGAGAAGCCTTGGAAGCTCATGGAGCTAAGTCCTAAATGGAGGACTTTAAAGAAGGGAACCGGTTATTTTTTTAAGGTCATAGAAGACCTTAGAAGCTCATGGAAGAGCTTGTTTCCTATTTGAAGGACATGGAGCACAACCAGTGGTGGTGGCACAAAGAGATAGCTGTAAAGAATGGCCACAAGAGAAGAGCATTTAGCTATGTTTGAAGCTCTCGAAAAGAAGGAAATGGAAGCCTTTGATGTAGCACACAAGGCAGAGGATGGAATAGAAACACAATACTTCAAGAATCTGAAAGCAGCAACATCCCTCACAACCTAGCAACACATAATAGTAACTCTATGAGATAAAAGTAAGAAAAGCTTGTTTGCAGTAGTAGCAGGGAACTGGTTATGGTACTTCCAACATTAAGAGCTAGTAGACTAGCAATGGCAAACAAGAACTAATAGATAGAAGCATGACAAAAGAGTCTGGAGGGAAGGTGAAGGTGGCCTTGTGGCCTGCTCTTCTGCGCCTCCACTCTACGATTGAAACAAGTGCAAAAATGAGCTGGATCTACATGCTTGGTGGTTGCAGCCTCAACATCTACAAGAAGACTATCAAAGCAACAACTAGGCCCTACATAGCACAAAGACAAAAAGGTGCGGCCAACACGTAACTAGCAGAAGACCAGAGACCTCTTCTTGGAGGAGAAAGCTTACAGCTATTCGGAGTGCACGAGAAGAAGCTCGAACTAGAGAAGAAAAATAGAGCTATTTGTGGAGATGACCTGCTTAGTTGTTGGAAGACAAAGAACATGGTCGGATGTGTGAGAGATCCATGAATAGGGAAGTAGATGAGCTCACAACCCATGACCTGTGGAGATAGTGAAGAAGGAGACAACGACAAATTGCTCCATATTTTGTGGCCCAAAACCATAAGGGTCACAACCTTAGCCTCTATTTTTGTGGTGTATATTCTCCTTACCTTTTTTGCCCGTAGATGGTTTAACATGCAAAATGTAATTGTATCTCCCTTAGGCCCGGAAGAAACATGGAGCAAATATTGACTTTAGCCATGGATGGTTTTTTGTATTGGGGCCGCTACCCCGACTTTGGCGAAAAGACTTTGTAATTTTTATTCTCACCCACAATTAATGATAGGCAAATGTGCATGAGCCTGCGTGCTCAAAACGAGAAATTTTTGTAATCACCCATTGGTATGAGGGTTGCTACCAAGAAGCTCAAAATGGTTATTGTAATGTGTGCATGAGTAATGCACGTGTGAGGTGCATGCACATGGGTTGGTTCCCACCCAAACTTCTACGTTCAAATTGGACTCAGTGGTTCCGCTGTGAGCGAGTTGGCTCAAAATGGACTTGGTGCCTAAGATGGTAGACACGCACACACATGTTCGTTTGATGGACACTCCAATGTATCATTGAGGGGAAGTTTTGAGAGGTAGCGATTGCAATTGTGCAATGCTACATTGGTATGGGTGATGGGTGAGTTGTGGAACACCTCGATTAAGAGGGGGTGTTGTGAGATATGTAATTGCAGTGATGTGTGTATGTGGGAAAGCACCCTAGAGGTGCAAGATATTGTGGTAAGATAAGAATGCCACATGTGATATTGTATGGTGTGTGAGTGTTGACCAAAAGAAGTGGAAAAGGGAGTGCCACATGGATGATGACATGTAAAGTGCGATAACGCCAGAAAGCCTATATCATTGTATGGTTCATTTTTGTGGAATGCAATAGAAATGAGTGTTGAGTGTGCAATCTCTCTCTCTCTCTCTCTCTCTCTCTCTCTCTCTCTCTCTTATGGAGTTCTTAGTGTGGTATGATCCACCTTAATTATGTTGCTTAATCTATGTCTATCACCATATGATCAATCCCATTTTAGGATTGTTTAACAAAGTGTACATTTGTCTCAAGTTTGTCCTCAATAGACAACACGTTGAATACACACTACTGCCAGCCACATGTCTGTCTACCAAATGCAAAATCTTTCAACACACTGCAAGTACTCAGTATTCATTGAATGCAACCCCGGATGGCTGCCAATTGACTGAATCACTTGTAAAGTGTATAAAAAATAACACAGAGTAGAGAATAGAGTGTTACTATGGCGAAAGTATGATGGTCCATGTTGTTGAAGACACTGTAGATGCTATTGCACACCAAATCTTTTCCGCTGCACAGCCCAAACACCCAAAATCGTGCAGAACCAATCCAAAATGATGCCTCTCCAAAACGTCTACAGAAACCTTACGGTGCCCAAAACACGCTTGAATCGTGCCGCAGACCCTGAAAATGTTGTATACATTGTACACAGCATACTATAGTATATACCTTCTGCTCTTAAGAGGGTATCTCAATCGGAGACAGAAAAACAGGGTCATGTGAGGAGGGAGGCAACTACTAGATATAGTGTCAAGGAATCTAGCTCTGATACCAATTGTTGGAATTAGGGTTAGGGTTGCAACAATGCACACACACACAAGATAGAGAAGCTTGAGAGCACACAAACTCACTAGATTAGAATGAAAAAAATGTGTGCCATATACAAAAGATAAGTACACACCCCAAAATGAGTAGATAAGAGGGTGTACATACGCACATGGAAAAAAATCTCCTAGTGAGGGAAAAAGTGCCCCGACAGTCCTAAGTGTGTTCACACACATCACTACCATATAATGCTACATTGAGGTCAACCATCAATAGGATAGGGTCATTAAACTACATAACAACGACCCATAAGCGCGATCTAGAGCAACCAAGACTCGAAGAATACATTAATACCAAGACCATTTTTTTTGACCGTATATCCACAATGCCCCAACTCCCTTAGGCATGTTTTGTACTAAACTAGGTGTGTTTACTTGATATCTTCTCAAGATTCTTTTGAAGAGAGGGTCATGTTGCTTTGACTTCTTGCAAACAGATGAAGTGGGTGTGCTAAGTGCACTACTTCCTCTTCTCCTTCACTCCCATATCTTGGGGATTCATTAGGCTATGTGGGGTCTACTATAATAGGATTTTCTTCCTAAAAGGCTAGAAGCCTTGATTATCTTCCCATTTTGGGTCTTCTATTGGATAGTTCTTCATCATTTGCAGCTAGGGAGTGTTGGAATAGTCGGAGTCTCATTGGTTTGAAAGGTCATTTAGGCCTTTTGGTGTGAACAAATTAGGTGTGAACCACCTCTTATATTAAGGGATAAAAGATAGGGCCCTAGTGCCTATAAAAGCATGTGCTTGGGTTGTATTTCATTATAATCACAAGTAATGAGTATCGCTTGAGTTGTGCAATCTTGTGTCTTTTGTCTCTCTCTCTCTCTCTCTCTCTCTCTCTCTCTCTCTCTCTCTCTCTCTCTCCCATCCATCCATGTCTATGCTGCCACACACCATACCTTGATCTCCCCATCTCTCTTTCCACTCTCACTCCTCTTGGGCATGGCACCATGTTTTCCTACATGGTATCAGAGCTAGGCTGAATCCATTGCCATGCTTCTTGCCATTCACACTTGCATTTGTAGGGTTTATGTTTTTTAGGATTTTGCATTTTTAGGGGTTTTACTTTTTAGTGTTTCCTTACAACCTCTTTTGAGCCCTAAAGTTAGTGTTTTCTTTTCATGATGATCAACTTCATTTTTTAGCTCTAAAATGCCTCCTCTGAGAGCCATGAAACCCACCATCTTTGTGTTGCATTATTTCCCCTCATATAGAAGTCCATGACGTGCTACATTTTCAACCCTACAAATTGCCACATGTGCTCCTTTTTTTCATGCTATAAACTGGGCCTGAAACAAGCATTTTTCCTCATGCATCTTCATTGCTATGCTTACAAAAGCAGGGTTGTCCCCCAAAATCTAAAATTTTGGGGGGTGACTAAGCATTGATCTTAGCTTCGGTCATAAGTTGATTGGGGGAATAGCATGGCATGGTGTGCATGGCTAGGTCTCATCTCTGCAGTCATAATATGATGGAGTTGGAGGTTGAGTGCTTCTTTTGCATTTGGGTTTCACCATCTTTTCTCCAAGGGCGCATGTAGGAATAGGCGGTTATGTGAAAGGTCATTTAAGTCTTTTGGTGTGAACACATTACGTGTGAACCACCTCTTATTAAGGGATAAAAGATAGGGCCCTAGTGCCTATAGAAAGCATGTGCTTGGGTTGTATTTCATTATAATATCAAGTAATGAGTATCACTTGATTTGTGTAATCTTGTGTCTATTCTCTCTCTCTCTCTCTCTCTCTCTCTCTCTCTCTCTCTCTCTCTCTCTCTCTCTCTCTCTCTCTCCCCCATCCATCCATGTATATGCTCCTACACACCATGGCTTCTCTCCATCTCTCCTTCCACTCTCACTCCTCTTAGGCTTGGCACCATGTTTAAGAGAGGGGGGAAATTTATAGGGCTATTTCAGATAAAATGATCCTTGCTCCCAAAGGAAACATGTGTTAGGAATATTCTTAAAGATGAGATTGGTTGCGACAGAAGAGCGAGAGAGGAGACTCTTAAAGATGAGATCGGTTTGCGAGGACAGAAGAGCGAGAGAGGAGACTCTCTTAAAAGCCATTACCCTGCTCCTAGGGTATTGATAGCCATGCCTTTGAAGAGGAAGAAAAAATAATTGTTAGGAAGGTACTATGTGTGTTCTACCAGCAAACCTCTCATGCTGCCCAGTTATTGTGGATACATGCCCTTAGGACCTCAGCTATGCAGCGAGTTTCATAGCACAAGCCAATCAAGGCTCTTCCCTGATATGTTTTCTAATATGCATCAGGAGATGTTTATGCATTTCGTATATTTGAAATCCCTATCTCTAGCCCCCCAGGAGAATTTCTCATTACGTATGGCCGTTGTCGTGACGTGGGCGGTGTCGCTGGGAAAGCGCGAGGCTTCTGGCTGTGAGAGTAAGTGGTTGAACTTCAAGGGACATCACCAGCAAAAGCTAGAACCATCATAAATTTAAGACTCAACCATACATGGGTAGTCAAAGCAAACGAAAGCCTCATGATCCAAGCCAAAATCTGGCATTAACATAGCTTGATTCATAAAACTCAACACATCAAACCCCAGAAAAAACATCTCATAGGTATATACATCCAAGATTCACGGCCAGCATTGGCACCATAGTTCATATCAAAGACAAGGCTGACATCATCATAACATGTCATAAACATAGGACCTCAACTTTATGAACCATCACATCATATTCACAATACTGAGCCTTCAAGGCTTATGCATTCACTTTGCATTCCCGCAGCACTTCCACATACCTTGGTGCAGCAGCTTGAGCAGGCATCCTGGACCTAGTCGTTTACCTCAGTATGTATGTTGTGATCTAACCTGAAAACTCAGCTTCTGATTATTTTCCTCACAGACTGGAACATGTAGCCATATGCCATTGCATCCTCGGACCTGTTATAGAATAGCTTGGTTCTTACATCAAGCATGTCATGCTTTTAGACCGCCATTGATTCATGAAAGCAGCAGTTGTTTCTGGACTTGCAACATGCATCTCAAACCTGTCGTGCAGCTGCTTGGCCAGGGATCCTGGACGGATTCATTTACCTCAGTGTTAACCTTATGGCATGCATACTCAGTGCAACACCTTTAGATTTTCTTATGAACCAGTTATCTCGGTGCACTACTCATGGCCAGAAATTAAGTCCTCCGTCTTCTCTGCAGCAGACTTCTTGTTCTTCTTTCCTTTCAACTTCTTCGCGCTTGCAGGGCCTCAGTCTTACTTTCTTTCTGCTTTCCTTCCTTCTGAGGCTCTGCCTTTCTCTTCTGCCCTGCAGTACTAGTATTGTTCTTTTTCCCAGGAGCGCCGTCAGCTTTCTTAACAGGAATTCCGTCAAGTGAAGCTCTTGGGTCTCCTTTGCGAGCAACTCGGCCAGTGACTTCTGAGGCTTTCCTGGTTTGCTCTCTGATTTAGTCCCTTTCTTCCCCACACACACGTACCAGGCCACACCTTTTTCCCCCCAGCCAGACGATCCTCCCCTTGTATATCTGCTGCTGCGCGCCTGTTTTCCCGTCACACACACGGCTTCTTTCACGTGCTCAGCGGCCGCCTCTTCTGCGCCAGCTCGCCAGCTTCTCGAACTTCCCCTTCACGTGCTGGCCACCTCCAGAACCTCCACGTCCTTCTTGCCACTTAATTTTATATATATATTATTTTGCCTAAGATGGCCACCCCAATATGCTTCTTTTCACACCATGTCAAGGCATATTGGCCTCATCATCTTTAATTGCCCATGCCTCATGCCTTCAAATACTGACTCACGAGTGCCCATTGTATTTGGACGCGCCCAGAAATTCAGACGACGGAGCAGCTGAAACCATCCCCAGCTGACCTCTCACCGGACAGGCTTGTAACAAGCTCAACACCAAACCATTTCACCTGTACACCTGGCGACGCCCTCAAAAGCCAAACCCTCCACACGCCATACATCCCATATGTACACAGGCACTTAATCCCATGCATCTGGATTTGCATTTAATGGCCTCACATGCATGGTTTCACACCATAGACGTGCTGTGGCACGACACCGTGGGCCCCAATGATATAGCAAAAGCCAACCATAAGCCTTATATATATGAGTAGGAAATGGGCACCCACTTAAGTTGGGCGATTAGGCAAAGCCCTTGTGTATATATACAACTTTGATAATGTGAATGGGGAGAACCAATCATTCCTCAAGTGAAAAGCTTTCTTCTTTTCTTATGTGATTACTTTGAGTGTGATCTATTGAGTGTACATGCTTGTTGGTAGCTTCAATGTGGAGAGTGGTTTAAGCTTTCTAGCTTAACTAGAGGATTGGGAGTAAAGGAAGGGCTTAAACAAGAGGGATTGACACACATCTTGGCCTCTTTCACCTCTCCTATTGGGACTACCATGATCCAAAATAAGTGGATTGGCACTATCACTATGATTCCTTGTAAGAGGGCAAGAAGGTTCTTAACATGAATAAATAGTGTCGCTTTGCAAGGGGTGCTCTCGGAACTAATTTTGGATGAGCGAAGGAAGTAGAGCTATCATATTCTATTTTTCTCACTTTATCTTACCATTGGATACAAATCCTTGGTTCAATGTTAGGAAAATGTGTTCTAAAGTAGGATATTGAGTTGATTAGAGTGACTTTGTGTGTGATTTGCTAGTGGATTTGTGTGATTAGAGTAGCCTTTCTTTTTTACCTTACCCCTTTGTGCTTTGTGTCGATTAATTTAATCTATTCTTTGTCTCAAGGGAGTGATTGAATGAAGAGCAAGCTCTGTCGAGTGTGATTGAGTAGGCTCTGTCGGGTGTGATTGAGCTAGGGTATCTCTCCACTTGGTTGCTTTCATCATTACCATGAGCATTAGACTTAGATTAATTAGAAAACTAGTGTATATTAGAATTTTTATATTTTTAAAACCAAGATTAGCTTAATTTAGGCATTAACCTTTGTAGTTGTTTAGAAAGATTGAGTGAAAAATCTAGGCATTTGAGTGTTGTTAAGCATCACTATCATGTTAAAAAATAAAAAAACATTAAGAAAAACCTTGAAAAACCAAAATCCTCAAAAAGTTATGTTTATTGCTCACTAAAATTTTTAGATCGTTGACCAAGACCCGGACTAGCTAACTTTCGAATAATCAAATCTACATTTAGGTTATTGACTAGAGTTAAAAGTGGATAATAAGGTAATCTTCATTTCCACACACTTGAGCTGTAAAGAAGGGGGTTATCAAGGTACTAATCAAATTTTCTCTTGTAAAAGGGGTAAAGTTGTGTAAAGACCCCTAATATACATGGAAAGTACACAAAAGCTAGCACCACAACCTCCATCTTTTAAAGTATAGTTGGATTGTCGATCCCAAATTCGGATAATGAACCCCCAAATTATCAGATCCAATATCGATCCCAACTCATTAGTCTAGATTCATCAACCAAACTTCCAGATCATCCCATGTTTTAGATCGTTAGTTATCCGAATCAACCCTAAACTCATATTGTCTTGTTTACAAATTCTTACAAGATTGTGTGATTCGGGTCTCCATGATCATGTGATAGTGGATTACAAACATGGGATGCTTCGTGTTGTCTAGCCATTTAACTCAATCATAATATGAAGAATAAGACTAAAAAAGATTTGGTAGCAAAAACTCCCTCAGACCTTTTCCAAGCTACCCAAAATACCAATCATGTTCCCAAATGTAATGGGGTAACTCTGATACCAATCTATGTCATTATCCTAGAGTGTCAAATGCCTTACCATACCAAAAAAGATTATCACTTGCTTTATTAGCTCCACCACCTATGATATCAAGCTTATACACTAGCAATAATTGGTGTAACAAATAATTAAAGGGGAGTATATAGGGTTCCATTTCCTCCACATGTTTTACCACCATACTCTCCAGCATTGAGTATATAGATTTCTCTTACCTCGAGGTGTTTTACCACCATACTCTCTAGCATCGAGCATATAGGTTTCCCTTACCTCCACATGTTTTACCACCATACTCTCTATAACCAAGAACTACTATAATCAATCAAGTGTTAACTAAGGAAATTGTGAAAAATTTGGGGTCTTAAATCAAACGTGAACCAAACCTACCATTTATGGATAAACCCCAAAAATCTTTACCTAGTTACTATCTGTAAGGGAATTTTAAATTTTGGTACCCCAAGCAAGGGTTCTACCTTGGGGTAGTGATATCAACTCATCAGTACATAGATATCTAGTATAGTGTAGTGCTATCATTGTCAAGGACCACATGTAGTTACAAAATTACCAAGAATAATGCCTTCAATATTATGCATAAAAACCTTTATTAATCCAACCACCAGAATCAATATTCTCAATATACAAAAAGGAAAATTTAAGGTTATACCTTAATTATGTTCACAAGGCTACAAGCAAAGCATGTGTAAGAGCATTTGTAGTACATAAAGGAGATACTTGTGTTCACAAGGTTGCGAGGAAAGCATGTAAGAGAATTTAGGTGGTGATACACCTAACCCAATGATGAGGAGAAGACTGAAGAAAGTGGCTAAAGGAGGGATAGAGTCCTTGTTTAAAGTGACTCCAATGAGGATATATACAACCACCAATTCATCAACTACTCTTACCGAAAAAGATCCATAGACTTAGCAAACTACAATTAAGGTAAGCTATAGACAACACCAAAAGAGGCGAAAACCAAAGATTCAAAAGGAATAAGAACTTATCCTTATCCTAAACAAGAAATGGTTCAATTGGATGAAGCTACAAATATGGTATATGAGTTCCTACATAACTTTAAAGCTAAAATAAAGGTTAGCAAGGACACATAGATAATTTATCCAATATAGCATACACAACTTTTGGATATTCCAATCCAAATATTAAAACTTCTTAAAGAGAAATCAAGGAGGTTGGGAACCTAACTTGATGTCCCAAAATTTTAATGAAGGATGGCATTGACCATTGGACAAATTGATAACATCTCAAAAGTGATCATAAATAGAACTTTGGTACTCAAGGGATATTATACAGAGATTCCATGCAATTGCGGTACTTCCATCTAAAGACCCAATTACTAATTTATGAATTTAAGTCTGAATAACAATTTGTATGATTTTTATCACACACAATTACAACCTTTTTACTGCTACTTTATAAATTTTTGACATTTTTGGCTTCTCGGTTGATCCACATTAGCCAATTTTTCTCTGATACCAGCTGTGAGATCCCTATCCTCCCCACCGCATAACGAATTCAGGGGTGCTAGCAACAAAAGTAGCACTTCTTGCGCCAGGGTCCCTCATTTGAGGCCTTTCCCCACGGATGTGCGGACAAGAGACTAATCCCTCGGTTCTTCCAAATCCGAACCCAGAAAAACTTCCCTCGCTTGGAAAGCACAGGCGATTCATCCAGGATAAAATTTTACTCTAACGTAGTAAAAGCCTTAACTAACTGAACTGATCTGACCGAGCCCGTAAGTCCCATAGTCAAATCAAGGAAAATATTGGGATTTACTTCATCCATCATTCATAACAGAATTGAGTCTCAATTTTTCAGGATCCATCAGTCCAACCTAACCCCATCCAGTCTCATGGGTTAGTCAGCCGCCCAACCACTGTACTGATGGGATCCAAATTAAGAATTTGGTTGGGTTTTATCCCGGGTACCAGGGAAAAGAGTTCTCAGGCCCCCTAGCCTGATATTCATGCAAACTTAAAACTAGTCACACCACTTACACACCCAATATGAAATTGCCTTTTTCACAGATTCAGCTATCTTTAAAACAATCATTTAATGAAATCATTGTGTCAATGATCATAATCCTCAAAATCTCTGGTTGAATCCCTAATTCCAATCATTCTTTCATTGGTGTACCTATGGCATCATTGGCAACCAGAACGCTCACCACCGGTCCACTCAGGGGGCCTTTTCGATAGTTCCTAGCGCACAGTAACCGGCAATATATTCACATAACAAAATGGAATTTTCGTTGAAGATCAGCAAGATCAACCAACGGATCCATATAAAAGAGCCATGGACTCATCCGTTGTGGACCAGCAAGGTCAATCAACCAGATCCATGCCCAAATTCATAAAACAACTCTTACTCCTTGTTCCAATATCTTCCACGACGCACGTGCAGGTATCTTTGGTGACCTAGAGCCCGAGCACCGTATGGTCAGCACCCTCTAGGATCCTTCGTAGAGTTAAGTGACCTAGCGCTTCACTCATAGGCCACTTTCTTAGTCCCTCATCCACCGGCGGAAGCTCACCAGTTTAATCAAGGCTAGTCAAGACCTCGACCGACCTTACTACACGAGACGTCCTCCATTGACTCTCTGTCAGCTGTTACAATTTTATCAGATTGGGTCTCCATGACCTCAGTCACAAGACGGTCAAAATGCTTCCCCAGCATTCTTGACATAAAATAGTATTTTAAAAACAGGTCATAAATACAGTTTCTATAACAAACTCTCATCTTTCCGCATTGTTTCACATCAATTCTCATTTATTTCATATGTATTCCCATTCTCATCACATCATTTCCCATTTCACCACATCTTTTCTCATTGATCCACATCAGATCTCATCTACTCGCATCTACCCATATCCACATCTCATCACATCACATTCATTCATATCTCATCCATTCAGACCACATCACATTCACTCACATCATATCTTATTCATTTTACCTCACATCTCATTCATTCACATCTATCCTGATTCACATCCCATCACATCACATTCATTCATATCCATCATATTCACATTCATTCATACCCATCACATTCACATTCATTCACATTCATTCATATTCATCACATTCACATCCACATATTTTTATGACACATCACATCTCTTTTCATCACATCACATTCTTTCACATACACATCTATATCCATTCTTTCACATATTCACATCAATTCTTTCACATATACATTCACATCCATTCTTCACATATACATTTATATCCACTTATATCCCATATCATTCATTTACATCCGGATTTACATGACATCACATCTGATCCATTCATTCCCATCTATCTGATTCACATCTCATCTCATCTCATCACATCTATTCACCTCACATTCTCATCACCTCTATTCACATCACATCCATCCATCCATCCATTCATTCACATCTATCTGATTCACATCACATCTATTCACCTCACATTCTCATTTCTATTCACATCACATCCATCCATCTATTCACATCTACCTGATTCACATCACATCTCATCACATCTATTCACCTCACATCTCATCACCTCTATTCACATCACATCCATCCATCCATTCACATCTATCTGATTCACATCACATCTCATCACATCTATTCACCTCACATCTCATCACCTCTATTCAAATCACATCCATCCATCCATTCACATCTATCTCATTCACATCACATCTCATCACATCTATTCACCTCACATCTCATCACCTCTATTCAAATCACATCCATCCATGCATTCACATCTATCTCATTCACATCACATCTCATCACCTCTATTCACATCACATCCATCCATCCATTCACATCTATCTCATTCACATCACATCTCTTATTGCATGGCCTATACAAGATGGATGTATTTGAGAAGTTACAACATGATGCTTGCTTAGTTTCTATGACGTGCTATGAGTGATGTAGAATTATGGCATGCACAATTCGGCCATCTAAATTATGGCAGTTTGTTATGCCTTCAAAGGCATAATATGGTGTCTAAGTTGCCAACTCTTGAGACCTCTGCTAGACATGTAGGTGAGGGGTGTATTCTTGGTAAAATGTATCAGGCATCATTTCCAAAGGATGGATCTGTGAGAGCTGTTAAGAAATTATAGCTTATACATAGTGATGTATGTGGTCCTATGAGGACACCATCTATTTGGAGATATCTCTACTTCGTCACTTTTACTGGATGATTACTCCAGATATAGCTGGGTGTATCCACTAAAGAAGTAGAACGCAGTAAGCTTGATGATAAGGCAGTTAAATGCATATTTGTGGGATACAGTTCAGAAAGCAAGGGATATAAACTCTACCATCCGGCGCCTCAAAGTAGATTTTGGTAAGTAGAGATGTTGTTTTTGTCGAAAACTCAATTCAGCCCATGCTTTCATGCAAAAAACAGTAGAATGTATGCTCATAGGACATGTTTGATTCGATCCTACCTTTGTTTAATGGAGGGCAGACATATATAGAGCAATTGAATGCTCAACCCAGTGCTAAAATTCAGCCTTTGCAGGTGCAAAATCAGCCTGCAAATCAGCCTTTTGATGAGGTAATTTATTGAGGATGTAGTGGATGAGGAGAGAGCAGACATAGAAGAATCTAGACGTATGCCAAACTGGCTTATGCAGACATTGAGAGATAGCAAGTTGGCAGCTCCTTTACCTAGCAGAACTCGTGCGCAGGTTCTCATCATGCAGATTCATGTTCTCATTTCTACTTTATGTAATGTGAGGAGGAACCTGTTTCCTTTGAGGAAGCACAGGATGATGATCATTGGATACATGCTATGTAGGATGAGTATAACTCTATACTCAAGAATGACACCTGGTATTTGATAGATCTACCTCATGGCAAGAAGGCCATTGGTACTAAGTGGGTTTACAAGCTAAAACGCAAAGTAGATGGCAAGAAGGCCAGACTTGTTGCAAAGAGGTATACCCAACAAAAGAGCATTGATTATGATGAGACCTTTACACCCAAAGTATCAATGCTACCATCTGCTTTGCAACCAAGTATGCGTGAATCTTCTTATACCATGCTCTAGGAGCCTGCTTAAGACCATAAAGAGTCTTTTTTAACCTGCATACTTTAGACTCTTCTCCTTTCATAGAAAAACCAAGAGGCTGCAATACATACACCTTCCCACCATTCAAGGATGTAATCTTAATGTCCAACTGATGTACATTCCACCGTTCAAGGATGAAATCTTAATGTCCAACTGATGTACATTCCACCCATGATGTGCTGCCAAAGCAATGAGATACCTAATGGTAATCATACGAGATTTGGGTGTAAAGGTCTCATCATAATCAATGCCCTTTTGTTGGGTATACCTCAATGCTACCATCTGCTTTGCGTTTTAGCTTTGGGTATACCTCTTTGCAAAGAGTGATCAATGCTACCATCTGCTTTGCAACCAAGTATGCATGAATCTTCTTATACCATGCTCTAGGAGCTTGCTTAAGGCCATAAAGAGTCTTTTTCAACCTGCAAAACCAAGAGGCTAGAACACATACACCTCCTCATGTAAATCACCATTCAAGGATGCAGTCTTAATGTCCAACTGATGTACATTCCACCCATGATGTGCTGCCAAAGAAATCAGATACCTAATGGTAATCATACGAGATTGGCGATTTGGCCCTTGGTTTTCAATTGCTGCATAAATCTGTCCTGTTTCCTCTTCCACTACTTCTGCTATTGTGACTGCTCTGGCTGCTGCTGCAGTCTGAGGCGGAACTTTTTCTATTTGGTTTCCAGTTATGGGAAGGAGTTTTGAGGCTACGCTGGATAGAGGTAGATGGCTGAGCTAGAGTTCTCCTAGGATTGCCTTGATTTTGACAAGATGGACCCAGTTATGGGAAGGAGTTTTGAGGCTGATCTGGACAGAGGCAGATGGCTGAGCTGGAGTTCTCCTGGGATTGCCCTGATTTTGACAAGATGGACCCTGATTTGACTGATAGGAAGGGGCTGGTCTCTGCACTCTCGATCCTTGACTGCCCTGTCCCCTTGACATGGCAGGAGTCGGGGAGTATTTCAGTCGGTGATCGTATGATTACCATTAGGTATCTCATTTCTTTGGCAGCACATCATGGGTGGAATGTACATCAGTTAGACATTAAGACTGCATCCTTGAATGGTGATTGTGACATGAGGAGGTGTATGTATTGCAGCCTCTTGGTTTTGCTATGAAAGGAGAAGAGTCTAAAGTATGCAGGTTGAAACAGACTCTTTATGGCCTTAAGCAGGCTCCTAGAGCATGGTATAAGAAGATTCATGCATACTTGGTTGCAAATGATTTTTGCAAACAACAATCCAACAGAGAGTACCCTCTATGTGAAGAGAGGAGTAAGGACACATTTCTGGTCATCGTTCTATATGTTGATGACATGTTGCTCTCACGAGACCCGATATAGATCAAATTTCACCCTTTAAGGCTGATTTGCAGTCATCGTTTGAGATGTCATATTTGGGGCCCTTGCATTACTATTTGCGGATTCAATTTATGCAGCGCAATGATGGCATTGTTATGTTGTAGTCTAAACATATACAGAAGCTATTGAAGCGGTTTAATCTTGAAGACTGTAAACTTATGGCTACACCTATGGAGATAGGTACTCGACTTAGTCTTCAAGATGTAGGAGACTCTTTTGATGCTAGTTTGTATCAGTAGGCTATTGGATCCCTTCTTTATATGTGAAACATGAGGCAAGATATACAGTATGCGGTCTCACAGTTGAGCAGATTTATGCATAATCCAGGTAAGAAGCTTGGCAGGCTGCTAAGTGGGTTTTTCGCTATTTATATGGCACTCAGTATTTTGGATTATTTTATCCAAAGGGGGATGAGTCATAGCTGCATGCTTTCAGTGATTCAGATTGGGCTGGATGTTATGACACACAAGTGTCCACTAGTGGGTTTTTCTTTCACCTTGGTGATTCATGTAAATCATGGCTCAGCAGAAGCAGCCTACAAGTGGCCACTTCCGCTGTGAAGCTGAGTACAAAGCAGGTTTTGTTGAAATATGCAAGTGAATGGGTGTGTGCGTGAACAAGTCCTTAGCTAGAGATTGTAAAAGGGAGTTCGTAATTGAGTGGATAGCAGTGAAAAGGTGAGAAGAATCCACTAGATAAGAGAATCAAGGGTATCATGAGTGAATCAAGGGTATCATGAGTGAATATAGGGGTGTGGAAAGATTTTAGGAAAAGGTGTCCCCAAATGTAGGGGAACTGGCAAAAATTAAAGAGAAATCAAGGGAGTGGGTGCTTGGCACTTTGTGGATGTAAAAGCTATAAATTGAGGCATTGGCCTAATGAGAATGTGTTGGTATTTAATCTCCCATGCCTACTCTATTGCATTGAGTGAATTGTTCACTAATCACTAATCACTAATAACTACTCTATTGCATTGAGTGAATTGTTCACTAATCACTTGGTAATCACATGCTTAATCATGTCTTGCCTCATATTTGATCCACCATAGCCCACTCTTGCTTGCATTTCTAACATGGTATCAGAGCCTAGGTCTAGGGTTAGGTCCACATTAGCTTAGTGATGAGATTAGGCATGGTTTTAGTAATTCCTAGTAAATAGGATCTGGACCTACAGCTGTTGGAGGAGCTCCCTCTCCCTTCACACACATCCTTTGCCCAAGCCCTTTTAGAGGCACAAACTAGACCCATTTCTCCACTTGTAGCTCAAAGGGTATGGTAAAATTCAACCAGATCGGCGAAATTAGCAAGCGATAGTAAATTTGCCAAAAACGCTCCATACGATGAGCTTGTTTAGAATTTATCTAATTCTCCAACTAGACTTGGGGGTTTTCAAGCATGCTCTACAAGCTGGTGAAGACGGTTTTTGATTTCATCAAGCCCATAGTGAGATCGAGCACTGTGCACAGTCAAGAAAGTGCCTCTGTTAATCACTTGATTAATCCTTCATTAATGCTTCAATCTTGATGTTTGTGGGCTCAAAACATATCTGGACACATTTATCTACTACTATCTTGAAGCATTTTGAGATTAGATTTGTGCAAGTGGATCAATTGAAGACTCCAAGTGGGGATAGCTTTCTGCACAATGAACAGTGAGGCACCTTTTCCTCCTAGAATCTACTAGAGCAAGGAAGTTGATTTTAAGTTGCATAAGATAGAAAGAGCTCTACTAGAGCAAGAGAACAAGGTCAAAGAGAAGAAAGAATTGGACCCAACAACTCGAGAGGAGAAAGCACTCTACACCTGAGGAGGCCTCACACGAGGACGAGGACGAGGAAGAGGCAGGGGAGGAGGAAGGACCTTCACTTGCCACAACTGTGGGAAGCCAGGACACATGGTTAGAGACTGCTACAGCAAACCAAATGAAGAAGGATCGGCATCGGAAAACTTCATGGAGACTCTCAAGGAAGAGGAGTCAGAATATCTTCTCTGAGAGAGAAAGAGAGAAACCCCACAACCCAATGTAACCTGCCCCAATAGAGTAAAACCACCTTCTGAGCCACCGATGATGTAGGCCATGTGGTAGATGTATGTGTGAGCACTTTAGTCAAAGTTACAGGCACTTGTAGTAGCCTTGGACAAATAGAGAGAAAGTGTTGACAAGGACTATGAGTTAGGGACTTGAGGCACTGGTCGCGGGCTACCAAGTAAGAGGGAAACTTGGTAGAGGGTCCATGTGTGCTAGAATTATTCACTTGAGGGGAGGTGTTGAAATATGCAAGTGAATGGTGTGTGCAGGAACAAGCCCTTAGCCGGAGATTGTAAAAGGGAGTCCATAATTGAGTGGATAGCACTGAAAAGGTGAGAAAAATCTACTAGATGAGAGAATCAAGGGTAGCATGAGTGAATATAGGGGTGTGGAAAGATTCTAGGAAATGGTGCCCCAGATGTAGGGGAGGTGGCACAAATTAAGGAGAAATCAATTGGCACCTTGTGGATGTAAAAGCTATAAATTGAGGCATTGGCCTAATGAGAATGTGTTGGTATTTGATCTCCCATGCTTACTCTATCGCATTGAGTGAATTGTTCACTAATCACTTGGTAATTACTTACTAATCATATACTTAATCATGTCTTGCCTCATATTTGATCCACCATAGCCCTCTCTTGCTTGTATTTCTACCAGCTTTAACAGCAGCTACAGTTGAGTGTGTGTGGCTTAGACGTCTTATGGTGTGTGGGATGGGGAGCTTATTAGAAAAGCAAGACTAGATAGATGCTACATGTCCTTATCCCTTAGTAATGATTTCCTAAACTCCAAGGTTAAGGTGATAAGATCTATAGTTCTCTCTGTTCACTTTCCTATTTTATACCTTCTTGAAAAAACCACCCAAAAAGTTAGAGAGGGGTGGTCCCACACTGATTCTCAGATCTTCCAACTCCCTACAATTATGTAGGTATAAAATAAATCTAGAAAGATAGCTTCCAACAAGTGGTCCACTCCCTAGTAAAAGCTTGGGTCTCGACAGCTATGAAGAGTATACTCAAAAGCTATAGATATACATTATAAATGAGAAGTAGTAAAAAGGTGGAGAGATTGGTCGATGAGGGAAACCAGAATTTTCAAGAAGACCTAGTAAGGAAAAAGACAGAACTAAAGAGAGAAGAAAAGATTAGCTACTAACATCTGATAACCCCTAATTTTGGTACCAAAATAGTATCAACAAAGTGTTCTAATTATCTTATCAACCTTTGTTGGGATTCATGTCTGTGAAAATATTATTGTAATATGTTTTTACCACTTTGTAAGTGATTAGCTTATTAGTGGGTCTGCAAACATGTAAAAGCCAATGTACATTTAAACATTTGCTCCTTACTTTGGTAGTATGGGAATCTTAGTAAACTAGAAGAATAAAGCCTGAAATTTGAACTTTATGGTAAAGAAAGATGTACGCTTTTTGAAAATTAATAAAATATGACAAGAAAAGGTGGAAAGTTGGTTAAGGGAGATGCATGGCTTACTCTCTCTTTTAAAAAGGGAAGAGAGGATAAAGAAAGATGTATGCTTTTTGTAAATTAATAAAATATGACAAATACAAGTGGAAAGTTGGTTGAGGGATTACACGGCTCTCTTTCAAAAAGGGAAGAGGACACTTTTTTCAAACTCTCTTTCTCTTTCTCTTCTTGTTCTTGTTCTTGCTCTATCTTGTGCAACCATGCCTCCATCTAGTGATCACTTTCCTATTTTATGTCTTAAAAAAAAAAACCACCCAAAAATTCCGAGCGGGGTGGTTCCACATTGACCCTCAACTCTTCCAACTCCCTATAGTCAAGAAGGGTATAAAATCAATCTAGGAAGATAGCTTCAACTCCACAGCAAAAGCTTGGGTCTAAGCTATGAAGAGGATACTCAAAAGTTCTGATATACATTAAAAGAGAAGTAGGAAAATTAAGAACCCTCAAAAGAGAGAAACAAATGCTAAGGTGTAGGAGCTGGAGAGAGATGAGGGGAACCAGAATTTTCAAGAAGACCTAGTAAGGAAAAAGATAGACCTAAAGAGAGACGAAAAGATTAGTTGCCATTGTCTAATAACCCCTAATTTTGGTACCAAAATAGTATCAACAAAGTGTTCTACATCGGTAAAATTAATTATTTTATGAAACTTTGTTGGCATTTATGCCTTTGTGAAAATCTTATTGTAATATCTTTTTACCACTTTGTAAGTGATTGACTTATTAGCGGGTCGACAAAATATGTAAAAAGCCAATGCACATTTTAACATGTGCTCCATGGGAACCATGTCATAACTAGAAGAATAAAGCCTCAAATTTGAACCTTAGGATAAAGAAAGATTTACGCTTTTGGAAATTAATAAAATATAGCAAGAAAATGTGGAAAGTTGATTGAGGGAGTTGCATGGCTAAGTCTCTCTTTCAAAAAGGAAAGAGTGCACTCTTTTCAAACTCTCTTTCTCTTCTTGTTCTTGCTCTACCTTATGCAACCATGTCTCCATTTAGTGATCACTTTCCTATTTTATGCCTTCTTGAAAAAACCACCCAGAATGTCTAAGCGAGGTGGTTCCACACTGACCGACAGCTCTTCCAACTCCCTATAATTAAGAAGGGTATCTCCCCAGCAAAAGCTTGGGTCTTAGCTATAAACAGGATACTCAAAAGCTATTAATATATGTTCAAAGTGAAGTAGGAAAAATAAGAACCCTTATAGAGAAAAAAAATGCTAAGGTGTGGGAGCTAGAGAGACTAGTTTTTGAAGAGGGAAACCAAAACTTTCAAGAAGACCTAGTAAGGAAAAAGACAGAAGAAAAGATTAGCTGTTAACATCAATTTTGGTACCAAAATAGTATCAAAGTGTTCTACATCGACAAAATTAATTATTTTATCAACCTTTGTTGGCATTTATGCCTTTGTGAAACTCTTATTATGATTTATATTATCTTTTTGCCACTTTATAAGTGATTGCCTTATTAGTGGGTCTACAAATATGTAAAAGCCAATGAACATTTAAACATTTGCTCCTTTCTTTGGTAGCATGGGAACCTTAGTCAAATAGAAGAAGAAAGTCTCAAATTTGAACCTTAGGATAAAGAAAGATGTATGCTTTTTGGAAATTGAGAAAACATGGCATGAAAATGTGGAAAGTTGGTTGAGGGAGTTTCACGCCTAATTCTCTCATTCAAAAAGGGAAGAGAGGATGAAAGAAAGATGTATGCTTTTTGGAAATTAATAAAATATTGCAAGAAAAGTTGGAAAGTTGGTTAAGAGAGTTGCACGGCTAATTCTCTCTTTCAAAAAGGGAAGAGTGCACTCGCTTCAAACCTATTTCTCCCTCTCTTCTTTTTCTTGTTTTATTTTGTGCAATCATGTCTCCATTTAGTGATGATTTAGAGTGAAATCAAGCAAGTTGATGAAAATAGCTTAGTTGTGCGTGTAGTTTTTGGCCATTTTCTTCTGTTAATTACCTTCCTTAATCCTTCCCAAAGCTTAGAGCAAAGCTCTTAGCCTAATACTTGGCTAGCTTTTACCTCAAACTAGACTACAAAAACATGCATATTCATTGTTGGTACCTTCATTGAGAGAAGTAGGCTTTGGAAGGTGCGCAAAGAAGGATTAATGCAAAGCTTTAGTGGTTCTATTCTTTAGTTTCTTCTAGTACTATCAATTTTAATTTTCAAGGAGGTGGAGATAGCCATGCCATTATCTGAGCTAGATTGAGAGAAATTAGGCAAAGAGTAGATGATGCACACACGTATCACAAGCTTCCTAAGGAAAGGGCCATGAGTATAGAGTGTGGTAGGGCATCAAGCATTATTGGTTGTGCAGAGAAGACAAGCACGCCCACTTGACAAAAGTGTATCACATCAAGAAGAAGCAAGTCAACAATTTTCAAATGCATAGGTTAAAGTCCAAGCCTCCATGCATAGGTTAAAGTCCAAGCCTCCATGCTAGACTTGGTTGCCACATGAACTCTAATGCTCAGAGGAGAGAGGAACTGTGGTGGCTACTTGAAAATTGTCCTTTATCTCCATGCTTCATGAGACGGCAATCATACATGAGGCTCACCAAGCTCACAGGTAAGAAGCGAAAGAAGAAAATGATGGCGCCCTTAAGAAGCGAAAGAAGAAAATGATGGGGCCCTCAAGAGCACTACCTATGCAACACTGTACATGTGTGGATATGTTCGAAGCAACTATGCCAGCCACATCATACACATCCATGCATCGCCTAGCGGTCAAGAAGTAGCAGATGGACTGAGGCGAGATGTTATAGAAGACACCATCCACAAATCATCCACTTGCAGAAGAGCAAGTTGTTTTGTGAAGACCATATATCGCTTGGATAAGGTTTGCAATAGCCTTAATTCAGAAAGGTTTACAAGATGGTGGGTGTGTGAATGTTCTGTGCAATCTGCTATTCGGAGTCGATGTCGAGGCACGAGATATCTGATGCCGAGCACACCAGGGGGAGGACTCACGAGAATCTCTCAAATATACTAAGCGTAATAAAATATTTGAGGCCGGAGCTAGTTTTCTTTTTTAATGAAAGCCAAAGAATTCAAGCTAGTTTAAATTTCAAGTATCACCGTTACGCGGCTAATTGCAGAGCAGCGTGTCACAGTGTTGAGAGACTGCAACCACCAAGGATGTGGGCTGTAAAGCTGCCGCGTCCCGTCAGGCTTCAGGTGGATCCAACGGCTGCGATTGCATCCCTGTGTCCCACTCCCTGAGGAGGGGGATCTTAGATTCTCTGTGCCGGCACGGCACCGGCAGCCTTGGTCGTGGCGGTGGCGTGAATAGCTCTACCCTCTAGGAGTCTAGTTATGCTCTAGTGTCATCGCTTTGGAGCTGCCATCTTGCAGCACAATTGGGGCTTTCCCTTAATTAGGGTTCGGTAACAATCAGGATCGCGGCAATTCGGCTTAGCGGGTTTGGATATGGCAATTACGATTCTAGCATGGTGGCAAATAAGGGTTTGGAATCCCTAATCATGTCTGATTAGGGGTGTTTTCTTAAATTAGGGTTTGACAGTGTTTAGGGTTCGCAGATTCTGTGGCCCACCTTACAGGAAAAGAGGTAGGAATTTGCCCTTTTCTCTTCTTCCGCCAGCAATGGGTCATGCCTTCGCTGGAGGGTTGACACATTCTCTAAGGTTTGCCCCACCATCACACAGAAAAGCAAGATGGTGAGATGCCCTCCCCTCAGAGCTCGCTACCTATAAATAGGACGAAAGGAACCTTGAGCATGCACAGGGTTTCTCTTGCAGTCCAATTAGGGTTTCTGTGTAGATCAAATCAGGGTTTCTGTGGCTTTCGTGTACGTCAAATTAGGGCATCTGTTTACCTTGGATTCCTTGACTCTCTTCTGCGTCTGTGCCCTTTAGGTTTCTGTTTTTGTGCCTTTTCTGCCACTAGGGTTAGGGTTTCTGCATAGCAAGGGTATGGCATCCAGGCGCATAGGAATCGCATTGGATTTCTCCGCGGGCAGTAAGTATGCTCTGGAGTGGGCATTGAAGAACATAGTGAAGGAAGGAGACCATCTCATCTGCATCATTGTCAACAAGAAGCTCAAGGAGGTGGGCGAGATGCATTTGTGGGAAGACGGCGGATCTCGTAAGTAGTAAATGCTCTACTGTTTTTGATCTTCTGAATCAGGGATTAGTGCTGAATTTCGGGGTCATTCTGTCCGTCAGTCATGGGCTTTGATCGTCCCTGACTGACCCGCTGAGGCAGGATTCACAAGCTTCCTGCCGGAAGCTGTGGCTACCCTGGAAGAGCACGATTGGTAATCGTATGCAATATGCATTTGCAGGCCTCAGGCCTAGACCCCAGTCCAATTCCCGGCCGCCCGCCCCGGTTTCTGTCTTCAAAACAGGATTAACAAGCCGGGAGCTGTGGCTTCAATGCAGGATTCACAAGCTTTTGGCTCAAAGCTGTGACCCACTGGCAGTGTTCACAGAAAACCTTTTCTTTTTTTGTTCAAAACTTAAAGCCTTAAGATTTTGGAGGTTTCTGTTGAGAATTTGCATTGAATTTGGCAGATTTTTCAATAGTGAGAAAGGGAAATCCACGGGTAGAAGCCAGAATGCTGCAGGTCCTGATGTCTTGAGTTCAACCTCATGTCTGCTTTAGGTCGGAAGCATTTTGATGGAGCAGATGCCTGGGGCCGCATCTTTGTGCTGCTGAATCAAGACCTGCTGGGTGGCATGTTCTGAACCAAGCCTAAGGCTGGTTACAGACTAGCAGCCCAGCTCCCACCCATCCCCCTTTTTAGCTGACACCCTTGTAAAGGGGAAGATCTTCCCCACCCAGATGCCTCATGGACTGGGAGTCTCCCCTGTCCATCCCCTGCCCAACCTGCAGTTTTAGCTGACACCAAGAGTCCAGTCTTAAGTTTAATGAATGGGTTTTTAAATCATTTAATATAACTGTGTAAATAGGTACTTTATGGCTGCTAGTGAATGACTGTTTTTAGTATATGAATGAGGTGGCATAAGTTGATTGGCATGTGTTGATGCATGAGGCTGTTAATAGTGGGTTGTGCTATGAACCCTACCGATCTGGCATCAGCATATGCATTCTTGTTCTCTCATTGGTGCATACACTTTTCGTGTTCGTGCACTGTCGACGTGAGCATGTTTGTGGTGGATGTTCTTTTTGGACCTTGTTAAAAAAAGGTAAATCAAGCTTTGACCAGGGGTTTTGTCTCTCCAGCATTGATCCCTCTCTCTGAATTTGCAACCCATGGGGTTTCTACAAAGTACGGAGTTGCCCATGATCTACAGACCCTCACTGTACTGGAGCACGAGGCACGAGAGAATCAGGTGGGATCTCTGGCTATTCCTACCACCTCATCTTGTTCATTTTCCTTTGGGGTATTCCATCATGTTCCCTGCATTGCGTAGTCCCATGCAGCCATCAACTTTTTCCTTCAATATCTGCTTTACTCCATGTTGTTACCTGCATAGCATAGAGTCCCTACTGGCTCTTGTTACTTCTAGATGAGGTAGTCATGCTTATCAGTCTCTCAGTATGTGTAATGTGTGGCTTCGTTCTGCTCATCATGAGCCTCATGGCATTCTACTGTGGGATAGGTGGCTTAGTTATGCCCATGCTTCTGTGTGCATGCAGCTCGAGGTTATCTTCAAGATATATTTGGGGGATGCAAGGGAGAAGGTTTGCGACGCAGTGGTTGATCTACCTCTAGATTGTATAGTGATGGGGAGTCGAGGCACGGGGACAATAAAGAGGTATGTGTCTTTGGGGGTCAGTCTTTAAATTTGAGTGCACATGAGAAACAATTGCTTAATTCAGATTTCAACTGTTTCATGTGCAGGGCAATGCTAGGTAGCGTCAGCAATTACGTGGTGAATAATGCTCCCTGTCCTGTGACTGTTGTAAAACTTCCGATTGATATCAGTGCATCTGATGGCTATGCCAGATGAGAGTTGTAAAACATCCAACCATTTTTTGTAAAGGGCAGTGTACATATGGGCAGGGAACATTGTGAAAGTCTTCTTTTTTCTTTTTGGCATCCTATGCCAAGCTACCTTGTTTTCGTCTGAGTGTAGATTCATACTGCAAATTTGGTTTTGCGGTGACTCAAAGGCAATATGTTTACACTTTTTTTTTGTAAAAGGCTATGTTCTATTGCTTCACTTTACAAAGAAAGAAGTCCTCAAAGAATAGGCAAACTTATTCAAAAGCAGTCACAGACGCTAAAAGCACTGAAAAACAAAGCCGATTGGCCATCATCTATCTAAAGCATCGCTATAAAAACAGTCTACATTTGAGTGGCAATTTACTATGCCAAATTTTCTTTAGGTTTTGTTTTTTGTCTTAGTGAGGAGCAAAATTTTATTAACTTGATCAACAAACCAAGGCGTAGGAATAATTATATCAAAGTAACCAAAACTTGAGGGAAAGAGAATCTAGGATAAGGTCCAAAATCTACCCTATGGAAAATCCAATTCTTTGTTCCTTCACCATCTAGAACAACCGTAAGGAGTAACAGGTTGCAATTGTTCTTGTAACATACGACATAAAGGTCTGTAGTGCATACCCAAGTGCCAATAGCTTTGAGCTGGAAGAAAGGACAAAACATTTCCTTCAACATCAACGCCATCTCACACACACACACACACACACACACACACGCACGCACACTCCCTCCCCCCTTACCCTTGCCTTTGAAAAACTCTCTCTCTCTCTCTCTCTCTCTCTCTCTCTCTCTCTCTCGATTCTCTTGAGGTTGTATCAGTTCTTCCTTGAGGCAACATAAGGTATGCTATTGGAGCCACTTGGCCCCTTGAGAGGTGTTATTTGAAGAACATTAACCTTAAATAATAACCTAACTATTGATAACCATAAGCTTGGCTCACATCATCAACTTTCCTCATGTATAGGAAGAACTTGGACAAGATTACGTACTTTAAACACTCACATTCTAAAACATTTTGTTGAGCATGGGTTTTGTGGTGACTTCTACAAAAGGCTCTTTTGCAAGCATAGGTGAGGTGAATTTAATAGAAAGCTATATAGGGTGGAAGCATAGGGTGATCTAGCAAGATGTGGAAGCATGGTCTTATGGGTCAAAATAAGGTAAGGAAAAGTTCATTTCAAAAACAAAAAAGTCAATACTTCTGGATGTGATATTGATTGACAAAGGGTTGGAGTTGCCCAACAAAGAGACTTTGACTAATTTCTTTCCAAATAGTGAGTAGTTAAAGAGAATTCATGCAAGCCATTATAATTGAGCTAGTTCATTTCTAGAGAAATTTGGAGGCATAGAATGAAAGAGGATGCGTTAGGGGATTTGGGAGGTCTTTTTGAGAGAGAGAGAGAGAGAGAGAGAGAGAGAGAGAGAGCTTCAAGTTCTCTAACCTTGGGAAGACATATCTTACCTAAAGTTTTTTTTTTAAATTTCTTTATTTCTCTCTTGCACATCTCTCTCTCTCTCTCTCTCTCTCTCTCTCTCTATATATATATATATATATATATATATATATATATATATATATATATATATATATATATATATATATATATATATATATATGCTTCACTCCTCTCCCACACTAACTTATTTATAACACTTCAAGGCAATAGAAAAATCTCGAACAGTCTTTAAAAAAACCTTGAACGATCTGCGTTGGTTCCACACTAACTTTTTGAAAAAAAAGCACCTATGAATGGTGCCTTTTATTAATGCTTCGATTGCTTTTCCTAACTAATTAATGTAAAAACTGTCAAAAGTTGTGTAAGAGTGAAACCTTTATGCAAGAATGCCATTTGGAGTTACGGTTTTGATTTGTAAGAGTGGAATGTAAGTGCAAGAGTGTGTAGGTGTTCATAGTGTGACATTTAGAGATTCGAACCCAAGAATGTAAATTAAAGTGATTTATTTCAACCATTGCACCACATGAGCCTCACTTGCAGACCCTGTGCACAATAGAAACTAGATTTGTTGTAATGTTAGTGGAACATGAAGTATGTGTGTTAAGTACTTCATTTTGTCATCTTACATAGACAATGGTATTTTATCAACATGCGTAATGAGGTACCATCGATTTTATATAATTTGGTTTTTTATTTTTTACATGTCTTTAAATCACTCACTTTGATTGGTCATGTGGTTAGAGGTGCCAAAATCCACATACCAAAACATCTCCTGATCTTGACATATCTCCTATTGTAGAAGTGAGCATATGATACTATATCACAAATAACTTCTTACTTCTTACCACCACCCTTCTGTTTACTTTTGATAATGCATAGCGGAACTTTTCACTTTGATATCATTCTACTTTTTATATTAGAGTTTTTTGCCATGTCCGCACTTTAATTTCTTTGCCAACCACCTCGGCCTCTTTGGCTCCCCCTTTCTCTAGAGTGGCCTCTTCCACTTGTTTGAGATTGATTTTCTTGTTGTTGTTGTTGCTGTCCATGACTTTGTTTTCAAAAAGGATTCTACCTTGGCCTTTAGATGATGATCTGCCTCTACCTCTATCTGTATTTGAGTAGAAGGCTTGCTCATTTTAATTTTTAGAGGATGAATCTTCCCTAATATTCATCTCCTCATGGATGAGAAGAGTGTTCTTAAAAATCAACAAAGTTCTCTCGAACTCCAATGGAAGTCTAAAATTGGGTGTATTTCTTAGCAAGATCACTCAAGGCCACCAAAACCACTCAAGGCCACACTCAAACCATATTATGGTGATCCAATAGAAGTAAGGGCATTTGCAAGTCCTTTAATCTTCTTTAAGTAATCATTTATACTCATCTTTTCTTTGGTCACATTATACAGCTTTTGTTGTAGTTGCATCTTTGGAGCTTAGGTGTTTGTGCATCTTGTATAATGCACAATCATAGAATTTGTCACATTGACACAGACAATTAGTGCAACACCTTTTTGGCTCTTTCATGTCATGCTTTATATGTTTGCACCTACTGTGGGGTCAACTTTTCTTTAGCAATTTTCAAGATTCATATTATCACTTGTGATAACACTCCCAATATCCTTTTCCCATAAGAAAATTGGTCATCCCCATCAATGAATGTAACATAATATATATAACGTGCAATTTTTATAGTTTTGGTGGTCCTTATATATTTGAATCTATAACATCTAATAATGGCCTTGCACTAACGTGCTTTTCATAACGGGAAAGCATGTTCCAACTTGGCATGCTTACTTTATGCATACCATCAACCTTAAACTTCGGCAAACTTGTAACATTATTTTGGGACTCCATAGACTTCAGTCTGCTGTTGTATATTCATATGACCAATGTCCTTATGCCATATATGTCAATATCTGTAATGATGCCTATCCCATGTGTAAACATGGCTATCTTCACCTCATGCATGCTCACATCCAAAGTAAACATCCTTCCATTTATGTTACCCTTTGCAACCAAGTGGCACTAGTTTTTGAAGTCTTCCATAAAACATCCTTGAGGATTGAACCTCACTTATAGACCCTACTCAACTATAAGTGGCACTAGTTTTTGAAGTCTTCCATAAAACATCCTTCAGGATTGAACCTCACTTATAGACCCTACTCAACTATATGTTCAACTATATGTTCAATAGAAACAATGTTCTTCATAATATATTTGGAACATGAAGTACATTTACCAAGTACTTTATTTTGCCATCTTGCATAGACAATGGCACTTTACTAGCATGTGCATTGGGGTGTGTAGTATCATCACCTATTTTTACATACCTTGGTTTTTTTTTTAATGTCTTTGAATCACTTATTTCCATGACTGGTCATGTGGTTAGAGGAACTAGAATCCACATACCTAACATGTCTTTAAATCACTCACCTCCATGACTGGTCATGTGGTTAGAGGAGCCAGAATCCACATACCAAACATGTCTTTAAATCACTCACGATAACCGGTCATGTGGTTACACGTCTCTAAACCACTCTATGACTAGTCATGTGGTTACATATCTCTAAAGAACTCACCATGATCGATCATATGTTTAGAGGAGCCAAAATCTCTAGATCATCCTAACATATGTCGTGTTATGGAATTGAGCATATACTGCATCATAAACAGATGTTCACTTTTATAGCCAGAGATGTTGAGGGTTGGCAAAGAAATCAAAATGTAAATAGCATAGAGTGTTATTATTATGACAAACCAAGACAAAGAAATCAAAATATAAATAGCATAGAGTGTTATTACTATGACAAACCAAGACACATGGCAAAGGACTGCTATGAAATGCATAATGATACTAAAAGTGAAAAATTACAACAAGGCAACTATGCATCATCGAGCAAATAGGGTGATGCTCCTTGTCTCTAGTGTGGCCTCTTTCACCTGTATGAGATTTGATTTTCCTTTGTTGTTGTTGCTACTCCTATTTTCGATTTCCAAATCGACCACCACCTCTTTCACCTGTATGAGATTTGATTTTCTTTTGTTGTTTCTACTGCTATTTTCGATTTCCAAATCGACCACCACTACCTCATCCTTCATATGATAACCTGACTCTACATCTACCAGTATATCTAAGCAGAAGTCCTATTCATTTGTATTTCCAGAGGATAAACCTCCCTCAATATTAATCTTTTCACAAATGAGGAGAGCAATCAATTCCTCAAAATCATGAAAGTTCTCTCAAACTCTATTGAAGGCTTTAAACTAGCTGTGTTCTTTGCCAAGACCATTCAAGGTCATGGACACCATATCATCATCATCTATTGGTGTGATCCAATAGAAGCAAGGGCATCTGCCAAGACCATTCAAGGTCACGGGGCACCATATCATCATCATTTATTGGTGTGATCCAATAGAAGCAACGACATCTGCAAGCCCTTTAACCCTTATTGAGTAATCCTTTAGTAATCTCTAGCTCCTTTTCATCACATGTGATGAACTCCCAATATCTTTTTTCCATAAGGAAATTGGTAATCCTAAACTTCCATGCTTGGAAATTATTCTTGTCTAGCTTTTCACTCACAATCTATGATAGACTGTCAGACATCTTTACCTATAGTAGCAGCTTACTAAATAGTACTTGCAAAAAGCCTTATGTATTTGCAACAAATCTACAACCTTCAAACACTAGTATTGTAAACGTACTACAAACCTGTTATAATGCCGTTGTATGTGAAATAGTCATATAAACATACATCTACCAACACCTATAATACTTAGATTCTCTACATAAACTACAATCAAATTTATGCTGCAATTTTGCTTCAACCAGAGATTGGGCATATACAGTAAAAAAATCAACATTTTCATAGAGTGCCTGTAGAAATTGTAGAGACAAAAACTAGGCTCGATATGTGATTGAATCACGCCAAAATGTGTAAAAATATTTAGTTAATATATTTAACACTTAACACAATTAAATACACACAATATGGTCTTCTTCCTTCACCTAGGGGAGGATGCCTCAATATGAGACAGTGACTTCCCTATTTGCATGTAATTCTCATAGCTACTACCAAAGGTGTTGCTCCAAAATCAAGGAGGGAAAGAGATGGAAATACCCTTACCCATGTATTGCTTCCTTGCTTTCCTTGTTCTTCCTCTTGCTTGCTGTCATACCTCTCACACGAATTGGAGCTCTAATACCATAAAGAGAATGCGGGGATGAGGGAGAGCTTGAGTTCCTTGCAAGAAAACACACACACAAGAGAGTGCAAAAAACAAGAGAGAGAGATGGGTGGATTAATGTTCTTCTATCTTCTTCTCTTGTGTATAACCATAAACAAAAAGAGATAAGAGCACATACTATAAGGAAAAGTACTCTCCTACTATAATATACAATGGTCGGTCAATAGTGTGAACCCGGTTATATGAGCTGACACTATAACTATGCCATACTCTAGTAATCCAAATGTGACTTATCGCATATCCTATCATCCTAGCATCATATAAACTATAATCTCACCAACCATGCTAGGGTCATAAGTGAAAATGGTATCACCCAAGTGGGCCATCAATGTATGTTGGCACCAATTGAACTTCATATCTCAATAGAGCCCCCCATACAATTTCTGTATATAGCAACATAAATACTATATAAATTCAATGTTTAGTTTACGTATGTAAGCTTTTATATATAGATAAATGTACAAATGGCTTAGATGTGTAACTTTTTCTATTTATATTGCCTACATGCATTGGCCGAGATATGTGGGGTCACTAATTGTATAATGCATGTTTACATGATCATTTATTACATCCTTGTATTGTTCTCAAAAGAGAAGAACTTCTTTCACATCTTAAAACTTCTTTCATTGATACATGCATGTAGCTATTGCATTATAACTACAATGGTATGATATAGGATGCCTTTCTAATATTTGGGCTCACGAGCATCAATACTCTTGCTTGGGCTCTCACCACCTCGGTACCAAAAGTAACATCTTTGAGCTTAAAGAAAAAGGAAAAGAAAATTTTATAATGCATCTAAGATTCCTTAATTTAGAATCCAATTGGACTTCTTTGTTTCAGGGTTAACAACTTCTTGAAAAAGGTGAAAGCACCTAGGCACATCACATAATGGTAATTCATGTATCGAGGTGGCTTGTTTGGTATGGGCAGATTTCTCCATAGGTTTGGTAGGAGATCATGGTTGGGTAGTACTACATGCCTACAGTGGAACATATTTTCCCCCAATCTATTTATAGTTGTGGCACAATTTTCCCATGACTTTGTCGACGGACAAGGGATGGTATGTGACATGCTTTCTCTCTTATAACATTTTAGTTATATATTTGCACATGCGAGGAGGGATGAGTTCAAACTAAATTGATCATATATAGTGCTTCTAGACTTTGGTTATGTGCACAATGACATGGAGAGGAGGTACATGAAATCACCTACATGTTTGTTTACCTTGTTTTAGCAAACTAGATTTGGATGTGCAAGATGTATTTGACTAAAGGTGTCATACATTAGGTTCGTAGTCTACAGATGGGGGTATTATGGCATGTAAATTGAGAACTCCCATAGAGGGATTGATAAGTGAGTGCATAGGTCTTTGGCAAGTCTTTTTAAGCAAAGAGATCTGCGCTCATGGAGTATGGTGAAAAACATGTTGTAAAATGAACATAAGTGGCAACATCTTACTTACGAGGAGATGATGATGAGGGTGGTGAGGGTAATGATAATGAGAATAGTGAGGACTAGTAGCATGTTCTTGCTTGGTGGAATTTATAGACTTTCAATCTCACATTTGTAGTAAACATGTTTGCGACTAAAATAGGTAATATTTTCTCAAAAAGAAAAATTTGGCATCTTTCAAAGATCCTTCCAAAAAAGACCCTTTTTAATGGTTTTTTTTAAAACATTGTACTCATAAGTAAAGCATGTCCAAAAAATGACAAAATTTTGGGCACTGTGTACAACTTTGACATGATACAAAATGACAAATAAACTAAAAATATTGAGATTTTTTGACAAAATATTACTTGAAAAGTAGACAACTTCTCGAATAAAAGTACAAATTCATGCCATCACTTAGAGGAGGGAAATGTACTTGTGGGATAGTAAGAAGGAGTACGTATCATCAACTTCCTCAAGGGATGAGACTACCACTAGTGATAGTGGAGGACTCAGTAGTAGTGAAGAATAAGTAGTGTGGGAGCTGCACTGAGCAGAGTATGGTTTTTTATTGACATTCCAATCATTAATGTAAGACTCCAAGTTAACTCTTGGAGGGAAGAACTCCACTACTTCGTTGGTGTGTCCACAACATATTTGGTGATGAAGTGTTTGCATGCTCCTCACCAACATTCAAAGCAAGAATTTTTGCTTGAGAATTGATACTGTTGCCCTATATCAAATAAAACCTCACTTATATCACTCTAGGTTGAGTTTTGTGGCAATTTGGATGTTGAACATCCAAATTGCTACAAAAGTTCACCTCCCTCCAAAAAGCTTCAATGCAAGAAGCCAACTTCTACAACTACTGGAACACATGCTCCAGATGGTTGATAAAGCAGGTACCTAGCTCATGTATTGACAAAATGGCAATGAAAACAAATTGTCATGGAAGGTTATGTTGACATTGCAGAAAGAAATTGGAAGGTGCACAATTGAAGTGTGTGTGTGAGTGGAGAGTAGAGACTGTGTGTGTGTCGCACATTCACGAAAGTCAAAGAGAAAAAAAAGATAAGACAAAAGGCTATAACTAAGGTTGGGTCCTTAATTATTTAACTTATTCGATAGAAGATACCTTAGGTCAATTAAATAAGTTTTGCGACCTACAATTTCCACCCACTTGGGGCTCTCACAACCACATGTAGTCATGGCTCATATTGCGCCACATATTTCATCCTTGGATGGACACATCACACCACTCTCACCTTGCAATTCGCTCATGTGGATTTAAAAGGTGAGTTTTATTACTTCTCCTCAATGTGGATTTAAAAGGTGACTTCTCCTCAATGCTATTACAGAGTGATTAGCATTGTTATAACTCACACTATAATTACAAGAGTTTTGGTGATGTGATTTCCTACACTCCTTTAAAGGAGTGTATCTCCACTAAGACTCACTACAGATGTGGAAGATTAATTGTTCTCCTCCTTTTGATTGCCACACTCTCTTTCTAGATGTCCTAGCTTATGGCATTTACCACACCACTTTTTGTTAGGTTCTTTAATATAACACTTGTGCTATGTATGCCACTTCTTCTTGCAAAAAGAGCACTTAAGGTTCTTTAACGTAGTCACAAGTGCTTGTTTTGACTGGAGGTCGATGTAGACACGGATGATGATGTACTGCCTCTGTTTGATGAGATCCTTCGTGCTTCCTCAAGCAACGAGGAGATGACTCCTTCAAGAGTCGGTGTTGGGATCTTCTTGAGTGTAGTGACCAAGGTAGAGTATTGCTTAGTCACTGCTTTGAGAAGCATAGCAATGGCATCTTCATTATCCGCCTTAGAGTCGATGGATGATAACAGTGCCATTATCCCCTTCATATGTGAGATGAATGTCCCAAGTTCCTCTCCGTCTTGTAGCTCAAGACCAAAAAAATTAATCTTAAGCAAAATTTTTGAATGCTTATCCTTGGCGCCAGATAATTTCTCTAGTTCATCCCATTTTGCCTTTGTGGTTTTGAGATCGTGAATATAGTGGATGAGTGTGTCATCCAAATGTTGCATGATGATGGCTTGAGCATGCTCGTCATCTTCTACTTCCTCCACCTTGGTAATGTCCACAACTTTAGTGCCGTTGACGAGAGGCCATATCCCTTTCGACATAAGTCGATATTAACCACCACTTTCTAGGTGTGACACCCGGTGCCGACAAACTTCTTAATGTCCTCTTCCTTTGACATCAGAAGGACTGAAGCTTGAGATAGAGGTGAATGGATGAGGCTGGGCTTGAATCTGGCAGAGGCAGAAAAAAGCCGTGCTTTTAGGTCAAAGAGCAAGCCACCATATGAACATGGCTTGTAGAGATTTAAAAAAGATTATATTTTTTAATAGATTTTTCATAAAAGCATAAGAAATACAAAATATAAACTATATGTGCAATATTTGCACAAAAGGAATTCAAAAATTAGGGGCAAGCACAGAAGGTCGTGAGGGGGTGATGGGGGGCAATGGCCTCTACTTTGCAGGGACTTGGTTGCTGCTTGCTATTGATAAGAGGGAGAAATGGCCTCTACTCTGCTATTGCTGGGCCACCATTGATAAGGGGAGACAATGGCCCTAGTTAGTATTAATATTAATAGTTACTATTAATAAAAGTGAGCCCACTCCATCTCTAGATCCTAGAGCAGAAGTAAGGCAAAGGGAAAGTCAACAGACCCACACAGAAGTGCCAGTCTAGAGAACCGTGCCTGTTTCAGGTATAGCTGATCAATATAGGGCCCAAGGATCAATGCAAAATCTAGGGCTAAGTCTATCTTCTCAAGGACCAGAAATGGTGCACCAAAGGGAAAGAGTCTACCCAGGCCCTCACATCAGCCCAATCCACCTGTATATCAACAATAGTATTAATTGATTAATATTGACATTAGTATCAACTAGATATTATTTGTGTTAATTAGCATAGGGTTAGCATTTAATTTAACATAGTATAGAGTTAGCATTTAATTTTGTTAAACTAGGTTAGTAAGGTTAAAAATACACAAAAAAAGAAAGTACAAAACAAAAAAAACAAAAAAAAAGGAAACAAAAAGAAAAAAAACAAAAAAAAGGGAAAAATTAAAGCAAGATTGGGAGAGAAGCTAATGCTTGCAGCAAGGTGGGGACTGGGAGGCCAAGAAATTGGCCAGCAGAGCAGCAAGGGAGCCATAGTGCAAGGCGCCAACTGGGGGAGCACAAATCGACAACACAAGAAGCAAGTAGCATGTTTGTTAGTGATGGCCAAGTCTGTCCAAAACCCATCTCTTACAAGCACTTTTCTCCAAGCGATCGGTGGAGGGCAAGTAGCATCGTCAGTGATTCCCAAGAGAACCAACACGATGTAACTTGAGGACAACCCCAGAACTCTGTGCCGATCAACAGTTGGCACAACCTCATCCAACACTCTTGTATATCGCCTCTGCAATGCCCTCCCACGAGTTATACGTAAAGTCGGCTGTTAAATAAACACCAGCTTCATGTGACTACTGAGAGAGAGGGTGTTGTACCCCTTGGCCATAAGAAACAGTGGAATCCCTTGCAGTACTTTTCTCAACTACTTTGTCTCTCTTAGCAGGCAATGCTCCACCAGATGTATGTCGCTCCCCATCGGCCACCGCCACACAGTAAGAAAAGGATCGCTTGGTGGGCTGTGGCTACCACCCTGGCCACGTTAAAGAACATAGATTTGCTAGCCTTCCTCCAGTCATGTTAAACACCATAGATTTGCAATCCTTCCTCCACAGTTGTTCTGACCAATATAGTGCAAGGCATCGACAGGGAGCGCAAACCAACAACACAAAAAGCATGCGGGGCCAACTGCTGCACGGGCTACTATGGCAAAAGCTCAAGCCAAAGGGTGAGCCTGGTTGGCGCATGACATGATGAGAAGAAGTGCGTAGCAACAACGAGAAAGGCTACACTGCCTATATACCAAGCAGCAGACCTGTCGTTGCCTACACCGTCTACACCAAGCCGAGAGCTGCTACATCCCGCTCAGATATCATGTCCAAAATTCATCAAACATGCAAGGTGATGTCATGCATCCTCTTTCCTTAGCTAAGATGGAGAGCAAAGGCGATGTCTTAATGCTTTCAAACATAGAAGAAGAAATAGTGAAGGGAAATCAAAATAATAATGATAGGCGAGAAAGATCCACAACCTCGGAATAAATACTTGATCCCTAGTTAAGTTTTTGGTACTAAAATAAAGTGCTTTTGCACAGCTAGTACGACTTTATATTTGAGAATTGATACTTTGTAATTGAAGAAGGTGCATATGCACCAATAATAGAATGTTATATTATGATTTTGATAGCTTTTAGTCATGCTAGGTTTTGCCTTAGCAAACCAGACAATTTGTATGTCAATTAGAATTTACTTAATATGTTTTTTAATAATCTTTTTAGCATTACATTCTTTTTTAAAAAATTAATTGGTTCTAGTTTACTTGTGATTTGAAATTGTTGTTGTTGAAAAGTGTTAGAGCATTATTTATTATCTTCAAATGATGATGCGTTGTAATTCGTTTGTTCAATTATAGAAAGTGAGGGCAAGTCTTTGGTGGAAGAAAATATTTCGGCTCAATAAGATGTGAATTGAAGTGAAATGGGTATATTGATACGGCTCATTTGGACGGATTGGATGGTTGGGCCGCATCATTTTCAAGAAAAGAAAGAAACCAATAAAACTTCCCAAAGTGAATAATCTGCTCTGATCAAACAGCTATAATTTTTTATGTGCTACTCAAAACAGAGTCTCAAAAACATCAATGGATCGAGCTTGAATTTTTTTTTGATATAACTTTCATAAAAATTAGAGAAGCGAGCACAAACTTATGACTGTTTTAGTGAGAAGTGTCAAAACTGTCCCAAATACACAGTCTTCTCTGATTAGACAGCCATAAATTTTTCTATGCTGCTCAGAATAGAGTATTGAAAATATCAATGGATAGAACTTGAAAAAAAAAGATTTTGATATAAGTTTCATAAAAAACAGAGAAGCGAGCACAAAGTTATGACTGTTTTAGTGAGAAGTGTCAAAACTGTCCCAAATACACAGTCTGCTACTCTGATCGGACAGCGATAAATTTTTCTGTGCTGCTTAGAACAGAGTATTGAAAAACCAATAGATAGATCTTGAAAAAACAAAGATTTTGATATAAGTTTTATAAAAAACAGAGAAGCGAGCACAAAGTTATGGCTGTTTTAGTGAATAGTACCAAAACTGTCTATACCTGCCTGTATAGCTGTGGGGAGAGGCAATTATTTTCCTCACTAGAGAAGTAACTTCCAAGATGCATGGTGGGTTAACGTCGCCGCCCAAGGGAGTAGAGGATCCTCTTATAATAGATATGGAAGAAAGCTACTCATGTGGACACACTAAGCTCTGGAAGTGAAGAGGAAAAAGATAGAAAAAGGAAGCAAAAGCTTGATTCATGAAGCAAAAGAGACTTCCAATTGGAGAGGACTACAAGAGTAGGAGAGCCTAATTCTTAAGTTAAATGAAAAAGCATAGGAGGAGATGGATACAAGGCTACGGCATAGCTACAAGGAGGAAAAAAATTGAGGTGCTTCAGAGGGAGGGGAGAGGCCTCTTTTATAGAGAAACTCTCACCCTGCTACATTTCTAGCCCCAGTAGATTCCTTCACCCTTGATGACATAAGGACATAGGTCACCATCAATTATCCTTTTGGGCACATTTTGACAAGTGTCCCATCTAATTCTCATGATTCTTTTAAAATTGAAAAAGTCAAGAGTCCTCTCACATAGAGCCCATAGGGTCCGGACCCTCTCTTTTCCACATGTCAACATCCTCCATATTCCACTTAGGATTTCTAGAAGGATTCCTCTTGATCCCACACTTCTCCACACTCCTCAACATGCTCTTCATGTGCTTGGCATGTGGTCTCCATATTATTTAAGTATCTTATTGAGTCCATGTAGACATTTGGCCCACTCTAAATACATGACTCATTTCTATCTTCCCAATATAATCCAATAATATTTCACTCTCAAACCACTCTATTCCCATACCAAGGTATTTCTGATTCATACACATGGTATTTATAATGATTCACTCCACTCATACTGACATCCATAATCATTCTACTAATTATTCTAATTAGTATCAAGCCCATATTTGTTATTACATGAGATAAAGTAGTCATCATTAAATGATTGACAAGCGTGTTGAAATATACAAGTGAAAAGGGTGTGTGTGGGAACAAGCTCTTGGATAGAGGCTGTAAAAGAGGAGATGTAATTGTGAAAGAACCTGTGAAAAGGTTAGGAGAATCTACTGGGAGAGAATAATGGGTAGCATGAGGGAATTTAGGAGTGTGGAGATATTCTGGGAGATATTCAGGGAAAAGAGAAGAGGTGGAGAGAATCAGGCAAGAGGTGGAGATATTCAGGGAGTGAATCATGGAGAAATCAAGGGGATTTGATGCTTGATGTAAACACTATAAATTGAGGCATAGCCCTAATGAGAATTTGCTGGTTTTTGAGTATCCATGCCTACATTAATCTATGTGCTAATTATTCACTAATTACGTCTTAATCACTTGCTAATCACTTTGTTAATTATGCTGATTCTAGTGTTTGATCCACCATAGCTCATCATTTAGCTCAAATTTCAACATGGTATCAGAGCCATGCCTAGAATCAACCAGATTTATGAGCCCATTAGTGAATTAATCAGGATTAGTAAGATAATTAGCAAAAAAATCAGTTTTTAGTGAGTTTTCACTCTTCCCCTTCACCCCCAGCCAGTGGAGGGTCTCTAGCATCTAGCACACTCAAAATTAGGGCATAAGATTCTTACACAAGCTAGCTAAGGTCTTTGGCTTCAAGCCTATCAAGAAAACGCAGCAAACCGCCGGCGGGTTCAGGAGATCTACGCGTTTTTTCCAGCGCTTATTTTCTGAGATGTTTGTGACATTGCAACTTCCACAGGTCAAAGCTCTCTAATTCCTCTTAGCCCAAGGGGTAATCAAGCATGCTCTACAAGCTGGTGAAGTCAGAATTGAGCTCATCAAGTCTACAGTGAGATCCAAGCTCTTCATCAAATCTGCAGGTGACTTTGGTAAAACAGAGATTAAGCTTTCATTATTTGGTCAAATCTTGTGTTTCTTGGCTTAATCCTCTACTAGACTCATTGCTATTGATGCCTTTGAAAGCATTTGAGCTCATTTGAAGTGGAAGGCACCAGATCTGAGCTCCCCGCATACTCTATTTTTTGCACACAAACCAGAGCATTAATTTGCTAATCAGTGATTAATCAGTGCTAATCACTGTATTTTGGTGCAATTGAGGGTTCAAATTAACCATTAGGTATCTGATACAGATCCCTAAAGCTTCAGATTGCAAATCGGAGTTGGTTTGATACTCCAACCATCCCGTACAAATTGGTTACTCTCAATTTAATGTAATTTCTGGTGATTTTATGCTGATAAAATTGTAGTAATCATCTATTAAACACCAGATTGAGTTGTAAAAGGGTAGACACTGCCCTTGAATCTTGAATTTGGATCAAGAGGTAAGACCCCCTTCACATCACCATGAATTCAGCACAGGAAATAGCCAAATTTAATGGAGAACAGTTTTATACATGGCAAACAAAAACCATGTATTTGCTGATGAGGAAAAATCTGTGGGGATTAGTTGAAGGGAGAGATGAATGTCCAGAGAGAGGGAAAAATGAGTGGAAGAGTAGGAATGAAAAAGCATTGGGGCTTATTGCACTCAGTTTAAATGATGAGATCATTTATCATATCACAGGGATACAGTGGGCAAAAGATGCATGGGATGAACTCAATAAATTATTTGGTACACAAGCAAAAAATTCCAAGATAAATCTATTAATGCAATTTTACAAATTGGACATGAAGGAAAGTGAACCCTTAATCACACACTTGAACAAATATAAAAGCATTAAGCAACAGCTGGCAGCTATTGGCAAAAAGGTAGAAGATGATGAAGCATTAGCTGTACTTTTGAAGAGTGTGGACAAAGGAGATTATGAAAACATTGTAGCAACACTAAAGAATGTGCCTGAACTGAAGATACACGAGATAGAAGCAGCTCTACTGGAGCAAGAGAGCAGAGGCAAAGAGAAGAAAGAGCTCGACTCAATAGCAGGAGAGGAAAAAGCATTCTTCACCCGAGGAGGATTCTCTCGAGGACGAGGACGAGGAAGAGGCAGAGTAGGAGGGAGGACCTTCACTTGCCACAAATGTGGAAAGCCAGGACACATGGCGAGAGACTGCTACAGCAAACCCAGTGAAGAAGGAACGACATCGGCAAACTTCATGGAGGCTCCAAGGGAAGTGGAGTCGGATCATCTTTTCTGAGAGAGAGAGAGAGAGAACCCACAACCCAATGTAACCTGCCCCAACAAAGTAAAACCACCTCTGAGCCACCGATGATGTAGGCCAAGTGGTAGATGTATGTGTGAGCACTTTAGTCAAGGTCGCGGGCACTTATAGTAGCCTTGGACACATAGAGAGAGAGAGTGTCAAGGACTATGGAGTTTAGGGACTTGAGGCACTGGTCGCGGGCTATCAAGTAAGAGGGAAACTTGATACAAGGTCCAGGTGTGTTAGGATTATTCACTTGAGGGGAGGTGTTGAAATATACAAGTGAAAAGGGTGTGTGTGGGAACAAGCTCTTGGATAGAGGCTGTAAAAGAGGAGATGTAATTGTGAAAGAATCTGTGAAAAGGTTAGGAGAATCTACTGGGAGAGAATAATGGGTAGCATGAGGGAATTTAGGAGTGTGGAGATATTCTGGGAGATATTCAGGGAAAAGAGAAGAGGTGGAGAGAATCAGGCAAGAGGTGGAGATATTCAGGGAGTGAATCATGGAGAAATCAAGGGGATTTGATGCTTGATGTAAACACTATAAATTGAGGCATAGCCCTAATGAGAATTTGCTGGTTTTTGAGTATCCATGCCTACATTAATCTATGTGCTAATTATTCACTAATTACATCTTAATCACTTGCTAATCACTTTGTTAATTATGCTGATTCTAGTGTTTGATCCACCATAGCTCATCATTTAGCTCAAATTTCAACAAAGCGGCCCAATGGGATTAGCCACCAAAAGCCGTCTCCCCTGCTAGCTTCTTCATCACGCTTCTCGGTTCCCATGTCTCCGTGGCTAGCTTCTCCATCACATTGTGGGCCTTGCAAGATTCTTCCACAAGTTTCCACCTTATTGTTATTCTAAAATTTTTTAATCAATTTTTATTGTCACAATATCATTGATGAGAAATCTTAATGATTACAATATTGCACAAACTTCACAATTTTCTTTACGTTATTTCTCGAAAGATTAAGCTTTACCGTATAAAAGAATGTAACATTACACAAGCTTTACAATTTCATTAACTTAAAATTTGCTAACTATATCACTTGATTTTTTTAATAAAATAAACTAATATATATTTTTTTCTAGCATGCCTTGTATGTTCAAGTACTTTAAATCTTACAAACTTTTGTTTCTTTGGAAGCTCCTATTGTGTAATAATCAAAAAATAAAGCATTGCATAAACATGGTTATTTTAAAGATGATTCAAGTACAAAATTTTTGATATATTTTGAAGGTAGTGCTTTGATTTACTTTAAGTTATTTAAAATATAAGCAAATTTTAGTCTTTTGTGAGAATCAAATTTTAAATCTCTGTTCAATACTCAAAAAAGATATATATTTTCAATATTTGGAAGGGAATATTTTCAGCTAGTCTAGGTCAATTACCTATTTTACTCGCAAACGTGCTAGTAGTAACTATTGAACCATTTTCTTCTACTTTGGATGTAAATGGTCTTGGATATAATAAAAAAGGTATCCTTGCTTATAATGATGGCCTTCTAATCATGTTCTTCATGCTTATGATCACCAATTTTCTTCTTGAGGTTGTAAATTTTGATGTTACTTCAAGGAGCCAACTGTTGGAAGCAAGCGTGTTTGCAAGAGAGTCACACTACAACCCCCAACAATGTCATGCCATCTATGCATGCACACCAAGTTCTTCTACCTCGATCAACTTATTAGGTGTGACGACCAAGGCGACAGTTAACCACTTTGTAGGTTAACATGGTTTCACCCACCCAACCTACCATTAGGTGCTTTGTCATCTTACCTTCTTGAATGAGCACTTGTATGCTATTGAATCCTGCTTGTGCTAGATGATTCATACTAGATAGGTGTGATCATAGGTCTCCCTCTTTCATTAGCTTCTTCACAATCCAGCTTACCATCACAAGGGCTATCTCTTCTTGTCTCCATCTAGGCATAGAGATCTCTTCCTTCACCCCTTTACAAAAGGAGCATTTTGGTGTGATAATGAAGTGGACGTGATAGACGAGATAGCACATCCACATCGGGGAGTTGCATTGTAGGTCAAAGATTTGTAGGTCAAAGGCAAGACCCAATGACACATGATTCGATAAGGCTAAGTAAGGTAAGCTCTTGAATTGAACATATTTATTGTCTTGGGAAATCTATATATATATGACCATGGTTATAATCCCAGCACCAGAGGAGAAAATGACCCTATGTATTCTTGTTTACACATTTCGTAACATGATGGTTACCTTCACATACAAAAAGCATTTCATATGTTTATAAGCTAATGCATACATTGGGATGATACATCCGATAGAATTGGGGTTCTTTGAGAGAAGCTGCACAATTCCCTTGGATAGGCTTCACTAGTCCTTAGCAAGGGCTTTTGAAAATGTACTTAGAGGATGTTTTTGCCTTTAGACTGGGACCATGAGATGCCTCCTTGCTCCATACCAAAAATATTTGGCTAACATGGTTGCCTTGTCTAGATTGAAGGAGCCTCATACTACTGCATGGTTAAATGCTTATATAGGATATTATTTCAATTATTTTGATCAAAATTTTTGGCTAGCATGGTTGCCTTGTCTAGATTAAAGGAGCCTCGTAATAATACATGATTAAATGCTTATATAGGATATTATTTCAATTATTTCGATCAAAATATTTTGTTCGAAATGCTTTCATTTAGAGTGTAACCTATTCATAACTACAAATGCAACTAGAAGGAGTTTTTTAGGGAGAAATTTTATATGCTAGGGATGTTAGGAATATTTTCTTAGTTTATATTGTAAAGTTTAATCCTCATGTCAGTTGCTCAAAATTATAAGTCTGTCAAATTTTCTTGCTAACCATGATCAATTCTACTTGCTCATGTGGATCTTGATATACCCATGATCACCTAGGTCTATTGAATCAACATGACCACATAACATCAATATATTAGATTGTTTGATTATGATTTCTCCATTTTTATTCTGATGTTTATTACACATGTAACTTTATTGAGGCTCTTACTCTTGTACTTATGTTATTTGTTTGTATATTCTTGTGAAATATTGGGATACCTTTGACCTTATATCTTTGAATAATGCATTTATTGAGAAATGAAGTATGAGAATCACTTGAGATGAGAGCTGATGAACTCCATACACATTAACTCTAGAAAATTATAGCCAAGATACATCCCAAGGAGCCCTTGAACATAAGAGAGATGAATTGACAAGATGGACGCAAAGTCTTATGTACCCCCTCTTGATGGAGTACATGGAAAAAAAAGAGCAAAACAAAAAAAGCTTATAGAATTTACGGATTTGTAAAAAAACTTGTGCAATAAAAAGGTCACAAGAAAATCACACCCTAATTGATAATAGTGACAATATAATTGATCTTTTTAAAGGGGCACTAGAACATCTCAACGTTCCCGTAAATGTTACCTAGGTGCACCTTGAAACTCCTTATCCACTTACGCAAAGAAATGTCTTTTTCCGTTAATGTGTTTTATTATGTGGTATTAGAGCATAGGCTCTAGGCAAAAGATCGTTTTGGTAGTTTTCTATTTGAATGAGGTAGATTTAGAGAGATGGCCCAACCTACAAATAACACACACACTCATGCCCATCCTCCACATTTGGTGATGGAAAGTTAGATGGGACAAATTGCACTCTCTGAAAGTTTAAGATTAGGTCTATTCTTGATTCATGGTGATGACCCTATACCACAACTTCTAAAGTATGAAAGGTTCTTAAGAGCCAATATGAGATGAAGAATCAACCAAGGATTCAAAACCTTGAGACTCAACTTGTAGCGCAGAAAGGGAGAAGAAGTAGAGAAGTTCATATCATGGATAAAGAATATTTGCCAATGGCTCAACTAAAAGCATATGCAAGCATGATATATCATCATGGCTAGAATGATGTAACCAAATGGGTTGAGGCTAAGGCCACAGTCAAGGATGACCACCAAATTCCTCTATGAGAATGTCATCACAAGATTTAGATGCCCCCAAGGACTCATTAGTGACCAAGGGACTAATTTCTTAATTGTTTCTTTTAGAAGAATCTATGATTATCCACCATACATCTTCCCCATACTATTCGCAAACAAATGGATAAGCTAAGAGCACAAATAAAGTCTTATGTGTAGTGCTCTTAAAAAAATTGAAGCTTCCAGAATAAACTAAGAATAAAAACTTTAATCAATGTTATGTGCATACTAGACTACCTAGAAGACATCAACTGGGACTATGCCTTATTAATAACTCTTTGGACTAAATGTAATTCTCCCTATGGAATTCATGATCCCAATCATGAATTCCACAAACAAACAAAATGAGCTAGCCATGAGTTATTTAAATACCTCATTGAACTTGAAAAACTAGTTGAAGCTTCTAGAATAGACTGGGAACAAAAACTTTCATCAATGTTATTGGCATATCAAACCACCTAGAAGACATGAATAGGGACTATGCCTTATAATTTATTCTTTGGACTAGATGTAATTCTCCATGTGGAATTCATGTTCCCAACTATGAGGTTAACCAAACAAATGGAATGGACTAGCCATAAGTTATTTGAACGACTCATTGAACTTGCAAAACTAGATCAAGATAGGTTACATTCTTTGGTGGACATGTACACTGGGAGGAAACAATGGTTTGATTCAAACATCAAAACTAAGAGGTTCAAGGTAGGGGACTTGGTCCTACTCTATAACCTTGAGAAAGATAAAAGAAAATTTAAACTAAGGTCCTTTAATTTTTTAGTCTTTGGACTAGATATAATTCTCCATGTGGAATTCATGATCCAACCATAAGGGTAGCCAAATAAATGGAATGGACTAGTCATGAGTTGTCTAAATGACTCATTGAACTTGGAAAACTAGATGATGAGGCTAGGTTATACTCTTTGGTTGGCTTCAACATTGAAATGAAGAGGAGGAAATGATGGTGTGATTTAAACATCAAAACCAAGAGGTTCAAGGTAGGGTACTTAGTCCTACACTATAAGCTTGAGAAAAATAAAAGAAAACTTAAAATAAGAGGAATCGGTCCTTTTAGGATCTATAAAATGACTTTGGGAGGAGAAGTCTGCTTAGAAACATTGGATGGAGTCCAAATGAAAGGGTTCCTCAATGGGAGTAAAATTAGTAAATCCTACAGACCTCTCTCTTATGAACAACTCAAAGTCATCCACATAAATGGAGTCCAAATGAAAGGGTTCCTCAATGGGAGTAAAATTAGTAAATCCTACAGACCTCTCTCTTATGAACAACTCAAAGTCATCCACATAACTAAGGAAACAAGAAATAAGCCTAGTCAAAAGAAAGAAACAAGCTCAAAGAGAAGCTAAGACTTGCGAGGAAAAATCTAAACAACTAAGAGGCATTCTACTTGTCCACATGGCTATATTAGACCATGATGATAGAGAAGAAGATGAAAAGCAGCCCACAAGAGGCTTTGCTTTGATTTTCCAGCAAGTGCAAAAGGTATAGCCAAATTTGCTTTATTGGATATAAGAGTGGGAAAAAATTTAAGATCCTACATTGAGACGTGGATCTCATTAGGCGAACCAGTCCTTGAGCCTACAAAGGCCTTAGTGCAAAATATTTTGGGTTTGTACAATGAATGTAAAGGTGTTGTAAAGCCAAATTTCTCTCCCTCACTCTTTTAATGCTTTACCAACTTTTTGATTTTTATTAAAGTTGTTTTTCACATGCATGAAAAATTACTTAGTTTTTCATGGGCATGAAAATTTGGAGTTTTTCATGTTGAAACCCTAACTTTTAACGTGTGTTTTCTCAGTGTAGGAAGTATCCTATACTCCAACAATCCAAAAATGGGCCTAAACTTGAGTTTTTTATGATGTCAAAAACTACTTGAAAGTTTTCAAAGACACGAAAAAGACTTTTGTGAAAATCTATGAAATTTTGAGTTTTGATTTGGATGTTTGTAAAGATTTACACTAATATACTTTGATGATTTTGATCTCAAATATTTCCTTAATCACAAGGTATTAGGTTTTTCACAGACGTGAAAAACCAGTCTTTGAGTTTTTCATGGATGTGAAATTCTAATATTCTTGGTTTTTTTCACGCACAAGAATATCATATTTTTTCAAGATTAGGATAAAATTCCCTTAGATAAGGTCTTCCATATTAGAAACGCAATCCATTTAATCATGATGTAATTTTTGAGAGTTTTTCACGATCATAAAAAATGGGCCTAAACTTGAGTTTCTCATGATGAAAAAATTTGCTTGATTTTTTAAGAACATGAAAAAGACTTTTATGAAAACCTATAAACTTTTGAGTTTTGATTTGGATGTTTGGAAAGATTTACACTAATATCCTTTAATGATTTTGATTTCAAATCCTTCCGTAATCACAAGGTATTAAGTTTGCCGTGCAGACATGAAAAACCAGACTTTGAGTTTTTCAAGGATGTGAAACATCAATACTCTTAGTTTTTGATGGGCATATTCTTAGTTTTTGACAAGCATAAGAATATCATATTTTTTCAAGATAAGGATAAGATTCCTTTAGATAAGGTCTGCATATCTAAAAAATGTAATCCCTTTAATCATGATGTAATGTTTGAGTTTATCATGATCATGAAAAATGAACTTTACGAGTGTGAAAAAATATCTAACATGAAAAACTAGTATTTGTTAATAATTTGAGGATGTTAATGAGTGTTTTTCCTATCCAATGTTTCTATTTTGAGTACTTCAAGCATGAAAGTTATAATTTTGACTTTATGGGGCTCATTTAACATCTATTTTTTATTTAATATTTTTTTAAAAATACATAAAACAACACGAAAGCTACAATTTCATGGTATAAAAAGTAGGGATCTAAATATGTAAAAATACACACAAATGATAGGTCATAAACCAAAACAACACATTAAAAACACAAGAACAACCTATCTTTTCTTCTTTTTCTCATGAACTCATAACCTTATCCTCTTCTCAACCAACATACCACTACACAAAAATAGTTGCTTTAGGAAAAGATACTTGCATAAGGGAGAAGAGGCTCTAAAAAGAGTGTTAACTCTTTTTATACATCCAAAATCCCCACCTCTAGCCTAGGATTATTTCACATTATGTATGGTCATGGGCCTAATGATGTATTAAAAGCCAGCCGTAAGTCTTGTTGTATATATGGGTAGAAATAGGCACCTACTTAAGTTGGCCAGTCATCAAGCAATAGGCAATTTGTATATATATAACTTTTGACAATTTGAATATAGGAATTCAATCATTTCTCAAGTGTAAAGCTTTCTTCTTCTCTTGAGCTCTTACATTCTTGCTTGCTTGATTGTAGAATGCATGCTTGTGTGTGGATGGAGTGTGTTAAGTATGTATTCTTTCTAGCTTGAGTGAGAGTGTGATTGAGCATGAGTCGAGAAGAAGGTGGTTCAAGATTTCTATCTTAACCATTACCTAGTTGATTACTTAGTTGATTTGAGATTAAAGGAAGGGGTCAAACAAGAGGGATTGACACACCACTTGGAATCTTTAGTCTATCTAATAGGGACTTCCATGATCCAAGACAAGTGGTCTAACCACTAGCACTATGGTTCCTTAGTAAAGAGTAAGAAGGTTTTGACATGAATAAAGGGCATGCTACCCTATTGAATTTGTCTTGGAGAAGGTAAGGAAGTAGAGCTATCTTCTACTTAAAAATATTCTATTATTCTCACTCTATTTTTCCCTTGGATGCAAATCCTTGGTACATGTTAAGGAAATGTGTTCTAGAGTAGGATTTGAGTTACTTTGTGTGATTGTACATGTTATTAGGGTATTTAGGAGTGGATTTATGTGGTTAGAGCAGGCTTTGCATCTAACCCTAACCTTTTTTTATGTTTTATGTTGATTAATTTTTTCTATTCTTTGTCTCATGGGGCGAGTGGTGGAATGAAAGAGCTCTCTTGGGTATGATTGTTGTAGGTTATCTCTCCACTTGGTTGATTTCATCATTACTATGAGCATTAGCCTTAGATTTATTAGAAATTAGTGTCTATTAGTTTTTTTGGTATTTTTTTATCAATATTAGCTTACTTAAGATATTAGTCTTTATAGTTGTTGGTTTTTATAAAATTGAGTTGAAAATCATGACATTGGAGCGTTGTGCAACTCCATCATGTCAAAAAACCCCAAAACGTTAAGAAAAAGCCTAAAAATTAAAAATCTCAAAAAAACTATTTTTTTATTTTCTAAAAAATTTGGATTGTCGGATTGTCCAGATGCAAATCGTTGAATTCGTATCTAGATTGTTGTCACCAAAGCTGAAAAGTGATTAATAAGAGATTGCTGTGATAAATGATCTAGATTGTTGTCACCAAAGCTAAAAAGTGATTAATAAGAGATTGCTGTGATAAATGATCTTCATTACCACACACTTGAGCATTAAGAAGGAAGGATGTCAAGTAACAAATGCCACGTGTCCAACATGCAGTGGACAAGTGGCTGGCTTCACGTGTCATCACATGCTAAATGACTCTCTACTGGCTATCTGTCGCTTCCACTCGATTGAGGCAGCTCCACCCTGCATGCAATATCTCTCGTTCGATTCTGCGCCTGGGGGTGGCTTGCTGAGGCTCATCTCTTCACCCTTTCTGGCGTATAGCTTCCTCAGCTCGCAGGGATCTGTCTTCATCACGAATTTCCTCCCGGCGAGAACATGGTGTGCTTTGAGAAGGTGCTCCTGGTGAGGTGGAGGAGGCAAGCTCTCAGGTGATTTTCTGGTTATTCTGCTTTATTCATTATGCTACCGCTTCGAGGGATGGGAGGCGTCCAATGGGCGTCTCCTTTGAATGGCGATCTCCCCAGTCAGCCTGGAACCTCTGGTTTCTTGGATTCCTCCTTTCTTCTTTAATATACCAGCCCTTTTTTTTGAAAAAAAAAAAAAGGAAGGATGTCAAGTACTAATCAAATATTCTCTTGTAAGTGGGTATAAAGTTTAGTGAAGACCTTTGTTATACTTGTAAAGTACATAGAAATCCATGCCAGCCTACCACCATTAATGTACTATTGGATTGTTTTTGATCCAAAATCCGAACGGCTAATCTAACCCCCATAAATTCTCTATCATCGGTCTTAGATCAAGAGTTCGGATCACCGATCCTACTCTAAGATCATCCAAGAAATCAGATTTGTTCAGAGTTTAGAACGCTTGTCTTTTCAGATCGTTACATTTTTTGGATCGGTCTTAGCTCAAGAGTTCGGATCACCGATCCTACTCTAAGATCATCCAAGAAATCAAAATTTGTTCAGAGTTTTGAACGCTTGTCTTTTCAGATCGTTACATTTTTTGGATCGGGCAATTCAAAGGTCATATCGTGGTCATTAGCTTATATTTATTAAAATATTTTCATGCTTTCTTTCATGTTAGGACTTAATTAAGGGGTAATTATTGATTAGAGATAGGGATTTGATTCATTACTTGATTCATTACTTACAAAATGGGTGAAAAAATTAATGAAATGATTTGTTGATGTTTTCTATGATGCAATTCAAAATAAATAAATAACCTAATAAGAAAAGCTCAACCTAATTTTTGACAATTTTTAGAGCTATAGTTAAAGAAGATGAGTTAACAAAATATATTATTTTCAAGAAATGATTTCAAGAAACATACTTTGAAAATGAATTTGGATCTAAAAGGAGTATATCAAATGTGTATTTGAACCAGTTATTTTGACTAAAAATTTTTAAGGAATCAAGAATGGATGTTTACTATGTTAAATTAATGTTTTTGTTAAATTTTCAAGAATATAAAATATAGATAATAAATAGATTTAAATAGTAAATGAGTTTAGATAAATGTGGAAAAATAGGAGTATGTTTTTGAGATGTGGAGGGTTGATGGGATATGTTGAATCACATAAGTTCTTTTTAGAAAAGTAATACCTACTAAAGTATTGGGGATGAAGTAAAAAGAAATTATTTTTGCTATAGTTTAAAGGCATGGAAGGGTTTGGACATAAGCTTATTATTTTTAATAATTCCTTTGTATAAAAGTTGAAATGGCAATTTATTTTAGAGGATGCATCATTAAAGATCTATGAGAAATTTAAGGGTGTTTTAAAAAGGAAAAATGTATGTTTTTATGAGAAGAAACAGCGTGTGAAATATGAAGCTTAATGGGTTTTGTTTATCAAGCTTCCTTTGTAAAAATGAGAACTATTTCAAGTGTATGTGTAGGCTGTGTTATCCCTTGAGTAGCTAAGTGATTGCATAAGTGTAAGTGTTAGAGGAATATAAGGAAAAAAACTTATTAAAATGAAATAAAGATTTGTTTTTGTTTTCTTTATCTTTTGAGGGTCTGACTATAATGAGTTTTGTTAGGATATAACTTAAGTCCAACTAGGAGTGATTATTTGCAAAGTAGGTTGCTCGAGGAAGAGAGAGCCCTTGATCTTTTGCATATCCTTATTTTGAAAAAGAGAAGTTTCCTATGGATTAAATAGTGGGGATCATGTGGAAAGTTCTTAGAAGCTAGAGACTATGAACTAAGCACTGTTCACGCTAGCTATCTAGAGATCATGTGTATGACTTGAATAAATCAAAGAATTAAATTCGTGTGAGATAGATTAGGAAGAAAACAATAATTAGACTATGTGACATTGAGAGAGATAATTAGGAAGATAATATAAAAGGAAATAAGAAATAAGGAGAAAGGAAAAAGGAAAAGAGAAGCTATTATTTATGATAATAATGGCAATGGGGCCAGTACCCCTTGTTATGTGACTAGCAGTCATGGGTCATAAAGAAGCATTGAGTTAAATCAAGAAGCACAAGTTACTTTTGAGAAGTCTCTAGAAGCCAAGGGCTTGGCAAGAAAAGGCTAATTTTTTAGGGTATTAAATTAGTGATGGCCTCAGACTCCTGGAAGATGATGACCTGGATATTGAGCCTGAAAAAGAGTTAATATTCAATTGTCTATGGCCGGAAACACCACCACAAGTATAGATCTACTAGACGCAGGGACTACTCACAACATTATGCCATATGAAACATGGAATGCTTGGGAATACTAGAGTTAATATTAACCAATGTCAAAACCCAAAGTTTCCATGGTAGGATATCTAAGGTTGAAGGATGTCTTAATATACAAATTCTTATTGGAAGAAAACCTTATGGTTGGGGAAAGGTATATGTCATGCCTGAAGGTGTGATGGAAGAGTTGATATTGCTAGGAAGATTGTCGATTACTGCATTGGATTGTTCCATACAATGGAAGGTGTGGTGGAAGTTCTTGTCTGAAGTAGGTGTAATGGAAGAGTAGGTACTACTAGGAAGATCATGGATTATTGCGTTGGATGGTTCCATACAATGGAAGGAATGGACTATCCAAGTGCAAAAAAAGATGGCTGCCACAAGAAGGTGCCCTTTTGGTCCCAAAGTCCAAAATAAGATTTGACCTCAACAATGATTCTAGGAAGTTCAAGCTCAAAGGATGAGCTGAGAAGCCAAGAGATCAACACCAAGAAAAGGAAAGTCAAGGCAAGTGCTCCCACAGTTCTTGAAAGCAGCAAAGTCCCATGTCAACAAGGATGTATTGGGTTTGTGATGTTAACCTTGTGAAGGTACCAAGATCTGAAGGCACAAGGATACTATGAAGGAAATAAAGAGGTTGGCCTGCTAAAAAAAAAAGAAAGAAGAGTCTCTACTGTAAAACCAGAAGGAGCAATGCCACCAATGGAGGATAAAGAATGGGTGCTAAGAGCAATGCTAACAACACAAGGGTTTTACCAAGGAGCCATAAGAATTTGGATACCAAAAGGGGTACAAAACATTAAGGCATGAACCACTGAAACATCAGAGGATAAACAATGGTAGCATGCATAGGTCAATGTTGATAAAGGAAAATAAGGCAAGAAGCAAACAAACACTAGTGTGGAAACATAAACTACACGTATGATCTTTGCCCATCAATGACCAAGGCAAAAAGAAGAAGGAACTAGCTAAACCAGAACTATCAAACTTTAAGGGTTGACAAGGGAAAGTGCAAAATGGAGGAGTAAACTATCCCAGCCTCTGTCATTGATCCAGTGACCAATTTTCTCTAGTTGGAAGAGGAAATACGAACCTCAAGAAGAGAAATTGAAGATCTCTAGCATCAATATCCATCCCCACAAGAAGATAAAGAATGACTCCCACATATTGGAGGGGGAGGACTTAGAGCTTAGACCAATTCCTGAAAAAGGAGACAAATTGATTGGAAAAGAATTTGTGCTATCCATAATGTGGTATAAGATGGAGCAGACTCATGCTAAAGGTCAAGGTGATCAAATTATGAAGCCATGGGTATGAAATCATAAGAAATAGTCAACTTGAAAAACCAATATAACAATGGCTACTCCTCTTAAAGGGGGCCTTAAAAAATAGAGCACATCTATCGCCCGCAAAAACATCACAAGGGTGGAGCACTGAGAAAATTCTTTTTTAAAATAATTCGTTTCCACCACTCGATGAGTGCATGTGTGGTTGGGGGTAGCTACCACCTCTCTGATGTCATTGTTTTGTAGATCATCACCCTTCTTGTGCTACCTCTAGCAGTGTCACTTCTCCCATCTTCAACCTTTCATCATAAGATTTGATAAATTTGGCATAGAGGAGGGAGAAATTACTCACCTTTGGAGTTATTCCACATATTGGTCTAAGCCAATTTCTTGCAACTTCTCTCTAACCTTTGGTGATTCTAGGAAAAGTAGACATTTGTTGGGAGAGTGATGTTGGAAAGCAACTTTTCCTTTTATTGTTGTTCCCTCCTTTTTGAAGATTGTTGGGAAATGTGGTGTTAAAGAGTGATGCTGGAAAGCAACTTTTCCTTTTTATTGTTGTTCCCTCCTTTTTGAAGATTGTTGGGAAATGTGGTGTCAAAGAGCACAAGGAAGAGATAGGGAGTGAGTTGAGTAAGCCAATCAAGAGCAAAGCCTAGCAGGAACCCACATGAGCAAAGGGAATTATCCCACATTGATGCACAAGCCCAAGGGTGTACCTCCTCATATAAAAGGGAGCCATTTCAAGCAATGAAAAATGAAGCAAGCTTTTAAGCCTCTATATGAATACAAGTCTCAATCTTGTAGCCTAATTGTGCTTAATTCTCCTACTTAAAAGGTTTAGCAATTAATCATCATATTTATGCTTAGGCATCACCCACCTTAGATTAGCTTAATCACTAGATTAATATAGGATTAGTACTAATCACCATAGCCATGCACATGCACATGACTAGATTAATATAGGATTAGTACTAATCATCATAGCCATGCACATGCACATGATATCCTTGATTTTTAACATGGTATCAAAGCATTACCTATCCCCACATCACTAATGTCAACTCATATTAGCTTAATAACTTTTTTAATTAACTAATTAGTCACTAATCAAAACCTTATCCATTCTTCCCCTTTGTGGCCCAAACTTCAAGTGCTTGGAATTTTTTAGTCTCTCAACCATTAGCCAAGCCATTTTAGGAGATTTTGGCAACCTAGGTGAATCTATAGCCTTGAGAAATCGATGCAAATCGACACGTATGGCCAAAAAATGATGCTTCTATGCTGAGTGGTCTTTTGATCCAGTATCCATCCACTCTTGCAATTGGCATTATTCCTCTTAGGAGTAGTTTACCAATGATATAAGATATCTACATCTCAAATCTTGAGCCATTTCATCCACTTTGTGAGCCACAATAAAGGTTTCTGCCATTTTGACCTATTTTTCGGTAGTTTGACCTAGAGATTGTTTATGCACCACTTGTCCTCATCAAGGCCAAGAAGCCTATGTAAAAAGCCCCATCAAATTTTATTTCCACAATCTCAATTGAAGACTCCAAGTTTCATCCCTATTAATCACTATGATTAGCATTTAATTAGAAAAAAAAGGTTAATTAAAGTCAAAATTGGAAAATTAGAGGACTATTCCACTGTGGGAAACCCTCTCTTGCATCAAAATCTATCTCATCCACTCGCATTGCTAAATTTAAGTAATTTTTCATCGCATCATTTAGTTCATTTTTAGCACATAGTTTGCATTTTAATCACCTGCATCATCTTGAAATGATCATTGCATGAAAATTTAGAGCACATCTGCAATCTTGTATGAGGTTAGATACTACTAATGAAGAAAAACACAAGCTCATTGGTAAGACCTTCTCAAATGGAAATAATTTTATACTTCAAAGCATCATTTGGGGAAGGATTAAATTCTTGAGAAACTCATCATGGGAAAACACATGTGCATAAGCATCAAAAGCAAAGAAAAGGTGCATTAAACACTATCTTAAGCATGCTAAAAGCACACGTGCATGAGATGAACACATCACACATCATGGCATCCACACTAAATACATTAAAGGCACATTAGGAAATCCACATCATGGCATCCACACTAAATACATTAAAGGCACATAAGGAAATCAAGAATAAAGCATCAAAAGAAGTGTCAAGTGGCATGAAAGACAAAGTCTGCACCAAAGGCACAATGAAGAAGACCGCCAAAAGGTGGACATGAAAAGAAGTAAGGACAAGCTGTCAAAAAGCCAAGAGTCAAGCCAAAGAGCAAAGACTAAGAGCCAGGAAGCATTCAACTCGCATTCAACAAAGCAAAGAAGGACACAACATTGACATGAAGCATGAAAGAAGTAACAAGGGGTCTTCATCAAGCAAAAGAAAGGAGATATCAAGTAAGTAGCATCACTAAATAGTAAATGAGCTACCAACCGCTACCCTAACCAAAATTATATGTTGTAAAAGGAGATTTCAAGCAAGCAACATCACTAAACAATAAATGAGCTACCAACCACTACCCTAACCAAAATCATATGTTGTAAAATCCACCAAATGAGTAGGAAAATTGATATGCAAATGCAAAACACTCGACCACTAGAGAGTAGCCAAAGTGGCACCCTAGGAGAATGAAAATCAGCCTGACTATCTCTAAAGTAACCTTTGAGTTAGAGAGTAACCAAGCCAAAGAGCCTCTGAGTTACCCAGCTAAGTTAGAAATGAGGGAGGGGGTGAAAATATGTTGTAACCAACATCCAAACACCTTGAGTAGCCCAAGGATTTGGCACCAGGGGGGTGTTGAGAAATGTGGTGCTAAAGAGAACAAGAAAGAGATAGGGAGTGAGTTAAGTAAGCCAAGCGAGAGCAAAGACTAGCATGAAGCCACATGAGCAAAGGGAATTATCCCACGTTGATGTACAAGCCTAAGGGTGTACCTTTTCATATAAAAGGAAGCTATTTTAAGCAATGAAAAATGAAGTAAGTGCTTAAGCCTCTATATGATTACAAGTCTCAATCTTGTAACCTAATTGTGCTTTTCTTGCTTAATTATCTTAGCAGCTAATCATCATGTTTATGTTTAGGCATCACCCACCTTAGATTAGCTTACTAGATTAATGTAGGATTAGTACTAACCACCATAGCCATGCACATGCACATGATATCCATGATTTTTAACAATGATGGTCCTAGTCAAACATCCTATAGGTATGGCTTGAGGTGAGTAAGCTTCTTGGTTCCGGATAATTTCTTTTTGTCCGTCTTCTTGGTGGGGTAGCATTCAAGCCTCCAGGTTAGACATTGTGTAATCTGCATCATTTACTTCTTTTGTTGGAGAAGTCATCCTAAAATAGTAGAGATTAATTATGTTAGCTCACTAGGCTAGTAGGGGATCCTTCAGGCCTGTATTCTCTTTGCTTTTTTCCTTTTTTTGTAGTAAGTTAGTGCTACCTATAACTTTCTAGAACTAGGGTCTATTAGGTGTAAAAACTAGTCTGGTTTTTCACGAATATCAAGAGATATTCACGCCCAATATGAGCAGAAAAATGATGCAAGGATGGATGCTAGGCACAAATTATACACTTTTGAATCCTTTGTGCAAGTGTGAAAATTTAGTTTGGTTTTTGTGAATATCCAAGGATATTCATGCCAAAAAATATGAGTGTCAAGCACCCTCTAGGATCCTTTGCAGGTCACCTAGCGCTTCACTCATAGGCCGCTTCCTTGGTCCCTCATCCACTGTACCGGAAGCTCACCATTTAAATCAAACCGAGGCTGGTCAAGACTTGGTCGATGACCATGCTATGCGAGATGTCCTCCGTTGACTCTCCGTCAGCTGTTACAACTTTATCACTTAGGTCTCCATGACCTCATTCACAAGACAGCCAAAATGCTTCCCCAGCATTCTTGACATAAAACAGTCATTCTTGACATAAAACAGTCATTTAAAAACAGGTCATAAATATAGTTTCTATAACGAACTCTCGTCTTTCCACATTGTTCCACACATCAATCCACATTACTTAATCCAAGTCCAATCATATGTATTCCCATCGTCCTTCAGCCATTCTCATCCAATCACATCATTTTCCATCTCATCACATCTTTCCACATTTATACTCATCACATCTCATCCACTCGCATCTACCCATATCCACATCTCATCACATCACATTCATTCACATCTCATCCATTCATATCTACCCTGATCCACATCACATCACATCACATCTCATTTATTCACATCTACCCCGATCCACATCACATCACATCTCATTTATTCGCATCTATCCCGATTCACATCCCATCACATCTCATCCATTCACATCACATCTCATTCATTCACATCTATCCCGATTCACATCTCATCCATTCACATCACATCTCATTCATTCACATCTATCTCGATTCACATCACATCACATCACATCCATTCACATCACATATCATCCATTCACATCTATCCCAATTTACATCACATCCATTCACATGACATATCATCCATTCACATCTATCCCAATTTACATCATATCACATCACATCCATTTCACATCACATCTCATTCATTCACATCTATCCCAATTCACATCACATCACATCCATTCACATCACATATCATCCATTCACATCTATCCCAATTTACATCATATCACATCACATCCATTTCACATCACATCTCAGTCATTCTTCACACTTATCCCGACTCACATCACATCACATCCATTCACATTCATCACATGCATTATATCCCCATTCCATCACATACATTCTATCCACATTACATCACATCCACATCCATCCAATCATTCACATGCACGACTATCCACATCTATCCATACATTCACATCTATCACTTCACATCCACATATATTCACATCACATCACATTTCATCCACATCTCTTTACATTACATCACATCTCATCCACATCCACATCACATTCACATCCACATCCCCTTACATCACATCACATCTCATCCACATCTACATCACATTCACATCCACATCTCTTTTCAGCACATCATATCTCATCCACATCCACATTACTTTCTCATCCACATCCCTTTACATTACATTCTTTCACATACACATCCACATCCATTTTCATCACATTATTTCACATACACATCCACACCCATTTACATCACATTCTTTCACATCCACATCCATTTACTTCCCATCTCACCCTTTCACATATCCTCTCATCCACATCCATTTACTTCCCATCTCACCCTTTCACATATCCTCTCATCTCATTCTCATTTCATCATCCACATCCACGTCCATTTACTTCACATCTTATCCACATTCATTTTCATCACACCACATCCTATCACATCCCGTTCACATCTTATTACATCCATTCACATCCTATCGCATCCCATTCATTTTCATCACACCACATCCTATCACATCCCGTTCACATCTTATCACATCCATTCACATCCTATCGCATCCCATTTACATCTTATCAAATCTATTCACATCCTATCGCATCCCATTCATATCTTATTCCCATTTAGTAGCTTTTCCTACTTTGATACCGATAATGGGACTTTTTCTAAATTTCTGCCAATTATTTGGCTTAGGTAAAGGTTCTTTTTCTCAATGACTATTTCCATATTCTTTCTCAATTTCTCAAATGAATTATATTCAATATTCCTCTTTTGAATAAAAGAATTCATTGGATTTATAAAAATTAATTCTACCCATATTTTCACTTTTGATGATAAATATTCGTAGATTGAATTATACTAAAAATTTCTCTTTTTTTCATTTAATTTCTTGGATCTCAAATATCATGGGAATTCCTCTTTTTACATTTAATTGCTTGAATTCTAAAGGTCATGGGAATTCCTCTTTTATCATCAAATAAATTTATCTAAAATCCCTCTTTTCTTTAATAAAAATTTCCATTAATTCAATATGCTAAGAATTTCACTTTTACTATTTAAATGATTGAATTCCAAATGTCATGGGACCTCTTTTATCATTTAAATATTTCTCATGCATAAAATAAATTTATCAAAAATTTCTCTTTGAATTTAAATAAAATATCCATTAATTCCCAATATGCTAAGAATTTCACTTTTACTATTTAAATGATTGAATTCCAAATGTCATGGGAATTCCTCTTTTGATAGTGGAGACAGCTAGAGTGGCATGGAGAAACCACTGCGAGACAAAGCGTCTCGACCGAAATACCCAAACCTGGACTGATCTCAAAATTTACCTAAGGACAAGGTTTTGTCCTCCCGGCTTTTTAGAAACAAAGATGAATGAATTCTTAGAGTTAACCCAGGGGAGTAGAACTATTGAAGCATATCACCAAGCATTCGCCCTCCTCCTCAGATACTCGCCTCTGTTGGATGAAGAACACCTGATGGCGAGGTTCATTCGGGGACTGAACGAACCTTTGAATATCCTGGTGAAGAAGCCAGTTTCCATGGCCGAAGCAGTTCGGATGGCGAAGGATTTCGCCAAAGGCTTTGATGTCAAAGTCCCGCCAAAGCCAGCACCATCACCTTTCAAAAGGTTTTTATTCCCAGAAGGTGATTCCAACCTTCCTCCGCCTAAGAGATATCAGGGTCAAACCCAAGATATGGGAATTTCCAGAATGGAAGAAATGTCATTTTCTCGAAACTCAATCCCCTAGATTTCAACTTCAGAAGTTCCACCCTTGAATAAGAGAGTGAAATGCTATAACTGTCAAGGATTTGGACATCGCAGTATGGATTGCCCAACTCCTTTTAGATCAAGGTTTTCAGGGCAAGAAAATCAGGGATCAAGATTCCAGACTCTAGTCCCTTCCATCCAGAGTAATCAGGGTTCTATCTGCCAAAATCAAGGAAATCCCAGAGGTAGACCCTCTATCCAACCTGTAGTTTTAACCCAAAGTAATGCAAGACCTCCAACTAAGAATAGGGGAAGTAAATCGGCCGTCCACTTCCAAGTCCACTTCCAACGCAGTAACGCTAGAAGTGATTGAAGAAGAAGAAGAAGATGAAAGAGATCATACTCCACCTGCGAGATGAGGACATCTCGCGTTTTTTAAGTGGGGTAGAATGTAAGATTCCTCCCCAGCCTCTCAGGATATCCATTATCTTCCCCCGTAGTCAAATCCCTCTTCCGAACTATGAAGAGTTTTACGAACATCCAGGTCGAGCTCTTCTACATCGAGTTGGGGGTTAACATTTCTACCACGACGACCTCGATCCATGTTCCTATCAATACGAAAATTCTTGTTAAGTCTCTTTATTTATGATTCAATCCAATTTTTGATTCAACTGATTCCGAGCATCTCTAAATAGGTCAGCTCTCCACAGAATCAAGGGATAAAGATACTCATATAGAATGCATTATCAGTTAACAATTCATTCAAAATATCTCATTTATATCTTTAACACAATAATGGTCCATCAGACTAATTTTTTTCTATCTGAACAGCCCTCCATGGGGATTTCAATTTTTCAAATTTTTAATTTATCATCCCTTAACTTGATCCACTGGACAAAATAACAGTAGCAATTTGCCAGCACAATCCACTAATCTCATAGTGATTGGCTGAAGTCATTAACGTCATTCCAGTTAAGAACATCATCACAGGGACTAGTCGCATTCATCCTCATGGCGGTTTCGCTCAACTTATTACATTTCACCCAAATTTTAGGGATCATCATTTTTCAATCACAATCCAAATCAACTCATCAGTTCTTCTCAACCAAAATTTAAAAACCATATCAACCACATTCGAATTCATCATCTGGATAGCATTAATGCTTATAATTTCAAGTCTTAGATTTACTCGTATATACTGCCAGTAAAGAGCTACAATTAAACCCTCGGTATATACGGGTAGTCATGGTTCTTGGAACTATAAGGTAAATACCATCATGTCTAGGCCTCAAGCAAGTCAGGGATTCCATACAATTGCGGTACTTCCATCTGAAGACCCAATTACCAATTTACGAATTTCAGTTTGAATATCAAATTTTATAAATTTTATCACACAATTATAACCTTTTAGTGCTTCTTGATAAATTTTTGACATAATTGGCTTCTCGATCGATCCTCATTAGCCAAATAGCTTTGATACCAACAATGAGATCCCTGTCCCCACCGTGCAACAATTTCAGGGGTGCTAGTAGCGAAAGTAGCACTTTTTGCATGGAGCAGGGTCCCACACTCGGGGCCTCGCCCATGGATATCCGGACAAGAGACTAATCCATCGGTTTTTCCAAAACCGAACTCGAAAAACTTCCTTTGCCCGGAAAGCACAGGCGATTCCACCAGGATAACTTTTCCCTAATGTAGTCAAAAGCCTTAACTAACTAAGCTCATCTAACCGAACCCGTAAGTCCCATAGTCAGATTAGGGAAAAAGACTGTACTTGGATCATAGAGACCAACGCTTTTTTCCTCATTGAGAGGCACAGCCGTTGATTCTTTTCCATAGAACAATTTTTGTCTGGGAGGATTTACTTCATCTATTGAATTAAACAGAAATTGAGCTCAATTTACGGATCCATCAGTCTAGCCTAACCCCATCCAGTCCCATGGGTTAGCCAACCGCCCAACCACTATAGTGATGGGATCCAATTAGGAATTTGGTTAGGTTTTGTCCCGGGTACCAAGGAAAAGAGTTCCCAGGTCCCCTAGCCGGATGTTCATAAAAAAATAAAACTAGTCACACCACTTACACACCTAATATGAAATTGCCTTTTTTCTCAGCATCAGCTATCTTTAAAACAATCCTTTAATGAAACCATTGTGTCACTTATCACAATCCTTTTTCTCAGCATCAGCTATCTTTAAAACAATCCTTTAATGAAACCATTGTGTCACTTATCACAATCCTCAAAATCTCTGGTTGAATCCTTATTTCCAATCATTCCTTCATCGATGTACTTATGGCATCATTGGCAACCAGAACGCTCACCACCTACTCACACAGGGGCCTTTTCGATAGTTCCTAGTCATAGTAACCGGCAATATATTCACATAACAAAATGGAATCTCCGTGGAAGATCAGCAAGATCAACCAACAGATCCATATAAAAGAGCCATGGACTCATCCGTTGAGGACCAGCAAGGTCAATCAACCAGATCCATGCCCGGTTTCAAAAAACAACTCTTACTCCTTGTTCCAATATCTTCCACGACGCACGTGTGGATATCTTTGGCGACCCAGAGCCCCGAGCACCGTGTGGTCAGCACCCTCTAGGATCCTTCGCACGTCACCTAGCGCTTCACTCATAGGCCGCTTCCTTGGTCCCTCATCCACCGTACCGGAAGCTCACCATTTAAATCGAACCGAGGCTGGTCAAGACCTCGGCCGACCTTGCTACGCGAGACGTCCTCCATTGACTCTCCGTCAGCAGTTGCAACATTATCAGTTAGGTCTCCACGACCTTAATCACAAGACAGTCAAAATGCTTCCCCAGCATTCTTGACATAAAACAGTCATTTACAAACAAGTCACAATTACAGTTTCTATAATGAACTCTCGTCTTTCCACATTATCCCTTATCAGTCCTCATTACTTATTCCACATTCAATTCATATGTGTAGACATTCTCATCCAATCACATCATTTTCCATCTCATCACATCAGATTCACACATCACATATCATTAATTCACATCCCAATTCACATGCTATCACATCTCATCCATTCACTCATATTGACGTCTCATCCTTTCTCATACACTTTCGCATTCATTATTCCCCATACACATCCACATTCGTACATCCACATCCATACATCCAATTCCACATCCGCATTCGTACATACACATCCATACATCCACATCCACATCCATACATCCATTTCCACATCCACATCCACATCCACATCCATACATCCACATCCATACATCCATTTCCACATCCACATTCATACATCCATATCCACATCCACATCCACATTCATACATCTACATCCACATTCCATATATACATCCATACATCCACATTCATACATCTACATCCACATTGCGTATCTACATCCATACATCCACATCCATACCCATACCCACATCCATACATCCACATTCACATTCACATTCACATTCACATCCACATCCATACATACACATCCATACCCACATCCATACATCCACATTCACATTCATATTCACATCCATACATCCATATCCACATTCCACATTCATACATCCACATCCACATACATCCACATCCACATTCACATTCATACATCCACATCCACATCTACATTCATACATCCACATCCACATCCTCATTCATACATCTACATATCCAATTCCACATCCATACATCCATTTCCACATCCACATTCATACATCCATATCCACATCCACATTCATACATCTACATCCACATTCCATATCTACATCCATACATCCACTACATTAATCTGATTCCTATAACATCTCATCACATCTATTTATAGAATGTTAGAGAATTCTAATTTTTGATAAAAAGATTCTTTACGCATCTAATTAGGCATAAAGACAACTTTAGTAGGAATAACACTTTTATAAAAATCCTTTTATGTATCTATGGCATCATTGGCAACCAGAACGCTCACCACCTGCTTACACAGGGGCCTTTGCGATAGTTCCTAGCTCATAGTAACCGGCAATATATTCACATAACAAAATGGAATCTCCGTGGAAGATCAGCAAGATCAACTAACAGATCCATATAAAAGAGCGACTCATCCGTTGAGGACCAGCAAGGTCAATCAACCAGATCCATGCCCGGTTTCAGAAAATAACTCTTACTCCTTGTTCCAATATCTTCCACGACGCACGTGTGGGTATCTTCGGTGACCCAGAGCCCGAGCACCATATGGTCAGCACCCTCTAGGATCCTTCGTAGGTCACCTAGCGCTTCACTCTTAGGCCGCTTCCTTGGTCCCTCATCCACCGTACCGGAAGCTCACCATTTAAATCGAACCGATTATCCCTTATTAGTCCTCATTACTTATTCCACATTCAATTCATATGTGTAGACATTCTCATCCAATCACATCATTTTTCATCTCATCACATCGAATTCACACATCACATATCATTTATTCACATCCCAATTCACATGTCACATATCATTTATTCACATCCCAATTCACATGTCATCACATCTCATCCATTCACTCATATTGACGTCTCATCATTTCTCATACACTTTCGCATTCATTATTCTCCATACACATCCACATTCGTATATCCACATCCATCCATCCAATTCCACATCCGCATTAATACATACACATCCATATCCACATCCATACATCCACATCCACATCCACATCCATACATCCATTTCCACATCCACATCCACATCCATACATCCATTTTCACATCCATATCCACATCCACATTCATACATCCATTTTCACATCCATATCCACATCCACATTCATACATCCACATCCACATCCATATCCACATCCACATTCATACATACATCCACATCCATATCCACATCCACATTCATACATCTACATCCATATTCCATATCTACATCCATACATCCACATCCACATCCACATTCATACATCTACATCCACATTCCATATCTACATCCATACATCCACATCCACATCCATACCCATACCCACATCCATACATCCACATTCACATTCACATCCATACATCCACATCCATACCCACATCCATACATCCACATTCACATTCACATCCATACATCCATATCCACATTCCACATTCATACATCCACATCCACATTCACATTCATACATCCACATCCACATCTACATTCATACATCCACATACACATCCTCATTCATACATCTACACATCCAATTCCACATCCATACATCCATTTCCACATCCACATTCATACATCCATATCCGCATGCACATTCATACATCTACATCCACATTCCATATCTACATCCATACATCCACTACATCAATCTGATTCCTATCACATCTCATCACATCTATTTATAGAATGTAAGAGAATTCTAATTTTTGATATAAAGATTCTTTACGCATCTAATTAGGCATAAAGACAACTTTAGTAGGAATAACACTTTTATAAAAATCCTTTTATGCATCTATTTAGGCATAAATTCAATTTTAAGGAAAATATCACTTTCGAATTAAAAATAAACTTTTTATGCATTTTACTATGCATAGATTCCATTTTAATGAGAATAACACTTTACTATGCATAAATTCCATTTTACTGTGCATAAATTTCATTTTAATGAGAATAACACTTTCAAAATAAAAATCAATCTTTTATGCATCTTCCTATGCATAAATTCATTTTAAATGAGAATGACACTTTTGAATTAAAAATCAATCTTTTATGCATCTTCCTATGCATAATATCAAATTTGATGAAAATAACTTCTTTGAACTAAAAATAGATTTCTTTATGCATCATTCTATGCATAAAATCAAAATTGATGAGAATAACACTTTTGGATTAAAATAAATTCTTTATGCATCTTTCCATGCATAAATCTGATGAAAATCACACTTTTAATATAAAAGAATATCTTTTATGCATCCATTTATGCATAAAAATCATTTATGATAAAAATCACACTTTTAATATAAAAAATATCTTTTATGCATATGTTTATGCATACAAATCATTTATGATGAAAATCACACTTTTAATATAAAATAAATATCTTTTATGCATATGTTTATGCATACAATTTATGAAAATCACTCTTTTAATATAAAATAATTTCTTTTATGCATCCATTTATGCATAAAAATCTAAAATCACACTTTTATAATCAAACTAACAATTTCAATATGCTAGAAAGAAACACTTTTTTAATAAAATATTTTTAGTATGCATTTTCTTATACCTAGGATGAAAATTAAGACTTTAAGAATACATATACGATGGGAATTACTCTTTTTGAATTAATAAAAGTAAAACTTATTTTACATAATTTTTAAAATATTTGCCATAATCTCCTTTGTATGGCTTACCATTTTTCAATTTTTAATTCTCTAAAATTAATTAGAAGTTCACCAAGAGTATTTAAATCACTCTAATGTAAACATTTTCTACTTATCAAAGAGAAACATTATGAAAAACTTGATTTTATCCATTAATCATTGATCTAGGATAAAGAATGGTTGGATTTACTAAAGAAGAGAGGGGATTGTCTTTTTACACAATTTTAGAAAATTTTGCCATAACCTCCTTTGTATGGCTGACCATTTTTTAATTTTTAATTCTCTAAAATTAATTAGAATTTCACCAAGAGTATTTAAATCACTCTAATGTAAACATTTTCTACTTATCAACAAGAGAAACATTATGAAAAACTTGATTTTATCCGTTAATCATTCATCTAGGATAAAGAATGGTTGGATTTACTAAAGAAGAGAGGGGAATGCCTTTTTTTTTAAACGAGGCATAACATCATAATCATTTTAGAGAAGACAAATATCATAAAAACCATTAAAATTAAGCATAAATGGAAATTTATGTATTTCCTTACTACCATTCATCAATTAACTTCAATAGCATTAAAAATCCCCATTCCAATTAAGCTTCTCAAGCTTGAGAGGGGTTGAGAAGAGAGAAATATTGAGAATTATAGAAAAAGATCAAAATTCATCCTTTACCTTACAAATTGCTTGATTCTTTGATCACGGTAGAGGCCCCCAACCAATCAATTGGTTTGGTATGTTGATGGAGCCACCAATGGAGATTGAAGAAGGAGGGAAGCTCCAATTTCTTCAATTTGGAGAGAATTTTAGAGAATAGTAAAAATTATCATTATTTCATCATAATTTTGGCATAGTATAATTCTCCTATTTTTTTACAAAGGACTCGGGTTCTATTTATAGGAGAGGGAGGCTCTAACCAAGACCAACTGATTTCTAGAATTTTCCAGATTCAGTTTGGTTGAATTTAGACCAGATTTGGACCTAGTTTGGTTCCTTTTTGATTCGGTTTGGTCCAAGAGAGAGGAGAGATAAAAATATCACATTATTTTTTGGTTTAAAACTCATTCAATCATGTGAAGTAGGTGCCTCCTTGAAGGGACTCCCCTTCCTTACACATGTGTCAAAATGGAATCATTATACCCAAAATATCTCATTTTTTTAGTAATACTCATAGTTTTTTACTAATAACCCTTGTACATAGTCAACTCTTCATCTTATGTGAGCATTCACTCATTTTTGGGTATTTTTCTTTTACAAATTGGATTTATCTCCTCCCCACACATGGATTGATCTTATTGGCCCATAGGAACCTTGATTTAAAATTTCAAAAAAATCTTGACCCTCAGGATAAGGCCTCTTGAACAGATTATACTTGATTTCTAATGCACCTTCTGAAAATCTTTTTGAACTTCTATTTTGGGGAAACTTATTTTAATAAGAAGAGATATTTTTCCATCCAAAAATATTTAAAAATTAAATTACCACTCTCTAGAAGATTTTCTCTCTCTAGGCCAAAACTGGTAGAAACAAGATCTTTTATATTTTTGAAGAGGGATTTGACTACAGGGGAAGATACTGTACATCCTGAGAGGCTGGGGAGGAATCTAACACATTGCAACAACTGGCGGGGAGTCGTCGAGGGATGTCGCTCGTGGTAAAACCTGCCAAGGTCTTGACCAACCTCTGTTTGGTTAAAATGTATGCTTCTGGTACGATGGGCGAGGACCGACGAAGCGGTCCCTAAGTGAAGTGCTAGGACACCTACGTAGGATCCTAGAGGGTTTTGACCAGGTGATGCATGAGCTCGCGGCGGTTACTATGACACCCATGCGTACGTCGAGGAAGATACGGATGAACCGAAAAGAATGACTTTTGTGAACTGAATTTTGATATTGGATCTCGTTTTGGTTGACCAGCTAGTCTTCAATGGAGAGTCCGGATGATATTTTATAAAACAGTGGACTTAATATTTTGGAGGATTATGATCAATAATACTATGATTTCATTGAAAGATTGTTTTAAAAGATAGCCGAATATGTTAAAATGGTAATTTCATATTGGGTGTGTAAGTGGTATGACTACCTTGAATTTTTCTTAAAATGGCTAGGGGGCATGGGAACTCTTTTCCTCGGTACCGGGGCAAAACTTTATGATCAATAATACTATGATTTCATTGAAAGATTGTTTGAAAAGACAGTCGAATCTGTTAAAATGGTAATTTCATATTGGGGGTGTAAGTGGTATGACTATCTTGAATTTTGCTTAAAACCTCGGCTAGGGGCATGGGAACTCTTTTCCTTGATACCCGAGCAAAACTTTACCAAACTTTTATAGGAATCCACCAATACAGTGGTTGGGCAATTGGCTAACCCCCATGGGCAGGTTAGGCTGGATCGGGGGATTCGTGTAATACAAATAGTTACGATTTACGTTAGTTGGATTAAGTCCTAGGAAGACTTTTGTTTTGTGGGAGGGAATCAGCGTGCTGTGCCTCGTAAAAAGGAGGAAACAAGCGGTGATTCTATAGACCAAGTGCAAGTCTCTTCCTTGATCTAACCATGTGACTTTCTGGTTCGGTCGGATCAATTTGGTTAGTTAAGACTTTGACTCGTTAGATCAATTCTCTCGTTAGATGATTTTCTTGGTGGAATCGCCCGTGCCTTTCAGGGGCGAGGGTAGTTTCTTTGGGTTCGCCAGGCTAGTCTCTTGTCCAGATATCCGTGGTTCGGCGAGGCTCTGAGTGTGAATCCCTACCCCGTACGAGAGGTTGACGCTGCTTCCGCCGCCAGCACCCTCAGAGGGGGCATCTCGGAGGGGGCGGGGGTCTCACAAGGGAACCCAAAATTGTTAATTGCCTTCATAAAAGTTCTGATCTTGGAGTAGAGGATTTGGGATCCACCTATAAGTAGTCGTTGGGCAAGGCCGAGGCTATGGTCAATGATGGGTTGGCCTTGGGGAACATTTTTGGCCAGCAATTTTCCTGTAGCTTTTGGGGGATTGTGGTTGTCAAATTGGGGGCTATCAAGGGATACAAGGAGCTAGTTTTTCCGATGTATGAGTTTGGGAAGTGGATTGATATAGGGGATCCACACAAAGTTGTAGCACCTTCATAATATCCTTGGGCAATGAGGAGCTACTTGGGTACACAGGGGCGACAGCTCTGGCCTTGTGTGCCTCGGGGCTGGAAGGTGTTCCTGGGGTGAGTTAGGTTTGTTAGTGGTATTAGTCTTGTGAACAAGGTTAGCAACAGTGGTGGCATTTTTGAGGTAGGTTTGGGAAGTTGCCGAGTTGGGTGTTGATGAGGGGGTGCAAGTCAATTGGTTAGTCATGGGAAGAGGCCTCTTCTTAAGTGTAATGGTGCTATATTGGTTAGAGGAGGGCAAAGTGATAGGGGGTAGAGGAGTGGGGATACCAACTTGGGGTGGATAATTGGAGGGCAAGGGTTGGGGAGTTGCCGAGTTGGGTGTTGATGAGGGGGTGCAAGTCAATTGGTTAGTCATGGGAAGAGGCCTCTTCTTAAGTGGAATGGTGCTATATTGGTCGGAGGGCAAAGTGATAGGGGGTAGAGGAGTGGGGATATCAACTTGGGGTGGATAATTGGAGGGCAAGGGTTCTTCATCTATCATTAGGACAGTAACTTGGTCGGAGGGCTAGTTGTTTTACAGGGTGGCAGTTCTTGCGTCCCAATCGATTTGGCAGTGGTTATGTCCCATCCATCCATTCTTCACTTAAGGTTCTTGCAGGCATCATGTAAAACTTCCCTTACAAGGGGTTATTGCTAACGTGAAACAAAATTGTGATTGTGCCTAAACAATGAACCAATTATGAGGCCATTATAGTGACCATGGAGGATGGGGTATTTTGTAATGACGGTATCCCAAGGGAGAGACATGTATCATAGGACATCAAGTTATGATTAGCTCCTTTATCGACAAGAGGAAATTTTAGGGGAAACTTGTTGGGGTGGTCATTTTCCTAACCACCACAAGCGAGCAGGTTTCACTTCCCAATCTTCTTCTTCGAGGTCTACTAATTGGGCCATGTTGACCACTATGTTTTTACCCCAAAGCTTTGCTTGCCACTCTTTGTCTTCTTGTTGGGTTGTTTCTTTCATCTCTTCATGCTATTATTTTTTTGGCATGAATGGCCCTGTGTAGTTTCAGTGAGTGGGCCATAGTAGCATTTCAGTTTTCTACCATTGAAGTATCCCGCCATCTTGATGTCATCGAGTGTTTCTATGCATAATGTGCCTTGTGGGGTTATCTCAGTGCCTAGGAAAGGTCCTAAGTCTCTGAATTTGAGTTTTTTCTTTTGGATTTTTTTCATGTAGAGTAGGGCCATGTTGCTCTCATTCATTTATTTGTCCTTGAGTTGGTCGTCAAACCAATGTTTACGCCTTAATTTTTCTAAAATCATCATGTATACAGCGAGAAGGCATGTCTTATCTAGATTTTCTAGCTCGAATAGGCGACCAATTGAGGACATTGTCTGTGAGTTTTTCTTCTACTACAATTCACAAATTCAAAACCTAGAACTCCATAGGCATGACTACTTCAGTACCATAGGTTAAACTGAAGGGCACTACATTTGTGGCAACCGTGTAGGATGTACGATATGCCCGGAGTGCAACCAGTAATTTCTATTCCCAATCATTACAGGGCTCATGTTTTGGTCACGATGGTTTTGCCATTAGCTTGGGGGTAGTAAGTGCAAGATTTTTTGTGGGTGACTAGAAATTCTTGGAACAAGAATTGTATCACTAGAAATTCTTGGAACAAGAATTGTATCACTTGATTAATAAAGTGTGTGCCATTGTCACTCACAATATTAAGAGGGAATCCAAAGTGAGTGATCACTAATTCATAAAGAAACTTCACAGTGGATCTCTCATCAGCCTTGCAGGTTGCCCTAGGCTTCAACTTATTTAGTGCAATAGTCCATGGCCATTATCATATATTGATCTTGATTGTATCAAGCCGTTGGACTAATGGGTCCTACGAAATCAATGCCCCACTTTTCAAATGGTTGTAAGACATGACAGGGAGTCTTTAAAGAGTGGGATTTCCACTCTTTGGCATTCGTTCGTAGCACTTGACATATATTGCCATCTCAACCATCAAGGTGGGACACCATAGCCCTTCCTGGCTAGCTGCGGAGAGCAATGATGTATGGCTCTACGAAGTGCCCTCCTGCACAAGCGAAGTGGGACTATTCTATAAAAGGAACACATACTCATCCTTCTCGAACACAATGTCTTACAATTATGTCCTTCCCCTACTTGTAGAGTTGTCTTGTAATCAATTGATAGGGGGTTGCCTTTTGAATGAGGTGCCTTGCTCGATCTTTGGTGAGGAGTGGTTCAACGGGTAACCCATTTGGCAAGGAAGTGTGCAACCTCCTCTCCCCATTCCAAAATTAAGCACAGTTGGAACAAAGTGGCATCTAGTAAGTCATCATTAACTCCCACCACTAACGGTCAGTCAAGACATATTGTGAGCCCTTCCATACTGACGAACTCAAGAAAGATTAGCAACCATCTAGTGATCCTTCCAAATGTGTAGAGTAGAGCTTGACGGTCTACAAAGAAGATAAATTTGGTTGCTAGAAGATAATGGCAAAACTTTTTGATTGTGTAACCATTGCTAACCCTTCCCTTTCTGTGGTGGTATAGTTGTGTTTTGCCTTGTTAAGTTGGCCATTGGCAAAGCTAATAGGAAAATCCCTATTGTGTTCACCAGGTTGAGCCAGCACATTCCCAATGCCAAAGGTAGAGGCATCAATGTGACATGAAATATGATGTCCCAATTAGGGGACCTCAAGATGGGGGAGCGCTTTGCCAATGCTTTCTTTAAGGTGTTAGCACGCCTGTTGGCATTCCTCTGTCCACTCAAAGATGATTAGAAGTCCATAAGGGGGGCGAGCAATGTTGGCATACATGAAGATGAAATGTTCGATAGTACCCAACATGTCCCATGAAGCGTTGGACTTCTTTGAAGTTGGTTAGTGGTGGTGACAGCTCAAGGATGAGTCATACCTTGCTATCATCTCTAGAGATTCCTTGTTTTTAGACAATGTGTCCCAAGATGACTCCATATCGATGTGCCCCATTCAGTTGCAAATGTCATCTTATGTTGATATTTTAGATCGATCAACACTTAATTATATCTAGAGACTCCATCGAGGAAGCTGTTAATCCCATTTTGGATTAACAAAGATGCTCCTCCATTTGAGGACATTAATAAGTGTTATGTAAAGGCACTATAAAGGTTGTACATTATGAGATACTGGCCAGTCAATGCTTTCGTTTAATAAGTTTTGGGCGCCCAAGCGTGAATAAGGGCCAATTGTATATAAGGTAATTTCTCATAATGGAAAGACACAATCCCCCTTTGTGCTCTTATCTTGTCTTGTGTATGAGAGAGAGAGAGTGTGTGTGTACTCTAGTGCATGTGCCTCTTCCATGTTTGTGTGTGGGAGAGTGAGAGCATGATTGCCCTTGTATTATGGTGTGAGCAACTCCGCGGTGATAGATTGGAGGATTGGAGCTTCTACAAGCGAGCTTGGAGAGCCTCAAAGGATGTGAGCTCGGAACATTGGTAAGTATCCTATGATGGTTGTTGTCTATTTCTTCTTCCATTTGTGAATGTGTGTAGTTCTCTTGGGAGATGCAGTAGCCTATAACATTTTTGGTGTCGCTACCATTTTTTCTTCCATCTTCTTAGAGATCCAGCTCCCATTATGCAAGATTCACTATTGCCTTTGCATTTTGAAAGTGCATTATGAAAAATTGTGTAGATAAGGTTTGTGTGGAAGGGAAGAAATTAGAGTAGTTATGAAAAATTGTGTGTGTGGAAGTGTGGGTGCCAAGAGTACTTGGTATTGCCTAGAGGAAACCTACACTTGGATTTTCTTTCAAATTTTTTATTTTCGTTTTTACCAATTTCGCTATCGTGAGATAGAAATTGGTAAAACTGTTTTTTTTCAAAAAAACATAAAAATCGCAAAAACAAGGAGTCATTGGTTGTGTTGGTGACTTGCATTACATTCCTTTTGATAGGCACAACCTTTCGAGATATTTTGGGTATGGAAATCATACACTAAATCATCATTTTGTTGACTCGATAGTAGGCAATGCATGAAAGTGCAGGAAAGAAATTCATGACATGAAATGCATTGCATTTCATGATGTGAAATATTGCTCACCACCATTAGCACCGCAAATTTTGGGATTGCCTTACTAAAGTTAGTGCGTCTTATCTTGACACGATTGACACAAGGAAACAAAAAGTCTTATCTCGTGAAAGTGCAACAAAACATTTCACGGCATGAAATGCATTGCATTTCATAGCATGAAACGCATTGCATTTCACGATCACAACGTGAAATGTAGTCTGCTATTTCATGGAGAACTACTATTTCACAATGTGAAAAGGGTTGTTCACGGAGTAAAGAATTGTCAGACCGGAGATAAGAGAGGGTCATAAGTGCACTATAGGAGTCTCCCCAACTTGGATTAATGCAATTCTAAACCAGAATTTCAAAGCGTGAAACATAAGTTGTTCACGGTGTGAAATACACTTCACGACATGAGAACCATTTCATGATGTGAAACACAGTCTGCCATTTCATGACATGAAACATAGTCTGCTATTTCACGACATGAAATGTCAGTCCAATAGATATCTAAGCATAACAATTGGAGTAGTGAGTTAGCATGTTGAATCATATTCTCGTGCACTTGAGATCAGGGAAACTTATTGGAGATGACCTTACCCCCTTGAGAGATGACAGTGCGTCTAATCACCTAGGTTCTTCCTACTAGAGAAGTGCTGGTTTAGGTCGCTTGGCGAACACTCAATTGAGTGTTGCAGCTTAAAGAAATTTGACCACTACAGAAACTAGAAGCAAAGAATCCATGGAAGAAGGATTAAGGTTCTCAAGACTTGGAGAGAAAGGGAAACCAACTTCTCCGTGAAGTCCAATGGAATCTTTGATATGGCTAAGGGATTTTTTGGTCTCTCTAACACAGCACAGAAGATGAATCGCAATCTGTGGGCACGAGACCATCAAATGAGCACACAACACCGTCCAAAACCAGACTTATCCCAACACATACAGCCCTAACATTTAGACCCAGGGACACTAACCCTTTGAGACTTAGTGGAATGACTCCTAAGTTCAGGCGGGATAAGGAAAATGCTACCAAGGTGGGTCAAATTTTCTTCCCCACATCAGAGGAATTAGAAGTTGACATAAAGATGGTAGAAGCAGAGCATCAATTGTGGCTTCTAAGCTTACAAAGGCAAAAGCTTAATATGTGAATAATGATGAACGAAACATATGGGAATTTGGTAATTTAAATTTTTTATGGCCACGCGGCAAGGAAATAGTAACATCTAGAGAAGCCATCAATAACGTGGGGATGGGAATGGAAAAAGGAGGGATATCAGCCCTAGAACCCATAAATGAGGAGCCCAAGGCTAAGGAAGACCTCGAATTGCAAGAAGAAGTGGAAAATCTATGTAGGGCATCTTTCGGAGGAGAGGATTGTCTCTACACAAGAGAGGAGATAAATGAAATGATCAATAATCCCACATTTTTGCAGAGCATGGAACTCTTAATTCAACAAGGGCAGGCTGAGGATGCTAATGAGAGCCAGGGTGGGCTGAGGATGCTAATGAGGAATTTCCCAGACCTAGCCATAGACTCGAACTAGATAGATGGACTTACACAGGTAGAGGACGAGGTCTAAGTAGGGGGTGGGATAGCTCCTCAGAGGCCAATAATAGATCCCCACACAAATCTAAATATAGCCACAAGGACAGATTTGTTAAATATAGCCACAAAAATGGATAGAGGAATGGTTAGGGAACTAGGCAAGGCCCTGTTGCTTGCAAATGAAGATCAATACCAGGATGCAACAAAAACGATACTTAGGGCTCTTGAAAAGAGTTCCACTTTGTAGATGAATGTGGGAGAGGGTTTGATAATAATCCCACATGGGGACTTATGGGAGTCCTAGAATTTTTGTATAAAAGGTGGCTCATTTGAGAGCTTTAGACACTTTGGGCTTAGTTCATGTAAGAGCTCCTTTGAGAGACCTACTCTCCCTCTTCTCCATAGAGGTGAAGACTCTTCTCTCACCCCATCTACACCATTGTATGAGGTAAATCTCTTCATTGAATTATTAGCAATGTCATGAGTCTTTCTCATCCTCTTCTCTAATCATCTTACTCTTATGCATGCTTTTAGTATTTCATTTTTGAGTACATGGATTGATTTGAAGCTTTCATGGAAGCTTGATGCTTGAATGTGTGCATGCTTGTAGGAAGATAGGAGTGGAGTGAGGTCTTTCTCTTTGCTTGAGTGCATAGTGATTGTATTCCTCTTGCTTGGATTTGTGAATGAATGGGTGTGTAGGAATGAGGCCAAGTTGAGCTTAAGTATGTATTGAGTCTATGTCATTAGTATGTGGTTAATTCTTCTTCTCCCATTCGGGATAGCCTCTATGCGCTAACCGGGTCGCATTCACGGAATGACAAGTGAGTGGGTTTGAGTGTAGCCTCCGCTATGCTATGATGCCCCAAACAATGGCGCCGCTGCCGGGGAACGCACACCTAAGTTAGTGAAGGGTGTTAACCATTACTTCTTATTAAGTGCTCCATTGATTGCAAAATCGTGGATTAGGGTAGATTAGAGTAGAGTTTGCAAGGGCATTGAGTGTGTGATCTCAAGGGCGCCTTGTGTATTTTCGTTTTTGATGAGAAGCAAGAAAAAAATTTAACCCCATTGCGGTTGAGTAATCCCGCCATTAATTAGAATTTACGCACTTTCTATTTTTGTTGCAAGTTGGCGTGAGATAGGTAGGAAGTAGTGATATTGTTTTGTTGTTGGGTTGATTATCATGTAGGGAAGCATCTCCATAAGTGTAGCAAAGAAAATATATATATATATATATATATATATATTTTACATTGGAAAGGCCGTGGAGGTTCGAAAAAAATAGAAGGCGACCTTAAAAAAAATACACATCTACATCTATATATATAGATATAGATGTGTATTTCTATTTTCTACATTGAAGTGAAACGCTGCATCGGCGGCTGATAAAAGCCTGCAGCAGCAGAGACGTTTTTTTTATAAAAAAAAAAAAAACAAAACAAAACAATTATATATATATATATATATATAATCGTTTTTTTTAAAGGTTGGCTTGGGCTGGTTGAAGAGCGTCGAAGCGAAGGCGAGAATTATATATATATATATATATATATATATATATATATATATATATACAATCACGTGGAAGAGCGCAAGCTGGCAGTGAAACAGCGGGCGGCGAGCTGCAGCTGTGGTAGGAGGCCGGCGAAGAGGGCCTGGTGTGGCGCACACCATGAGTGTACAATACACCCTGAGACAAAGCATGTAATGCCAGTTCCTATCAACAAAGTTGGGAAATTTTGTGAGGACGATCAGGGAAATGCTACCCTCCCATTGGAAGTGCGAAAAGTATCTTCAACTGCAATACTTGATAGTGGCGCAGGAGTAGGCATTGTGACAAGGTCTATTTGGGAAAAATGGGGCAAACCAGCTATTAGGAGTACCAGGATGCGTTTGCAGCTAGCAGATGGCAGCTTAGAACATCCCCTTGGGCTGCTTGAGAACATATTGGTCACCACATGTGGGATTGAATATGAGCATACCTTTGCAGTGGTGGATTTTGGAAAGCATCCGAACTATGAAGTGATATTGGGTAGACCATTCATGCGACAATTTCAAATGATTCAAGATTGGGGATACAATTATTTGTACCTCCGACATGATTCTGTCATCACAAGGGTCAACCTAAGGAATCACTCATATCGTGATGTAACAAGATCTCCAATAGATGAGTTTGATTCTGCTTCATCTGAGGGCTCAAAAATTACATTGTCAGATGGGCGAGAAGATCTATGGATGTGTGGAGCCTCATGTAGGGATTTCAACACTGAGAGACTTAAGGGTAATCGAAGTGTATCTGACGAGGCATACATTCCACAACCCTTCCCTGAGCATTTAATTGATCCGTTAGAATGGAGTCATGTCCTTGCAACATTGTCGACATGTGCTTTACCGAAGCCAATTCAATTCTGTGACTCAGATGGATATGATATTATTCCTATAAGAATGGTACAACCACGTGCTCTTCTAGATCATTTGTACTATAGGGATACATCCAAAACAACAGCTATGCATGTCGAGGAAGTCTCAGTTGAGAATTTAACACTCAAATCTGTTAATGATGCTGATAAGAAAGAGACACAAGCTCCAAAACAAATGATGTGGATAATTGATGAGTACTCAAGTGAGGGCCATGGCTGGCATGTTCCAACTACTCTAGTTGCTGCTCAAAGAAGGCCAGGCACGAAGGATTCATCAATGTGGCTACCCAAAGATGCGTACAAACTTGTACCATCTAGTCCAGTTGCTAAGCCTCTTAAGAAGCACATCATTTCTAAGCCAAAACCTCGGATTGTTAATCGATGGGTCCCAAAACATGTGCTCAAAGCACAAGGCTACTATGAGGGTACAACAGCAATTTGGCTTCCAAAATGCCATGCTGAGCAAAGGGTAAAAGAGTGTATCCAAAAGATTCCAAAAGCCACCCTTGATTTTCCATATCAGTGGGTACAAAAGAAATCAACACAGACTCTTCAAGAAAGGAAAGGTGGCTGTGATAGCACCTACAAATCTACTTGTGTTGATCTTCCTAAAACATGTAATGAAACACTGGTTGTCTCTATTTATCCTTGTTTCCCAATTCAACCAACAACTTGTGTACCTACGACAAGTTCAAAGGAGTCTCATTTGAGCATAGATTCTGGTGCTTCACTGCCTAAATCCTCTTATCTTGCTCAAATTCCAAGACAATTGATAAAATTCACACCCAAGAAGGACATACCTAAAACCAAAGATAAAGCATTAACACTACAAATGAAGCTCTTTGGTAGATCAATGTTTGAATAGTGTGGTGCCTTACGCCTTTAGAAAATTATGTTCTTTTTGAGATGATCTCCACCATCAGCGCAAGGGTAACTCATTGACTCCACAATAAGAACGACAAGCCAGGGCACTTTTCTCCCATTGGGTTTTTTCCCCTCGGCTATATTTGGTGTTTGGCACCACTAACAAATTTTATTCTTTTGTTTTTTTTTCTTTTGTTTGTTAATAAAACTTTGTGCAGAGATCTCAGCTTAAGAAGAGCATCAGATACGTCCCTACAGTCCACCTATCGTGCACACAAATTAGGAAGGGGGGAGATATGCTATGCCTACAGGGATCAAGGAGGAGCAATCTGCACAAAATCAGCAATTATTCAAGGCAAACGAACAACATCAACAGGGCACTACAACAGGTGTATGCAAATCTTAATCTTTATTTCTTTAAGTGCTCTTATCTTTTGAATATATGGTTTGCATGTACACAATATTGGCTGGTTTGAGTTTTGATTAGTAGTTAAAATGTGGTGAGTACATTCTAGAGTCTTAGAAAACTTAGTAAGAGATATGTCTATCCAAAGACAGTGTAGGATATATACCAAGGGAGTATGCCAAGTACTTATGTCTTCAAGGTATATTAGTTATCCCTAGTGGTAGTTATCTCTTAGATATGAGCTAGGTGCTAGGAGTAATAAAAAAATTTATGAAAATATACCCTAAAAAGATATATATCTATATACAAGGTGAATTACGACATGAAGTGTCTACCGCCATGCGAAGTGCTTGGTAGGACCTGGGGATGTCTCAGCACCTTGGGGCCGATGCCTTGGTTTCCATGGGGTGAACACTGATGTCTAAAAACTTCAGAAGAAGAACTTTGAGGAATCTATCGCCTTGATAGATGTTGGTAGGACTCGGGGGTACACTATGGGCCCTCGAAACCGATGCCCTCATCTTCAAGGGGTACTCCTTAGGTCATAAAAGAAAGAAAAAGGGTCTGTCGCCCTTGAGATACTTAGCGGTCTTTAGATTCTCTTGGCGGAGGTCTCTTGGCCATTGCTTGGGTCTCATGGGGATAGAAACTTAATCTTTATCACCTTCTACACACATATAAAAAAAAAAAAAAAAAAACAACAAGAGAGAGCTCCAATCACCTTTGCTCATACTTAGGAGTAGGGTTGCCACTTAGGAGTAACTTACATACTGATAGGACATTGAGACTGCGGTCATAACCGGAGGTGTACAAAGACACTTGCCTTTGCATAGCATTATCTACCACTCCAGTCTCACTTTGACTCATCTCTACTCACCTCTTTTAGTATTCATTAAAACTTTAATCAGCCTTGCACTTGTATGCTCACGTGTGTAATTATTATTGCTGATTTTGCTTTTCTTTTCTTTTTATCAATAAAGGACTTTACTCGTATCAATTGTTTTTTGTTGCAGCTCTTGCTACTACCGCGCTCGAGGACGTGCGCAAAATAGGAAGGGGGGAGTGTTGCTTGCAAATGAAGATCAATACCAGGATGCAACAAAAACGATACTTAGGGCTCTTGAAAAGAGTTCCACTTTGTAGATGAATGTGGGAGAGGGTTTGATAATAATCCCACATGGGGACTTATGGGAGTCCTAGAATTTTTGTATAAAAGGTGGCTCATTTGAGAGCTTTAGACACTTTGGGCTTAGTTCATGTAAGAGCTCCTTTGAGAGACCTACTCTCCCTCTTCTCCATAGAGGTGAAGACTCTTCTCTCACCCCATCTACACCATTGTATGAGGTAAATCTCTTCATTGAATTATTAGCAATGTCATGAGTCTTTCTCATCCTCTTCTCTAATCATCTTACTCTTATGCATGCTTTTAGTATTTCATTTTTGAGTACATGGATTGATTTGAAGCTTTCATGGAAGCTTGATGCTTGAATGTGTGCATGCTTGTAGGAAGATAGGAGTGGAGTGAGGTCTTTCTCTTTGCTTGAGTGCATAGTGATTGTATTCCTCTTGCTTGGATTTGTGAATGAATGGGTGTGTAGGAATGAGGCCAAGTTGAGCTTAAGTGTGTATTGAGTCTATGTCATTAGTATGTGGTTAATTCTTCTTCTCCCATTCGGGATAGCCTCTATGCGCTAACCGGGTCGCATTCACGGAATGACAAGTGAGTGGGATTGAGTGTAGCCTCCGCTATGCTATGATGCCCCAAACAGGCCCTTGAATCTATACCATCTTAGATGAAGCCACACATCATTTCAAAACTCGTGCAGAAGTTCTCAGGAGATGGGGACCCGATCCAACACATAGAGATCTTTGATTCAACATGTGAAACATGTGGGCCGGTATGATGTGACTATGATACATGCCTTTTCTCTAACCTTAGAAGGGAAAACCCACCAATGGTATCGAACCTTAAAGCCTGAAGATAAAGTCAATTTCATGGCTTAGGAATGTGTTCATACCGATCTTTGCTCAAAGTGGTGATAGATGGAGTCCTATGGCTCGACTCCATAACATCAAGCAAAAAGAAAATGAATCAATGCGCGATTATGTTTCTTGACTCAAGCACCTAAACTCAAGATGCAAAGTAGGGAAAGACTAACTAATGATTAGTTATTGCCCTGCTTCTCCGGAGAGGAGTGCGAGATCATAAGATGCATGATTATTTGGTGTTAGCCCGCCTAACTACTGTGGATACATTTTGTAAGTTGGCTATTGAATATAAAGATAACATGCTTGAGTTGTCGTTAAAACCAAAAGGTGTCAAGGCAGCTTCGGTGGTAGCAACATCACAAGTATCTATTCATCAGGATGTGGGAGACCCAAGAACAAGCAAGTTAGCAACATGATAGTTGAAGATCTCAGTACTGCCATTTTGGAAAAGTTGAAAGTTAGGGATGGGAGAGAAGCATCAAGGAATGCCCATCTCTACCCCCCCGGAGGAGAGAGTTGATTTGGTGTTCAATCTATAGACAAAATCATACAAGTATTGAATGCCCTCACCTAAGATCAAGGCAATTACTTTATTATGCTCACTGTTAGAGACTAGGGAACCATGATACTGCCATGTGTAGATACCTGAGGATCTAGCCTTTAGTGTAATTGCCAGCACCCAAAGTGCCTCTAGCTTTCCTAGCACCACCAATGCAACCCAATGTGGCTGCAGGGTAGCCGAATATGTCCTACTTACTAAAAGGAATGTTTAAGATGCAGGACATATCGCCATTATCGCCACCTGTTCTACCACCACAACCACCAAAGGACAAGATCAACCAGGTGTTGATTGAAGAACCCTTGGAAGAGGGAAAGCTATGCGCAAATTAGAAGTGAATAACGACTACTACAAGAAACCAATCAAGATTACATCAGAGAATTATGTCTTACAAAATAGCATGCCAGTATCAGTGTTTTACAAGTATTATGTCCTGACACGTGCACAAATGAAACACGCGGACAAAGGGTAAAACCTATAAGGTATTACAACCTCTAAGACTGGGAGAAGAACAAGAGTGAAAAAGGTGGTCAAGGGTGACACCTTGGTTGTAATTCAGGATAGATCCGAGGAAGATACCATTGACACCGGTTCCACCCAATCAAATAAAGGAGACGATCAAGTGCCAAGGCTGGATGAGTAGGCAAAAGAGAGACCAACAACCCCCAAGGGTGTTGGAGAGTATCTGAATTGCAGAAGAGGAAATAATAAAGCTTGAGGAAGCTAAAGCCCTTGTAGATGAGTGTTAGCACAACCATGAAGCCAAATACACGCCAACATTGTGGGCAGATGTCAAGGATTGGGTAGAAGGAAGAATGAAGCCAATGTCTACTACAGAGGAGAGCTAGACACCTCTGGCAAGGAAAAACCAAGAACTTGAGGAAAGGGGAGCACCCAAATTCATCCAAATACCTATCAACTAATTGAGGAGGTATTATGAGAGCAATGATATGAATGCTACAATTTCAATCCACCATTACGAGTACCAAGCACTTGCTATCCTAGATGGCAATGCAAGTGTGAGCATTATCACCAAGCAATGTTGGGAAAACTAGGGAAACCAGAGTTAGAAAGAGTGGACCTAATCGTTAAGATGGCATATGGAACATCCTCAAGACCAATGGGGTTATTGAAAAACGTTAAGCTTAAGGTCTTTTTACTCCATTACCATTATGTATTTGTTGTAATGGACTTTCTACGCTAACCAGATTCATATAATATTATCTTGGGAAGACCCTTCATGAGAGAAGCCAAGGTGGTGCACGATTGGGCATTAGACCAAGTGTATATATGAAAGGAGTCACAAATTCTGAAGATTGATCTCCATACATGGAAGGTGCACCCCATGGAAGGGAAATTGTTTAGGGATGATTTGACGATCACAATTGAACAAACCACATCCTTACAAGTTTGCCAAATCAACCAGTTAAAGAATAGTCATGGGAAGAAGAGGAAGAGAATGAGATGTGCGCATCACCTCCACCTCTGGACTTTAGTGAAAATTGGATGCATGTACTTGTCACCATAAATGTGTTGCCTCTCCTAGAGAACCAAAGTATGTTGAATCAAGAATGATTCCGACTACCTCAATCCGCATGGTAGATGTGCAACTCGAGGAAGAGGAAATAGAGGATGATGCCTCAAAAACAGAAGGGCCTCAACTACATGGTCACAATAACACCCAATGCCTCAGGAAGTGGTAGAAACAAAAGAGGTATATCGCTTGACACAATTCCTTGTTGGCGAAGTAAACCCATGGATGCCTAGTGGCTAAGATTTCTCGAGGTCACTAAGGTGCATGATGAGTTCTCTAAGAACTGGGGTGAGGAGTTGAGTAAGATCACCTTGGAAGGAAAACGAGAAGAGAAAACTACTCTTCAAGAGCCTGATATGACTAAACTCACTAAGGCAAGACGAAGAAAACATATAAGGCTCTGGCTAAAGCCGAGTGAGGCAAGGAAGGCATGGCTCTAAAAAAAGATGAGTATGATGTGACAAGCCAGATCTACACCCAGTGCCAGACCTACACCATCGATGAGCAAAAAGTGGCCCAACTGACGGCCAAAAGAGTGAAGGAAGATGGTCGATCCATGTCTTACAGTGGACCAAATGCAGTCAAAAGAGGTAGACATTGTAGATCCAAGGGAGGATCCCAAATTTGTCTACATTGCTCATGACAACTATTGCTGGAGAAGAAGAACTCATTGCTCTCCTAAAAGAGTTTAAGGATTGGATTGTTTTGCTTGGAAATATACAAAAATGAAGGGTGTATCACCCGAGGTGGTTTAGCACACTATTTTGATCATGGAAGGATTAACAATATCCAAGCAAAAACCATATCAAATGAATCCTAAATATGCAACTATTATAAAGGAGTAAATTGATAAACTCATAGCTACAAATTTCATCTATGAGATTGAGCACACAAATTTTCTTTCACCAATCGTGATAGTGCCAAAAAAGAATGGAAAGCTAAGAGCTTGTGTTGATCTGATTGCGTCGGCTTATTAAGCTGGCGAGAGAACTATTTAAACTAGGCAAAGATGATATCCTTAGGAGATGTGTGTGAGAAGATAACTTTGTCACAGTATTAGAAGAAGCATACTCAGGAATAGCTATAGGACATTTTGTTGGAGAAGTTACAGCTTGCAAAGTGCTTCAAGTAGGACTATGGTGGCCTACATTATTTGGAGATGCCATAGAATTTGTGAAGAGATGTGAAGAATGTCAACAATTTTCTATTCCACAACAGAAGGACAGGATGCCACTTACCCCTTTAATTGTGAGATAACCCTTTGAGAAATGGGATTTTGATTTTGTTGGACCCATTAGTCTAGCAATGCATCTGTCACAAGCTCGTTATGTGATCATAGCCACCACGGATTATTTCACCAAGTGGACAAAAGTGAAAGCCTCTAAAAAAGTTGATGCTCAAACTATGGCCAATTTCTTATATGAACAAATCATTTCTAGATTTGGTTTCCCACTAAGAATTACTCAGTGAGACTGAGGTTCCCATTTTATCAATGCTCAAACTATGGCCAATTTCTTAAATGAACAAATCATTTCTAGATTTGGTTTCCCACTGAGAATTACTTAGTGAGATTGAGGTTCCCATTTTATCAATGAGGTGATTGAATAGTTACCCAACCACGGGATTCCTTATAATCTATCAAAAATCATCACCTTATTATCCATAGGAAAATGGCCAAGCTGAGAGAACTAACAAGATTTTATGTGCTATCTTGACCAAGACCTTAGAAGCTAGTTGAACGGATTGGGAACACAAGCTAACAGCAGCACTATGGGCCTATCGTATGTCATATAAGGTAGCAATGGGATACACTCACTTTTGTCTGACTTATGGCATTGATGCGGTAATGCTTATGGAATTCTTAGTTCCAAACCTCTGTATTGTGGTACAAGGAGAAAGGCTTACAGAAAATGTGTTAGCCGAGAGGTTGATTGACTTAGAAAAACTCAATGAAACCCAGCTTATTGCACACATGGGATTATGGTCGAGAAACTATGGAGAAAACATTGGTTTTGACCATAACCTAAAACACAAAGAACAGAAAAAGGGGGACCTTGTTCTCATGTATGGTGTTGGAAGCACCCAAAAAAAGAAATTGAAATACAGAGGGTTAGGATCTTTTAGAGTGTTCAAGATCACCCCTCCCCGAAGCAAAACCATCGATGGGGTAGAAATGAAGGGGTATATCAACAAAAGTAAGCTAAAGAAATATTATGGACCCCTGACCCAAGAAATACTTGCACAAGAGCATCTTGTAAACAAAAGAAAGAGCTAGCAAAGGAAAAAATCAGACAAGCTCAAGCGGAAGCCAAGGCAAGGGAAGCCAAAACAAAATAGAGACTCCAAGGGAGAACCCTACATGTAAACCCAGATTCACTCACCTTTCTTGAAGAGGATGACTTGGATATTAAGCTTGCTCGTCTCACTGTACATGTATCTACAAAGGGTATTCAAACAAAGAGCATTGCATTGATTGATACGGGATGAATTCATAACTTGATTTCCTATAAAACATGGGTAGCTCTAAACAAACCCCACCTAGAGGCAACTAATGCATAAGTTCACTGTGTGCATCTATCAGTTATGCAAACAATGGGATTTTTTAATGTTAACATCTCCATCAGAAATAATCCCTTGGTTGGGAAGATATTTGTTATGCCTACAAGAACAATGGAAGAGGAGATGATTCTAGGACAATCCTCGATTTGTGCTAGTAACTGTAACATCCAATGGGAAAGATGAAAAGTATAACTCAACGATGGCAATGACACCCTGACTGTTATATGCACATTATGAGTGCATATAGTAGGAGGCTAACCCACATTAGGCTTGTGAGCATGGGAACAAGCTCTAGTGGAGCATGGGTTAGGACTAATCTTAAGGGTTAAGGTTAGGGTCAGGCATCCAAGGGTCACACATGGGAAATGGAGAGTCAAGAGTCACTTGAGGACCCTCCTATATAATAGGGGCATGGGGCACACTCAAGGGGGGCTTAGTGATGAAAAACATGTAGAGGAGAGGAGACACACACACAGGAGCAAACCCTAATGTATATTACAAACCCTAACCATAGAGGGAAGCCATCTCCCCTCTCATACAATGCACATATCTATCCTGCCTTGCACCAGGTGTGCGTAAAACTGGTATGCCAAGTTCCTCATCCAAACTCTCTGAACTTGACTACTCATAACCTGTAATTTCAATTCCTTCAACCTTCTTCTTCCCTTTATCCAGCACTACTCCCAGTGCTCACACTCTCATGTCTCAAGCATCCTGACCATGGACATATAGTGCTACTCTCAAACTCTGCTAGCAAGTTCACATGCACATCAGCTTCAAGGGAATCAATGACACCCTCATCCTTTGCTTTGTACCAACTAGCAAGTTCATCAAACACCATATCTCATGAGATAACCACTCGCCTAGTTTGTGGATTGTAACATTTGTATGCCTTGCGATCCTGTGCATAACCAACAAACATACACTTTTTTGCCTTAGGATCCAACTTCCTCCTTCTCTTGTCAGGCACATGTACATAAGCTATGCAACCAAACACTTTGAGGTGTCCACTGTCTGGCGGCCTAAAACTTGTAAACCGCATCTCTGGCGTACTTCCATGTATGGCTGCTGTGGGTGTCTTTTTAAGTATATACACTGCAGTGGCACATGCTTCTGCCCAATAATAGTCTGGCATGTTCTTTTCATTGAGCATCGCCTTGGCCACTTCACAAATGACTCTATTCTTCCTCTCAGCAACACCATTGTGCTAAGATGTATACCTGCAAGTTAATTGTCTTCTTATGCCATGCTTTCTCAAGAAATGCTCAAAAGCATGTGAGGTGTATTCACCACCTCCATCTATCCTCAAACATTTTATCCAAGAGCCATATTGCTTCTCTGTAAAAGCTTTGAAGTCCATAAACTTTCCCAACACTTCACTTTTCTCTCTGAGAAAGTAAATCCAAGTCATTCTGCTGAAATCATCAATGAATGTCACATAATATAAACTGCCTTTAATGGATGGGTTTTGTGCAGGACCCCATACATCGCTATGAACTATTTCAAGTGGCCTGCTACTCATGTTGCCTTCTCTAGGAAATGGCAACCTTGCCTGCTTTCCAAAATGACAGGCATCACAAACATGCATATTCCCATCATACTTGAATCTAGGCAGCCCACTAATAATGCCTCTCGCTTGCATGTTCTTTAACCTTTGTATATTCACATGTCCAATCCTCTTATGCCACATGTCAATGTCCTGTACCACATTTCGGCTTTTACAGAACATGGCTGATTTCAACTCAGGAATCCCAGCATCCATCTTAAATAACCTGCCTTCTTTCTTGCCTTTGGCAATGACTCTACATCCATTTTTGAAATCCTCAACAAAGCAACCATGCTCGTTGTTGAAACGAACCTGTAATCCCTGTTCCACCATTTGACCAACTGAGGCCAAACTTTTTGTAATAGAAGGCACATACAAGACATCTGCCAAAGACTTTGTTTCACCATTGTGCATAACTAATGGTACACTTCCAACATGTGTGATAGCATGTTGGGTATCATCTCCTATTTCCACATAGCCTTTCACATCCATAGGCTTCATATACTCAAACCATTCACCATGACAAGTCATATGGTTTGATGCTCCAGAGTCCATATACCAAGTGTCATCATTTTCACCATTTGACATCATAGATCCCACAACATGTTTCATGGCAAACAAGTGATTTGCGCTGCTATCACTACTACTTGATGCATAATTTCCACCACCATGTTGTGCATAATGTCTACCATGTTGTGCTCTACCCCCTCTCAAATCGTTTTGTTTGCGGAAACAATCACGTGCCATATGACCAAATTTCCCACAGTAATGGCATTCCACATTTTGCATAGATGTTTGTTGGCCTTGCCAACGTCCTCTACCACGAGGATTACCTCTGCCTCTCTGAGGTGTATATCCACGACCACCTCTAGCACCATATGTAGGCTGAAAATTCTGTTGTGGCGATTTGTCCTACCATCCACCACGACCATTACCACGGCCACGTGATGCAAATCTCCCCTTGCCTCTAAATCCTCTTTGTGAGTAGAAAGCCTGATTTCTGCCATTATCATCATGGCTAGTAGATGCATCATGAAAAGAATCACTGAGTTTGATTTTCTCAATAAGCAAGAGTGAAACCAACTCATCAAAATCTAGTAAACCTGTACTCCGAACCGAGATGGATGTATCAAAAGACATACTCCTTGCCAAGACCACGTAAGGTAATGTCTACCAAAATCTAGTAAACATGTACTCCGAACCGAGATGGATGTATCAAAAGACATACTCCTTGCCAAGACCACGTAAGGTAATGTCTACCAAATCATCATTCTGCATACTTCTTTATCTCTTGTACATAATCATGGATGCTTCTTCCTTTTTGTTTCACATTATGAATCTGTTATCACAAAACTGAGACTTGCGAGCACTAGTGTCTGTATCAAACAACTTTACCAATGTATCCCATGCATCCTTGGGATTCTTAGCATCATGTATATGTATGAGTATAGCATCCGAGATACATATAGACAAATAATGCAACACTTTGTATGCTCTTTTTGACCATTGCTTATGAGCTATAACTTGCTGCTGTGTAGGTTGTCGAGGTAGTTTTGGCTTTGGCTCTGCACCTGTAATAAGATTCCAAAAACCTTTTCCCTTCAGAAAACTTTTAATCCTGTACTTCCATGCCTGGAAGTTCTTCATATCCAACTTTTCATCCACAATTTGTACTAGATTGTCCAACCTATTTGCTCAATGCAAATGTACCTTCCGCACACGTCTAAATCTGTAAACGAGCCTTCCTTAGCTCAACCACACTCTAATGAGTATTCTAGATACTCCAAAGTAGTCAACAACCTTCACTTTTGATGTAGCAAATCAAACTGTATACATCCAAAATGAACTAGCATACGTAGTCCAAAAGGTACCCTATTTTGACGCACTTTCCAAGGCTCCAAATTGCAATTTAGTGGTTCAATCAAGTGTGGATAACTTGCATTGACACCTAAACAAGCTCAATGTTGCATATCAACACCATCCAAGGTGTGTACATACCAATTTTGTCAAACCCCCTTCTCTGTTTTGAGAAAAACCAGTAAAACCAGTAGTAAAATTGCTCTAATTTCTTCAATGCTTGTCCAAATTGAGAGACCAGGCATTCATTAGCTTAGCAATGATGTCCACTAACTCCATTTGAAAGGAATTAGACCAATTATTTAAGATGAGAGAGTAATTAGTCGATTAATCACACTCTATTTCACTAATGACAGTAGACAGCCTGTTTAATCAGCTCATTTCTAGCTCCATAGATCATAATTGCTCAAACCAATCATGTAGCAACCTTCTCACTAGTGTGAATCACAAATTTGCTAAGCCAATTTTGGAAGTTATCAATCACAACAGTTGATTTGAGTCCTCCACTTAGCAAATAGTTGAAAAACTGCTCTGTTTTCCTTGTATGAGCTGTGCCGCCTGCTGTAGAGGGGATTTGGAATGATTTGTGTGGTAATTGAAAGCATATAATGTTGCCTAACACTCCAAGGCATGTGTGTAACCCATCAATTGATTGATTTTTGCCCAAAAAAAGAGGTTTAATTTCATCCACCAAGTAACTCTTTTTCTCTGTTTTGTGAGAGCTTCAAAACCACTCTTTATAGAAGAGGTAAGGATGACATATTAAGGTGCTTCCCTAGGGAGGATGAATACTTATACATCATGGCACAAGCACACCAAGGGAAGCACACCAAGGGGTAGCTGGTGGGAACTTTGCGACATATATTAATGTAAGAAAAATAGTCCAATCGGGATATTGGTGGCCCATACTCTTCAAAGATTATGCACTGTTTGTCAGAGGATGTGACAAGTGCCAACGATGTGCTAAACTATAAAAGGACATGATGGCCTTGCTCGCTATTAAAGTTCTAGAACCCTCTATGAAATGGGGCATTGATTTTTTGGGACCCATCAGTCTAGCCGCAAGGTACATTTTAATAGCTATAGATTATGTCACAAAATTGGACGAAGTAAGAGCTTCAAGAAAACGGATACTGCAGCACCTACAACTAAGATTATTTATGAGAATATAAAGAGGTTGACTTTTCGAGTTGGTGAGTGACTAAGGGAAACATTTTATAAATGATGTAATCCAACATCTCACCACAACATTCATAATCTCACACCACAAGTCCACTCTATACTACCCGTTCATAATCTCACACCGCAAGTCCACACTATACTACCTGCAAGAAAATGGTCAAATTGAAAGCACCAACAAAGTCCTCATTTCCATATAAAAAAAAACTGTTAAAGCTCGATGCAATGATTCAAGCTCACAATATTTTATGGGCTTACTGAACCTCTTACAAAGTTGCAATTGGTTGCAACTTTGGTTGCACACCATTTAAGATAGTATATGGGGTTGAGGCCCTAGGAATTCATGATACCCAGCTTAAGGGTAGTAGCTGAGAGACTTGAGAGTGACTTGTTGGCCAACCAACTGTCCAATTGGAGGAATAAACACAAATTGCGGTATAAAACATGTTAACAGAAAAGGATTGAAGAAAAATATCACGACAACGGTATTACTGGGAGCCTAGAGAGCTCAACCGTCCAGACAAGGCACGGACGGGGTTTAGGGGAGCCAAAAGACCGATAGCAGATTCAAGGGTGGCCAGGCACTAGAAATAGTGGCTGGGCACATGAAAAGGGCAAAAAGCTATTAAAAGAGAGAGAGTCCAAACTTAGAGAGTTGTGTAGTTTTGGCTAAAGGTTGGGTGGAGAAACATGAGATCTCAGCCTCCTGCTTTTGAGAAGAAGGTCATGTAGCCATGGCTGTCTTGAAATTGGTATCAGAGCAGCCTAACCTTTAGCAGTGCCCCAGCATCCTTAGCATCTGAACGCTGCATCTGTGGATTAGAAGGCTAAAACACCCACGCTTAAGTAAGCGGCCAAGCCGACTCACATGCGTTTAAAAACCAACAAAGCTAGGAACACAAGTCGGCAGCAAGGCCAACGCTTGTGAAGGCCGCAACCAGTCCACGTGTGAGAGGGGAGTGAACAACCACTCTCTCTTTCCGTTCATTCGCTCAGTGTTGTTGCCGACCAATATATATACTGCAGAAGAGCAGTAGACGGAGCAGAGATCGCTCAGTCATTGCCTAACTCAGGCTACTATTTGGCTGACGCTATTGCCTAGGCCCTTGTTCATCCAATGAAAGCTGGGAACAACAGACTGTCGCTGCCGTCACAATAATCGAGTTGTTGGGTGGCGTTGCAGCTTGGAGTTCAGAGATTTCTATTAAAAAAATAAAATAAAGAAATCAAATTCTTTATAACTCTTTAAAAGGTTTTTAACCTTTGAACCTTGGAGGCTATATTCCGCGCGATGGAGTTTTCAAGTGGAGTTTAGTAATCCAATTTATTTCCAAGAGCTTGGACTTGAGGTTGGTTCTTGTGTTCATTCTCTTGCATTGCATTTAGAGGGTCCATATGGAATCTAATACCCCTAATGAGTCTATAAGTGGAGATCCCAGTAGTTTGTCGGACACAAAAAGGTAGTGGCCGATCGTGATGTCACAAAATGAGCTCCTTAATGATAATTTGGTCATCACTAAACAGTTCAAGGCTCTAGAGTCTCGTACTTTGGACATTGAGGCCAAGAACGATAAGATACTTCTCTTTCTTTAGGAGTTAAAGGATAATATGTAAGCTTCTACCACAATAAGTGCTTCAGTGAGAGGGATGCCAATAGCTCCCGCCCAAGGGGGAAATATGAATGTTGGTACATCTCATCCTAGAGATATTGTTGCTATTCTAAAAGATCTAAAACCTACGAAATTTAATGGGGGGGAGAAGGAACGCAATAAGGATGTGGTCAACACTCTTTTTACAAGAGTGACAGGATTTGCATCGATCGCGCCAAACTCCAGAGGAGATATGCGTGCTTGAAGTGAGCTTAACTCTAGGAGGTAAAGAATACAAGTGGTGGATGAGCTTGGAGTCCAGAACTCGGCCTACATCGTAATTGGGAAGCGTGGGACAATTGTGAGATGAGAAATCTCACATTGACTCAGTATATCTCCAATTATAGAGAAATCATTCTCAAGTTTAAAGGAATAGACGACTTTTAAAAGATTCGTGGATTTATTCGCGGATTATACTTGGACTATAAGAATCAAGTTAAGCAAATGAGCCAAAAATTTTAGAAGAAGCAATTAAGTTTGCTCAAATTTTTTATGACACTGTCGCAAAGAAAAAGCATACACAGAATGCACAACAAACACCTAGTGTGTTCGAGGGTTCCAAGCATCAAGGTAAAAATAAGAGAAAGGGACCTAACTAAAAGAATGACCAATCTAAGAAGTCTAAAGGACAACAAAAATTTTTGAAGCATGAGGATTTTGAAAGAGCTAAAAAAATAAAATTTATGTTTTTACTGCATAGGAAAGGGCCATAGGAAACTACAATGTCCTAAACTTAAAGAAAATGAGAAGAATTAGGGTGATCAAAGTAAAGAAAAGCAAGTGAACACTATTGAAGTACTCCCTCTAGAGACTTCTCGTAAGTTTAAAGAGATTCAAGTTTACCATGTTGATTCTACCCATGCGTGTTGGGTCACATCATCGATGTGGGTGCCAACATTTGGACCACATGAGTTGGTTCGAATGTATGGTCACGTTAAGAGTCACAAGATATGAGTTATGATTGATGATAGTGCCACACAATTTCTTAAACTATACTTTAGTCAAGAAATTAAAGTTGCTGGAAAGTTCAAGTGACCATAAGTATGTGGTTTCTTTGATTAACGGTTATGATAAAGATGTATGGGATATAGTAGTTCATGATGTCCCATTAGTTATTCAAGGCCATGAGTTGCATTTGGATTTTCAAGATATGGATATCATTTGAGTGGATGTTATTCTAGGTCGTGAGTGGTCATATAACATTGGTCCATCTTTGTCTAGAAGTTATTTGCATAATGCTTTTGAGTTTGAAGTAGATGGTAAGAAAGTGTGTTTGCAGGGTGAACATGATGTACCCTCCTCACCTCTTATATGCTCTATGGAACTCAATCGCCTTGTATAGGCTAATGAAGTAGAAAATATCTTTTTGTGTTACATGATTCTTGATGATGTCATTTCTTTTTCTGCATGTGAAAACATAAGTGGTTTGAGTGAGCACAGTGTTTACATGACTTCTTTTCAATCAAAGCATGTTAACAATAAAAAAGTTATTGAATCCTTAAAGCAATTGTTACAACAATTTAAAGATGGATTTCCAAACAAATTACTAGAAGGATTACCTCCTGTCCGCGATGTTGAGCATCCAATCGAAGTAATACTGGCTCAAAGCCAGTAAGTAAGCCTCCTTATTGGCTTAGTTTTAAGGAAGCTCAAGAAGTAGAACAGCATCTAAAGGAATACCTTAAAATTGGATTCATTCGACCAAGCAATTCGCCTTGGGCTTGACCAATTAGTGAAGAAAAAAGATGGGTCTATGCGACTATGCATAGACTACTATGATTTGAACATAGTCATGATTAAGAATAAGTACCCTTTGCCACGAATAGATGAGTCGTTTGATTAACTCTAAGGGACAAAGTACTTTACAAAAATTGATTTACAATCTGGATATCATCAAGTGAGAATTCGGGAAGCAAATGTCCAAAAGATTGCTTTTCGATAGTCACTATGAGTTTTTAGTCATGCCCTTCGGTTTGACTAATGCTTCAGCCACATTTATTACACTCATGGGATAGTGCCTTGAAACCTTATTTAGGAAAATTTATCGTGGTTTTCTTAGACGATATCTTGATCTATAGTCGCACTACGAAAGAACATCTCAAACACTTACACTAAGTATTTAAGTTACTTAGGAAGCATTCACTTTATGCCAAAGAGAGTAAATGTGAATTCTTTGTAAAATAAATCCAATACTTAGGCCACATAATTTTGGAATATGGCATTCATTTGGATCCAACGAAAGTTGAAGCCATATTGAAATGACCACATCCCACAAACTTAGAAGAATTACAATTTTTTCTTGGTTTGTCTAGATTCTATAGAAAGTATGTTTGAGATTATGCTAAGATAGCTATTCCAATGATAGATTAGCTTAAAGAAAAGGGAAAGACCTTTGTTTGGGGAGATTCCCAGCAAAGAAGTTTTAAAAAACTTAAGGTAGCTATAGCTATACAGCTCCAATTCTCCACGTTGTCGATCTGAATCAACCCTTTGTGGTAGAGACGGATGCTAGTAATGATGTAGTAGGTGCAATCCTCGTACAAGGGGGAAAACCTATTGCATTTAAAAGTAAAAAGTTTGATAGAGCTCAACAAAATTATTCAGCTTATTATGAAAGGGACTTATATGCTATAATCCATGCCTTAAAGACGTGAAGGCATTATTTATATTGTGCCAGATTTGAGATAGTCTTTGATCATGAGAGTATCAAATGGCTATCTAGTCAAAGAGAGTTGAAAGCACATAAATCTTGATGGTCAGAGTTGCTCCAGGAGTTTGACTTTCAACTGAGATATAGAAAAGGACGTTTCAATTGAGTTTGACTTTCAACTGAGATATAGAAAAGGACGTTACAATGTGGTAGTTAATTTTTGAGTTGCATGCCCATGGTTAACGAGTTGAGTTTTACTCAAATTAAGAGTGATTTTTTGGAATCACTTAAGGGGTGCATTGATGATCTACATTTTGCCCACGTCGTGTGGAGTGTCATAGAGAAGAGGGATCCCTTGATTATAAATAAAGATAGCCTCGTCATCGAGACAGATACTTCCACAAGTAGACATGTCTCAAAGGAGACATGTCACTTACAAATGATGAAAGAAAATCGATGGAAGAATTTTTCCATCCATTAGGAACTCAATGGAGTCTTCTTCGGCCCTTTTATTTGGCAGTTTAAGGGAGTCAAACCTTTTCTCTTAAGAAGAAACGTTTTCTAGTTTGAAGCTTCAAAACGGTTACTTTATTCGAATTTGAACTTTGGGGGGAAAATGGAATTTAAAATCTAGCGGATAAAACCATATCATGTAACATATCTATGGAAAGCTCTTGATGCGTAGATCACGGATCTGTAATCTCCGCTCAAATCGGAGCTTGTATGTAGAAGTTATGGAGGTTCAAAAATTGTAAAATTGTCCCCTCTCCTTTTTGGGGGAAAAAGTGCACCCTTTGACCACTCTTACACCTCTCTTACAAACCATTGGTTTTTGCTTACATGGCGGGCTCCTATTTGTCAAAAAGTTAAACGTTTCCATAACCTCATGGCAAATTAAAGGGCCCAAAAAGACTCCATTGAGTTCCTAATGGATAATGGTTACCTACTTTACAAAGGTAGAGTATGTATGCCTTTAGACTCATACATGAGGCACCGTATTTTATATGAATGCCATGATAGTCCGAGTGTTGGTCATCTTGGAATATGGAAGACATATGCACTAGTTAAGAGATAGTTTTATTAGCCTGGCTTAAGTAAGGATGTCCAAGAATATGTCTTAAAATGCCAAAAGTGCAAGGTTAATAAAGTAGAATGCCTAAAGTTAGGTGGTTTACTAAGTCCACTAGAGATCCCAAATGGCAAGTGGGAGAGTATCTCAATGGATCTTATAGCTGGATTAGCTAAAACGAATAGAGTTCACGATTTGGTTTGGGTGTGGTTGTTGATAGTGTGTTGGTTTATTCCAACAAAAATGACCATGACTATACCTGAGTTAGCACAACTGTTCATTGAGAATACCTATTGACTATATGGGCTACCTGTTGATATAGTTAGTGATAGAGATACAAAGTTTAATAGTCATTTTTGGCATGCTATGTTCAAGAGATTGGACACCATGCTAAGTATGAGTACGTCTGATCATCCTCAAAGCGATGGTCAAACCGAGAGAGTCAACCAAGTCTTGGAAGACATGTTTGCGAGCATATGTAAGAAAAAAGAAAACCAATTGGGAAGACTATTTAGCCATATTGGAATTCGCCTTATAATAGTGCCAAACATCCAACAACGGGATTTAGTCCGTTTATGTTGATGTATGGTTTTCAACAATGAGCTCCAATGGCCATTAGACTCGAGAAAGAAATGATACAAAAAGTTAAAGATTTTCTTCAAGATCTCTAGGAGATGATGAAAATTGCAAAAGATAATGTTAAGAGAGCACATGACCGTGCTAAACATTATGCAAATAAAGACCGTAGATAAATCATCTTTGAAGAAGGTGAAAAAGTATTTTTAAAGGATCCCAAACACCCGAAATCTTTGAAAACAGGGAGAAGTTTAAAGCTATCTCCAAGGTATTGTGGTCCATTCACAATACTTAAAAAAGTAGGTAGTGTTGCTTATAAGTTAGCTGGGTGCGTCTATTTAGCGAGCCAAGAGCAGTGAGCACAGAGCAGTGAGTAGAAATAAAGTCCTTGTGAAAGTGAGCAAGTAGGGGCATGGTATGATGTTAAGAGAGCATGTAATGTTAAAGAGAAGAGTGAAACCATAGTGCAACTCTATAATGAACAGAACAAAGAAGACTAAAAAAGTTTAAAAATGACTATTGCAAATAAAGCATTTTCAAATGAATGGTGCGGATATAAAAAATCACTACAAAACTCATACTACTTGGCTCGCTAAAAAGACGTTGAATTGGTCATTGAGCTACTAATAGAAACAAACTATTGTTTGCAACCACATGGAAACCACAGCGACCAGAGAGCATAGAAATCAAGCCATTAAGATGCACACCAATTTTAATAGCCATACCACTGACACAACAATATAATACTCTTTAGAAACCATAACCATAGGATTTAAAAATTTTATAATCCAAATAAAAATTGTCCAACAATCCGCTACATGCTATTGTAAAAAACATTCAGAAGCATAACATCCATCAAAACACCCCATCAAAACATTACTTCCAATAGTCCCAAAAAAAATGATTATCTTAATTAAAAAAAAGACTATCTCTAATGGCATTCTGATGTAGACATGTGATCCTCATAACTGCAAGAGACACAAAGAAAAGAAAATAAGCTTTATCAATACAAAATTATTCTCTACTAACATATTTATCTTTTCAACATGCATACCTTTGCTGAGTATGGTTCTAACAGGTGATCATAGATCTGCTCATCCTTGTCTAACATTATGACATTGCGATCCATAAATGCTGCCACTAGCCCAAGAGTTCCAGTGCCAGCAAACAAATCCAAAATCGTGTCCCCAGGACGACTGAAGACGGAGACGATGTATTTGCTAAGCCGCTGACCTCTCTGACAACCGCCCCGCCATGGTCTACCCTTTCTCTTCACCAGATCCTCCGATGGCACTCTTGAAAACGCACACAAACCATTAACCATATGCCATAAAGATCACCGAAAATCATTTTAAATTCTATCTTGATTTGAATGCATACATACATGTCAAAGATAAGATCTTGCCCTACATCAAGATCATCACCTAGTGCCAAATCCCTTAGTTGATCCCCATGCATCACAAAGCTTGTAGCAGGAGATGTTCAGCGAACAAAAACAGCCAATATTAGACAAGTGACCTACAAGCAAAGACACATTGGTTGTTCATGCATTTTCACCTTAAATGGGACAAAGAAGATTTGCACAAATGACAGCCCCAAAGAGAACAACACTAATACCTGGGTAGTAATCATTTGCCCCATCTTCTTCCCAATAGGTGGAGTACACCTCACAACCTGTCTATGATAAATGCCAAACCCAACGCTCTGTGCAACCTGCTCAATGGTCACTCCTTCTTCCATAGTGTAAAGGCATGTAAAGAAGCCTCGATCCGAGAGACAAGAATCAACAACTTTAAAAGTAGAGTCATACATGCCATCCCCAATCTTATTCCAATATGGAACCTTGTTTGCAACACAACCTCCAATGATGATATTTGAGGGGAAGTCTGCAAATATCAACTCCACACAGTAATCGGACCCTCTACTCTTGACATTCCCTACTGTGCAAATAACATTCATAGCATCAAGCACTTGCTTTCCCAATGAGGATGCATCCTCCATGTTCACAAAAGTAGCTGCAAGGTCCTCAATACTGACATTGAAGGCATAAATGGTTCCTATAGACAGGTTTTTGACATTTAACACACATAGTCTCAAGTCAAAACAATCGGATCACGATAGAGATGAGGTAGGAAGCTCACATACCTGGCGCTTGCAATGTCTTGGTTATGATGTCAGTTGGTTGTATCCCGCCTGCACTACTATTGGATGTCTGTTGTTGACTCTGCTCCCTATTTGCTTCCATTGCTCGATTCACCTCCACCAATGCACGATTCACTATTTCCCTCCCTAAATTCACTGGCAATGACTTACGAAAAGAAGCCGATGCAATCGATGTTGCATGTGATGTGGATGTGGCCTCATTATGATCAATTTGCTGGCTACGAAGCTCCAATATAGACTTATGTTGGCGATACAGATCAAGCTCCTCCTCAGGCACATGGTTTCTTTCAAGGTCCAACCACCACGGGCAGAAACGAGACTCTATGCTTGACATGGCCTGTTCAATGACAAACATGGGTAAACATAACTCACCCTCAATATGAACATGTTTCTCAATCATGGATTCAAAATGACAAATTCAATCACTTACTCTTCCAAGCTTCAAATCGGCATACATATAAGATTAATTGTCAACACAAAGCCACACACTAGCGAGAGGGGGTAAAATATCCAATTGGTGCTCCTCAATTTCAGAAAGCAACCATCTGCAAACCAAAGCACAAATGATAAAACAACACACAGAAAGAAGCATGCATGTTTTTTAACAAGGAATATCTGGGTTATGTTGGAGGAAAACCTATAAACGACTCGCCGTGTAGCACTTTGTAGGCTTGGTTGATGGTCAATATCATGGCTAAATTTTATGCCTCCTTCGTGCACTTTGAAAGCCCTTTTGAAGTACTTTCTTCTGGATAGAACAACAAAAGAGGTGAATCGGCTCTCACCTGGCAACCTGACTCGATCGGCATTTTTAATATCATTTTGGATTCTCAAACCCAGCTCTGTGATCTGAAGCCAGTAGGAGTACATGTGCAGCCATTCCCTAACCTTTGTCTTATCATTTGGCATACCCTCAAGTGATCGCACTGCAGCCTGAGAGTTGTCCAATAGCTTGACAATGTGAGCCTTATCTGTGTCTCTGATGCAAGCAGAACCTATCATATTGAGCTTTTCCTCTGTGGCCACATGATTGCTTGACGCGTGCCATGGGAGGGAGAGCACTGCACACCAAAAGGCCTCACCGTTGGAGGGATCAGCAATCCTTGCATATTTTGATGTTTTTCCTCTGTAGAGAACTTCTACCTTTCGAGTCACATTCTCCCTAGCAGACTCGGTAAGTGGTCCATTTGATGCCTCATCAATTTTTTGCTCCATCTCATCCTTGAACAAGAGCCAAGTCATAATCTGGATTGGCAAATGAAGCCAACTAGGCCTTCCTCTGGCAGATGCACTCTGCATCTCTCTCTCAACCCATAGCTTGTCCTCATTGTCCAAATGTGCCATGAGAGTTGTTAGGTCGGACTCTCCCAATCTTCTTAGTTGAAATAGACGATCACCAAATGTGGTTGGCACAAATGCATAATCATGCGTCCTACAAAACAAAGAAGAAATATGTTAATATTCTTGAGTACAAACAACTTACTTGACATAGAAGGAGACTCTGATGACAAATTAACTTACTTGTTCAACCTGGACAATGAAAACAAAAGCTCACCCACATCCCTCCGCTCGAACACATAAAATTTACAGAGAACACAACAATGCATGGACAAATCCCCTTGAAACCCTGTAATAAAACACAAAATTAGGAAGGACAAAGAAGCATAAGAAACTATAACATCCCAATGAGAACTCACCTGTAGAAATGCAGTCCATCCAAGCATTGTGTCGATTATTACCATCAAGAATATGCACCATTTTTCGGCTCAAGTACGGACCCCACTCGAGGTCAAGTGCAAGAGTTTCCTCAAATTGTTGATTCACAGTCCTCCAATGCTCATCCCAAGATTCCTCCCTCTCTTGTGTCAATGGTGTCTCCTCCCCTTCCAAGTCCATAATTGATACTGTGAAAGCTCCCATGCTCTCAATGTACCCACCTAGTTTTTTGAAGCTTCGAGTAAGAGATTTATCTGTTGAGGGAGAAACCTTTCGGATTGCCTCCGTCTGGATCATCCTACAGAGAGGAACACGTGGAGGTGGAGACCTAAATTTGACTCCTATCCTATCTAAAAAGGCTTGTGGAGTAGATGTCTCTAGAATCTTCCCAAAAATATCAACCTTATTTTTTTTCTGCTTGCTTCCTTCAGTTTGGGTTGTGACAACTGTTTCTTCTTGATCCTCTAGTGGATGTGTGTTCTCTTCCCCCTCTATCTCTCTCCCAGTATCCTCAGTATTCTCACCTTCATCCTCATTATCACCACCTTGAGTATTCTCACCCTCATTTTGATCACCTTTATTTTCCTCAATTGCCCCCACTACATTTTGTCCATCCTCCTTATTTCTTTCATCACTATGTAGATGCTGCCTATCCATATCCACCTCCAGGTTAGTGTCATCTATGATATGTACCGCATGCTCTGTAGTAGTAGGGTTTGAGGAGGCGGCTTGCTCCAAAGTGCTAGAAAAATCAGCTTGCCTCCTTGTGTGTCTCGATGAGCTCTCACCTGGGCCAACCTGCACACTCTTTTTCTGCTTAGCAAGAGGTAACTCATCCATTTTTGCACAACAAGAACCTTTCAAGCAAGATGCTCTAGTGAAATGACTCGAACTCATTTGAAAACCAGATAGCCATGCAAAAATACAAGAACAAATCTTCAAATAGTATTGTACTCGTATTGTATAATTAATTGATTATTTTAACAGCAAATTCAGTAATACGACACAAACTTAAAGAAAAGGTGGCACATTCACTAAAGAGATTAAATTCAGTACTGCAACACAATCATCAAACAAAGGTGGCACATTCACTATCCAACAAAACGGCCAACTCATTATAACGAACAGAATATCTTTGAGATTATCATATGGAGTGCTTTGGCCCAAATTCCAAGGCATTCAAAGCCGTATTGAATATTTTAAAAAAATCTCCATTGGAAAATATTTACGGAGCCCTTTTCAGGTGTTCAATTCAAGGCATTCAAATTTATTGGAAAATATATAAAGATTCGGTAGCCCAAATCTGAAGGCATTCAATATTGAGTACTAATAAACTTTAGAAGTGATATTTCGCAATCCAACACTTTTTTAAGGACAAACTTTTTTCTTTTTGTGCTATTGTTCTTTAGATGCACATGTTTGCTGGTCTCCTCTCTCGACTGTGTGAGCCGTTTCTCAACCAAGAAGACATCAAATGTGAGTTTTTTGAGCTTCTTGTATATACACAAAGTCTGCATAATATAGACAGTAGTAAGAGAGACAGTCTATGCAATGTGTTTGAGACAGCACCATATAGATAGCATGTTCTTACACTACTCTCTCCAAATTTCTGCCGCCAGGGGGATCCAAGGGGGGCCGACGGCAGCCATTTAGGCCCCCCTTGGCGGGGGAGTTCGGGGGCAGCGCCCCCGAAGCTTGAAACGAACTCAAAATCGTGATGATTTTGTCACTGCTCGGCAGCAAAACATCCTATTATTTTGTGCGCTGAGCGCACAAATTAATTCAAGAAAAATAGCAAGAGGTAACGCCGCACATCTCATACTGTGTGTGGAGTGTGGCAGCAGCAAAACATCCTATTATTTTGTGCGCTGAGCGCACAAATTCATTCAAGAAAAATAGCAAGAAGTAACGCCGCACATCTCATACTACTGTGTGTGGAGTGTGGCGGCAGCAAAACATCCTATTATTTTGTGCGCTGAGCGCACAAATTCATTCAGGCAAAATAGCACAAATTCATGGATGATGATACCTTTCTGTGTCTCTTTGTTGGGGAGAAAGATTGGAGTGGGGAGAGGGCCCTGCGCATGAGATCAGCGTTTCTTTGCTGGGGAGACGTATGATGCTTCATGATCGCTTCTCTGCGTGTGTGTTTGAGGAAAGATGCTTCTGTGTGGAGGACGACTAAAAGCGTTAAGTAATTGCTTCATAAGAAGTAGCCGACTACTAAAAACCCTAAGTTAGGCACTGGACAAATTTTTTTATCCTAACACTAATGAATTTCAACACTAAAATTTAAGGGTTTGGTCAATATTTTTTCGATTTATTTAAATCTATAGCACAGTTATGCTATGGCATCCAACTGGTAGAGTTTTTGAAATCTAACAGGAGATTATGAAAAAGCGCAAGAACTAACACAAAGCAAATATGTGTGTGTGTGTGTGTGCGTGTGTGTGTGTGTATACATACACACACGTGTACACACAAACATATATACATATATACATGTACTCTTTTTGATACCCTTCATTATGACTATTTTTGTAATAAATATTTTTATTTGCTTCTACCCATAGTCTTAAAATGAGCCTGGTAAAATTGTATTATGGCTAGCATATGCTATTGATTAGAGCAAGAACATCTAGTATTAAAATATTTTTGGCTAATATTCAATGTAAATTCCTTAATTGTTGTTGTGATTGCATTATGCAGGGAGGCTCGTGTTTTCCTCCATTCTACAATGGGTGCATGCATCCGAGTCCCCTTCTTGAATGGCAAATGTCTTGTGTCAATCAACATGATCCGGGGGAAGCTTGGAACTATTGGTGGGATAAATGTGGAGGCCTTACTTGAAATTGGAGGAGAGTATGAGCCCTTTGTCCTTTACACTTGTATGCAGGGATTGGAGACGAGGCATATTTTATCTTGGAGCATTCATTGTCCTCTGTATATATTGCCAAATCAGAGAATTATTTTGAGACCCCTGAACAAGGCCCCTCAACTATATTTCCTCCCGGTTCTCGAAAGAGTACTCCAATGTAAGTGGCATTAACTTTGACTTTGACATTTTCTGTTTTGCATTGCGCATTGAATTAGAGAGCATTGTGCTTTACAGTGACTTGGACACTGAAGAGATAGAAGAAATCAATGTCCAAGCACATGGGTCATTGCAAGAGGAGATAGAGGTCTCTCCTGTGGAAAAGTGCTTTCAACATTTGGAAGAGGAAGATGTTCAGTTTGATACTGCGGTCTCTTGCTTTCAAATAATCCGCATGTTACCTCCTACTGATGTCTTGCACACTTTAATCCATGATTGTGATTACAAAGGCAAGGTAAAAGAGCTTCCCAAGGTGTACCCAGAGTTCAGTACATATGAGCTTGAAGGTGGGAAAGGTATGGAAGGGATGGAGCAAAAATACGAGGGCAACATTTGGACAAAGCCACAAACGCAAACTAGGGCCAATAAAACTTTTGTTCTTAGGAAGAGCTTCTGCGGGGGAACCTTCCAGTGCATGAATGAGCACTGCTCCTTTAGGACACGTATGAATCAACCAAACAAACTCCATTGGAATGGGCAACTGATAAAATCTCCAAAATATGGGAATTTAGCAATTGGGAGTTTCGGGAACCTTGAGTGTTTTTTCTGCATGCATGTGCCAATGTGTCTTAAAGAATGTCCTGCCTGTGTCTATTATTTTATGCCAAAAGAATCAATGCATAGCAGACTATTTATTCATTATGGCAAACATACACACATGGTTTCCAAGGGAATGTGCCGAGCATCGATACGAAATATCAAGGCCTTTGTAGCACGTGCAGTGGGCATCGACCACAACGTTGGGCCCAGAAAGGTACAAATGATTGTGGCAAGGGAGGTGGTTCTAAGAGCATTCACTGATGATGACAAGGCACAGGGAGAATTCATGACAGAGAGGGAGCTACAGGAGATGTCGCAAGAGTTGCAAAGTTTGATAAATGTCAAAAAGTACGTAGGAAGTGCAATTTAGCAAAGAATAGTATGCAATTATCATCTTTAATACACTAAGTATGCTTTATGAATGCAGGGTGAAGCAGATGGTAATGCAAACACGAAAAACAACACGGCCTCTGGGTGAAGGATATGAAGCCATTCTTAATCTAAAAAGAACATGCCATTTTGAGTTCTTCCATGGTTCTCGATTTCCATTGCAAGCCACCACTACTACTGAGCGTTGCTTTATCTTTAAGATGTCTACTATTGGACCTGGTTCTGGGATTGACATTGTTCGGCGAATGGACAAGGATGGTAATGGGGATCTTAATCAAGCATGGGTCTGCTTTGATCATGTGCGTCGAGTGGATTGGATGGCATACAATGGGAGCACATGTTTATGACCACATGTAAGTTACAAGCGGTAGAGAGCATTGCTTAATTTGTGTCTTTAATATAACTCTGTTTCCATTTGTGGCATGCAGGATTGGTGAGCTATTGACAATAGCAACTTGTGAATTTAGAGAAGAGGATGAGGATGCTCAAGTCATGTTTTGGGAAAATATGAATTTGGTAATGGTGGAGCACACAGGGAAGGTAGCAAATTTTTTTGGGTTTATGGCGGATGAGGCTGGCGCTAACTGGAATGCAGTAAGACGTGTCTTCAACAACGGAAAGGAGATGATTGAAAGGGAAAGGTCATGTTTATGGCATTGGGAAGACAACCTTCGTGTCCACACGCAGAGGTACATCTATAGCCCACATCAAGAAAAGCACAGGGAGATGTGTGAGAAGTGGAGGACTGCCCCAAACAAAGAAAGTGCCCTTCAGCAATTTCGCAGGATACGAGCATGGTGGGCAACTGGCAAGGCAGCTGATAGAAACATCCCTAAGCTTCTTAGCTAGTTGAGTTGGTGGCACTATAGGGTTAGTCGATGGGGTCATTTCATTTTAAAGGTAATGTTTGTAAGAGATTATTCATTGTATTATTGTGTGCCTCCTACTTATGTGCACTGCATTGTTTTTAATCAATTTCTACCACTCTCTTGTAGGATGGAGAGCCTATTGTCAATGCTCTTGTCCCAAGGACAAATATGTCAGAGACCAAGCATGCAAGCTGGTTGGCAGGGGAGGGGTATAGGCAAAAGATTAGTCTTTATGATGCTTGTGTGACAGATCTAATCAATGCTTACTTCCAATGTGCCAGACAACTGGCTTTCTTGGAAGGAAAATACACAGGTTGTGGGCCTACATTGGAGCTTTTGGTTGAGAGAGCTCTTTCTCGACAGAAAGCAAGTCCATCCCCAATAGCTACCTCACGAGCAGTGGATGATGCAGTGGCGGGGACCCCTATGTTTTCAAATAGGGTAAAATTCAAGGGTGAGAATAAAACTATTCGAGCCAAAAGGCCACTACACGACTCGACAGAAGAAAACTTTGGCAACTCTAGCCATAGGCCTGAGTTTAACTATGTGACAAGAGAGAGGTTAGAGCCTGCAACAATAGAGGTCGATGAGCAATGCAAAGTTTTAGAGAGCCTTGAAAGTGATGTGCATGATACAAAGTGGGCCTTGCGGAGGATACCAACAGTGAATCGAGTTGAGTGCAACCACTGGGCATCAGGGAAAAAGTGTAGCTCAAGGTTGCGAGGGGGTGATGTCAGTCCTTGTTTTTGGAGTGATTGTCAACTATCCTCCTGGAAAAAGGAGAAGTATTGCTATTTTTGTAATGCAGATGTTAGGCACACTTGGAAAATTACAAAGACAATATTACATCCACCAGAGGATGTCCCTTGTGTTTGGCCCATTGCTAAAGGTACCAAGTTACAAGTGAAAGAAGCCTGCAAGCTTATTAGAGCAGGATATGACATTGGTATTCCTCTTGAGTTTTTTCTAGAAAAGGAGCTTGCAAAAGGCACTAGCGAGACAAACAAGGAGGTGAAACAATTTCCATATCGACGAGGAATTTCAAAGGCTGCATTTGGTCAAATCACTGCAGCCTTAGATATGCATGCAGAAGTTGTAGGCAGCCATATACATAAAGAAGGGGTAAAGGAAACATTTAGTATTAATCCATTGACCAATGGGAGCCAAGACACATCTCTGATAGAGGTCACTATTCAGAAGAATCCAATGTGTTCATGTGTGGAGTTCAGAGATAGAGTGGCCAAGAAAAGACCATATCTTGCATGCAAGCACATATACTTTGTGTTCTTAATGATTCTTGGACAGGATGTGAACAACAATATGCATATTCATCAAGTTTGTATTTCTGAGAGAATTGTAAAAGACATGCTAACTAAGTCTATTAGAAGTCATCCTCAACAGCTTTAGGAACCTGCAACCCACTTTAGTTGAAATATGTATGGGGGTCATGTCATACCAGCTGAACCGTAGTACTTGTTTTGGAAATGTTTTGGTTATTTTATAAATTTTCCTGTCTATTGTCTTTTGTTTGCTAATGGCTCTCCAACATTGTGAATACTATAGATTCAATATCTTTTTAGCGAGCCAAGCAATATGGGTTTAATAGTGATTTTTTGTATCTGCACCATTGGTTCGAAAAAAAAATTATTGCAATGGTCATTTTAGAACATTTCATGTCTTCTTTGTTTGATTGCTACAGAATTGCACTGAGGTTCCACTCTTCTCTTTAACATTTCATGCTCGCTTAACATCATACCATGCCCCTACCTGCTCACTTTCACAAGAACATGATCTCTACTCATTGCTTTGTGCTCGCTGCTCTTGGCTCGCTTTTTGACCACCCCCAAGTTAGCTTTACCAGAAAGCTCTAAAGTTCATCCAGTTTTTCACATCAATAGATTGAAAAAGAAATTAGGTGAAATGATAATCTTGTTAGTCAAGAGATCCTAGTAGAGCTTCTTGAACCCCCATCCTTACCACACGAACGAGAAAAGGTCTTGGATTTCCAAGAGAAAATAACTTGACACTCTGTACGACATGAGTGTTTAGTCAAGTGGAAAGATAGACTAGAAGAAGATTCTACTTGTGGGAAAATGTAACCACACTCAAAAAGAGGTTCCCGAATTTCATTTTCGAGGACCAAAACTCCTCTTAAGGGGGGAGTAATGTTACAATAATGGTATTACTGGGAACCTAGAGAGCTCAACCATCCGTACAATGCACGGGCGGGGTTTAGGAGAGCCAAAAGACCGATAAACGGACTCAAGCCGGGCACTAGAAATAGTGAATGGGCACATGCAAAGGGCAAAAAGTTAGTAAAAGAGAGAGAGTCAAAACTTAGACGGTCGTCTAGTTTTGGCTGAAGGTTGGGTGGAGAAACATGAGCTCTCAATCTCGTGCTTTTGAGAAGAAGAAGGTCATGTAGCCATGGCTATCTTGAAAAAAAAGTGGTTTGATAATAATCGCAAGGATAAGGAAATCAATGAGGGACACTTTACACTTGCACCTCCTCTTCACTAACTATAGAAGCATCACATGAGCACGATAGTGTAGTAGGAACCTCTTTTCCTCTCTTGGTCTTCACTCAATATAGTAGCCAAGGGTGGTGGAGGTGAGTGAAGGCGAGTGGAGGCCATGGAGATGAGTGAAGGCAAGCAAGTCCTTCTTCACACTAACATTATAAACAACACCACTCTGCACAAGCATAGGCAGATGATGAATGTGTAGAAGTGGGCATTTTGGAATCCCTAATTTTGGCATACTTAGGGTCTCTCACTCATTATGTATTGTGATGCTATGCTCTTTGTACATTGTTACTCCTTAATTATGTATGGTTTCTCCATTGGTAAGAACATCATCACCATTTAATGTTGATTCAATGGACCCCTTTTGATCTCCATTGCTTATACATTCGTTGACTTTATGGATCATTTTGCATTATTGTCCATTGATCAATTACATTTTATTAAGCCACCCCCCTTATAGTCCCCAATTTCTATATGCAATCAAGGGCACCATTACTTTGACAAATGTATTGGCCACACTATATCATGGAGGTCCTTCTTGGATGCTTTTAGCATTAAAAAATTTTATAATTGTCTTCTAGCTTGATCCTTAGCTTACAAGGTCCACTGACCTCTTAAATTTTTTTGGAACTTAAGCTCTAACTATAACTTTATCTCCATGGCTTCCAAATCAGATGAATTTTCTTCTTCTTTGAGTTTTGCTGATTCTTGTGCTCTGGCAATTTAAAAATTGGGGTGTCTATAGCACTTGTGGAGAAGTGGGCATTTTGGAAGCCCTATTTTTTACAACATATAATGCTTGTCTCTATTTTTAGAGTCTAGCATTGGAGAGAAATAAGACATTTCCTCTTTTTTGTGCCTAAGTCACTATCATTGTTGCCGATACAAAGTGGACATGGGAGTCCTTAATAGTGGTGATCTCTAATAGGCTTGCTTATGGTGGGAATGTGGACTACTATTCCATTTTGTAGGGAAGATACTACCCATTGTGTAATCCATTATGGATATCATCGTCACCTTGTGGAAGAGGGAGCATGTAGATCAAAGATTACAAAGGTGGAAGAGCATGTAAAAGATCATACATGGATATGTCCTTCAGTAACATGTGCAAGAATATTGAAGTTAATGTAGCTCAAGATATTATCATGCACATGCTAGCTTCCAAGGAAGGTTCTTTGGTTTCTCCATTATAAGATTCTCAACTTTTAGAGGTCTTGGAGTCTGTGACACCTCTTGCACAAATATCCTTTGAATATGTGAATCATTTTTTCTATGTTGTCTTTTTTAAACTAACTCTAATATTTACATTCTACACAGAATTCAAAAATGTGTGGAGATGGCTAGGAAAGATATTATAGGTGGGCCACTAGGTTTGGAATCATTTCTTGATTTAAAGGAAATATGCAAAAATTTATTAATATGTCACAACAACCCACTGGTGGACATGGTAGTGGAGTTGATCTTATGAATATAATGCAACCAAGGGGCAACTTGGGAAAGCAATGGGTCCACTTTGATCATGTTTATAGGGTCAATGGATGGTTTACTGTGAGTGCACATGTACATGTTCCATTGTCTCAGAGAACTACAATTGTAACTTGTGAGTTCAAAGACTTGGAGAATACCAATGCTGCTCAAATTGATTTTTGGTCACTATTGAATCATGAGAAGCTAAAAAAGAATGGATTTCATAATGCAAAATTCAGAGGTTTCATGGTAAATGAAGTAAGTGCAAATTGGTTGGCTGTGCGCAGTGTTGGAGCTATAAATAGCTTGCCCAACCTAACCCTAGGTCTCACCTATATATATACCTAACCCTAGGTCTCACCTATATATACCTAACCTCGGTGTGCTTTTCACACAGTTTTGGGAGCTATCTTTAGTGTATCGTGTCTCTTGTTCTCCTTCCTTCAAAATGGTATAAGAGCAGATGTTGGGCAAGCTATATATAGCTCCAACACATGTTGGAGCATATATCTTGCCAAACCTAACCCTAGGTCTCACCTATATATACCTAACCTCGGTGTGCTTTTAACACACTTTTGGGAGCTATCTTTGGTGTATCATGTCTCTCTTTATCCTTCCTTCAACATGGTATCAGAGAAGATAATTGATATAAGGGAAAGAAAAACATGCATCCAAATTTGTGATATAAAACAAAACTTGAATATGATTAGAAATAATTAGGGAAAGAGAAACTTTCCTAGAAATATGTGATGGAGAATCGGAGTCGAGATCTTCTCTTCAAGTTCTCGACTTCGGTTCTCCATCACATATTTCCAGGAATGTTTCTCTTTCCCTAATTATTTCTAATTATATTCAAGTTTTGTTTTATATCATAGATTTGGATGCATGTTTTTCTTTCCCTTATATCAATTATCTACTATGAGACCTAGGTTTAGGTTGGGCAAGCTATATATAGCTTCAACACGCATAATACTTAATGGTGGTTCGAACAATGTCATGGTTGGTTATGAGAGATCTTGTGCATTTCATTGGGAGAAAAGAATGATTCATCATACAAATAGGTGCATTAAGGTTGATAATCAAGAAGAGCATAAAAAGCTTTGTTGGGATTGGAAAAATGCACTAACAGAGGTTTCTATAGATACTAGTAGAAGTGCATTGATATCTTGGTGGCACTCTAGCCATGCACACATTGTAGAGATCCCTATTTTAGAGACATTGCTAGATTATTGGGGAGTTTGATGGTTTCATTGGGGTAAGTGGATGTTATAAAAGAGTGTTGGAAAACCCTTTGTGCCAAATGTGCATTTATCAAAGAATAAGAATTCTTCTATGTGTTCATCTATGGGTGGGGCTTGATAAGTATCATTGTATGAAACCTCTACTATGGTGACTTGGTAATGGTAGCTTTTCAAACTCCATATTGATAGGTAAGCATATTAGTATTGGACCATCTTTGAAAAAATTAAAAGAGAGGTTTATGTTGAGATATGCAACCACTTCCTCAAAGAGAAAAATAGTTGACCTCACTAATAGTGTGGTCCATGATGCAAGGATTGCCACACCAAAGATGCCAAATGTGCGGAGAAAAGTGTGAGGAGAAAAAGAAAATTAGTGGACCGACATGTGATTTTGGAGATTGACAGTCATAGACCAAAGTTTGCAACTGTGACAGTCATTGATTTTTGGAGATTGATAGTCATAGACTAAAGTTTGCAAAAATTGTAACCATTGAATATGATGTGAGTAGCATGCATTGGGATATCAGAAGAACAACACCATCTAGCAATTTTTCTTGCTTTGGTTATTTGGTAGCAACAACTAGATCTAAATGTAGTGGAGTTGTAGATAACAAAAAAAGAGGAAGTCTTTCTCGAGTTTCGGCACCTTCCTTCAAAGGTAGGCATGCACATCCATGTGGAGAGAAAAATGTGATCTCATAGATAACCAATAAAGAGGAAGTTTTTCTCGAGTTTCGGCACCTTTCTTCAAAGGTAGGCATGCACATCCATGAGGAGAGAGAAATGCGATCTCATGTTTTTCTTCATAATTATTCATCATAGCATTCTATTTTCCAAGATAGTTCAAAGTTTTAATCCACACAAGTGAGCATGCAATCACACTAAGTATCTTTTTGTTTAGTGTTCTTACTTTCCACATATTGTCACATAAGAAAAATATATTAGAAACAATTCTTTACCACCAAGTTATTTCTTGTGTGCTTTGTTTCTAAGGAGATATTAACATAGAGTTGTGTGAAAGCATCAGAAAGTGATAAGCATTTTTTCATATACTTTATTCAAAATGTTTAATTTAAAATTAAATGCTAGTAAGATATTAAATTCATAGCCATAATTGATTGTACATTCTAACTTCATAAAGTAGAGTTGTGTGAAAGTATCGAAAAGTGATAAACAGTTTTGGACATACTTTATAACAAATGATTAATTTAAAATTATGTTATAATGCTAATAAGATATTAAATTAATAGACATCATTGATTGTACATTCTAACTTCATAAAGTAGAGATATACTTTGGCATCTTCATAACATGTACTATTGATGACTTTTAATCTTAGATTATGTATTAATCTTTCATATATGTTGGCTTTTTGATGTGACTAAGGATGACAAAGGTTAAGATGATGCATTCATTGATGGGTGGATATTTCAAGATTTGGAAGCAGGGGGAGCAAGATTTTGGATATAATACTCTAGATTCCAGATAAAGTCATTTTCTTGGAAAGATGGCATGTGTGAAATTGATAAGCTGTTGCTTGTTGACTAAAGATCATTTGATTTATAAAAATGCATGTGTAGCAGCAAAATGTTATCATTGTGATTGACTAGGACGTGCTTGAAATCGATTCTAATAAATAGCTTTAAGAACTAATTTAGATGATTAACTCACTTTTAAATCCCAAAATTACACATTTTTAAGAACTAATTTAGATTATTAACTCACTTTTAAATCCCAAAATTGATAAGCTGTTGCTTATTGACTAAAGATCATTTGATTTATAAAAATGCATGTGTAGCAGCAAAGTGTTATCATTGTGATTGACTAGGACGTGCTTGAAATCGATTCTAATAAATAGCTTTAAGAACTAATTTAGATGATTAACTCACTTTTAAATCCCAAAATTACACATTTTTAAACGAATTTTACAATAAGAAGAAATATAAAAGTTAAAAAAGGTTATGCAAGCTTCAACAATTTTGCATGAAAAAAAGAAAATCAATGGCATGGTAACAAGGAGTAATGCTTATGAAGTATACACACCCAATGTACATGTCTATGGTCATGTAGGTAAGGTGCTACTAGTCCTCAATTATATAAAATTTTAAGCTCACTAAATCCATGTTTATGAAATTGTTAAGATTTTTCCACTTAAGGCATTTTCATATGACTTTCCACAACAATATGTTGTGTGGATAATCATCCCTAATAAATTTTAAATATGGTTGTCTACACACAAACACACACACGTAAGGGAGACTTAACATTTGAGGATTTAAAATATTGGATTAATGTGCAAAATTGAATGTTATGTTAGTACATATTGGGAAAGCTTAAAATCCATTAAATTCCTCTCTCTCTCTCTCTCTCTCTCTCTCTCTCTCTCTCTCTCTCTCTCTCTCTCTCTCTCATTTTTGGCTACAACTCTATAATGTGCATTCCGTAGTAGGGTAAACTACCTAAATCTTTATTCAAATTTACCACACAGCGGCTCAGAGAATCTTTTATTTTAACCATGTACTTCTTACACTTATCAAAATGAATTGAGTTGTGGATGCTCACATTACCTCTCTTTAACGAGTCTTAAACATAGTAACTTCCGCACTCAAAACACTAACCTCTATAATGGCATGTTAAAAAAAACTCATAAAGGTCTAGTATTGCTACATATTTAATTTTGATACGCTTGAAGAGTCCAAGAAGAAAAACAATCTACATAAACACATATTCTTGATCTATCCTTGTAAAATATACGAAGAAAGAGATACTCTCCCTTGCGTCACGTTACCCCTAAACTATACACCCAAAAAGCAACCAGCTCATGACCTACATGATTGATGTACATACTCAAGGGGTTCATCTAGGAATACATAAGATAACACATGAACCAAAATGGAATTCAAATACAGGACTTTTTCATTTAGAAATGAAATGTAAATACATAAATGAGCCATGGAACACAACAAGTGATATAATATGGGGTTTCAATGTAATGTTAACCCCTCAAGTGTATAAAACAACAATCTCAATCCTCATATGGTAGTAGCCATGGAACTCAAGTGATATAATATGGGATTTTAATATAATGTTAACCCCTCGAGCGTACAAAACAATAATCTTAATCCTCATATGGTAGTAAAAGTTTAGTAGTACTATTATTGAAGTTGATTAACACATGAGATAAAATCCAGTAATTTCAACTCTCACACATTAGTTGCAATCATGATTTTGACTTTTGATATGCCCACCTTGTCCATCAAAAAGTGGGATTTTTTTTCTTTAAATGCATGTGAAGTACCTAATTTATGGTGTGTTTTTTTTGACATTTAATATGCATGTAAAAAACGTTTATAAAGGTAAACACATGCAGACCCAATGCAATGTACATGATGCGCATTTTTCCTACAAGGGAGGAGAAAAGCAAATGATACTCACTCACATACTATAAGTTGCAATCTTTGAAAAAGTTTATCGTCACTTTGAGAAAGTTTACCATCACTTTGAAAAACTTTACCATCACCTTGAGAAAATTCATTACTTGTGCAAACTAAGTTGTGTTTGTTTGGTAAGGTCATTCAAGTGTGTACTTTCTTACTTCACAAACCCAAAAATTTCCAGGGGGTGATTTGACGTAGATCTCACCCCATGACGGTGCCATGAGAGAGAAAGAGAGAGGCTTTGTATCAACTTAATGATCTAGAGAGACCAATCGATGCAGAAGACTCGAACCCGGGTGGGTCCATGTCAAGCCAATGGCAATTCCACTAGCCCCTTTTGCCCCATGACGATGGGCAGTAGAAAGGTAGTAGAATTGTCCTCTTTTACAAACACCCGACTAGAGAGAGAGGGGGGGGGGGGGGGATTCTAGAAGGCAAAGAGAGAGAGTGTGTGTTTGGATTAGAGAGAGAGAGAGGAGAGAGAGAGGAGAGAGAGAGAGGATTCTAGAAGAAAAAGATTTAACTTGATTGCATTATAGCTCACCTCATGCAGCAAGCATCAGACCACATCGCCTCATTCTTTGATTTAAAGCAGTGGATAGCCATAGCCCCCTATCATCTATTCTCTATTTTTTTTCTCATTATACCCCAAAAAAAACCCACAAAATGCCTGTTTCTTGCCATCTAGCCAGAAATATTCATTTCCCTGCAGTTTTAGTATGTAGTTTGCTCATACTTGGGCTCACCTTGTTTAGCAGATGCTCTCATGCAGGCACAGGAGCCCATGTAGGCTCATTGTGGGAGCTCAGTATTGCCAACTTGGGCAACAATCCGGCCAATTCTGGCACCTGCTTCAGCATTAACTCGTTGGAGATAAACAGCATTAACTCGTTGGAGATAAACAGCAGTTTGCCTGTTTTGCATTCCAAGAGTGGGAGCTTCTCTCTCAAGCTTTTCTGGGATTTCTCTGCATGTAGCTGCAACGCTTCAGTGGAAAATACTGCCTCTGGTATGCCAGTGTGGAGTCCAAATGCTTTCTCCAGCTCTGTTAAATCTTCTAATCAAGCTTGCAGTCTTCATTTCGACGTAAATGGGAACTTGGTGCTTGCACACGGTGATTTTATGCTGTGGGAAAGCCGCACAAATGGATTGAACGTGCAAGCTTTGCAGCTTCTTGACAATGGCAACTTAATCCTTCTTAGCAAGGCTAACCACGTGATTTGGCAAAGCTTTAATGATTCAAAAACCACCTTAATTGCACGATTCGCTTCTGCAAGAAGAGATTTGCAGGAGATTAATCAATCAGCTGGGGCTCCGGCCTATGCAGCACCTGATTATGATGGGTTCTCTGATGGAGGCCATAGAAACAAGGGAGATCTGGCTATGGAGATTGTGTTTCCTGTGGCTGCTTCTCTTGTGGTTGCTTTTTGCGTCGCCCTAGTGCGTTTCAGGAGAAAAGCAAAATTAGCAAGCCAGAAAGCTGCCCAAATGAGCAAAAGATCAAACCATGTTGATGAGATTATATTGGAGAGTCTTGCTCCTGGGTTACCGCCAAGGTTCACATATGCAGAGATGCAGGAGGCCACCAATGGGTTCCAAAAAAAGCTTGGCGCAGGTGGCCATGGCGCTGTGTATGCAGGAATTCTACCATCTTCCGGTACCAAAATTGCAGTAAAAGTGTTCATTAACACAGCCAGCACTGCCTGCAGAAAGGGTTTCTGCGCGGAGGTGATGTCTATTGGTGAGAAAAGGCACCATAATCTGGTGCAGCTCTGTGGTTTCTGTGTAGAAGATGAGCACAGAATGCTTGTTTATGAGCTGATGGTGAATGGGTCGCTCAACAAAGTGCTTTTTGGCGGAAAAGCAAGAGATTCAAAGGATGTGGAAGATCAACAAAACGCAGAAGGGCTGCTTCTGAGCTGGGAGAGAAGACAAGCCATTGCCATTGATACTGCGAGGGCTCTTGCTTTTCTTCATGAGGGGGATGAGCAAAGCAGAGTTATACACTGTGATGTTAAGCCGGAAAATATACTGCTTGATGAGAATTGGGAAGCTAAGGTTTCAGATTTTGGGCTTGCTAAGCTCTTGTGGGCGGGCGGACACCATGACGGAGAAGACTACACAGACCATGTGGGAAAGCTAACTCCGCCCACAAATGGCAAGTCCTTCCCGTCGCCGATGCCGGACGGCACGGGCTTATCCTTTTTGTCTAGTCTAACCTCTTTCAAGGGTGTAAGAGGCACCTTGGGCTACCTCGCACCCGAATGGGTTCGGGCGGACGTAGGGCTTGACACCATCACTGTGGCCTCTGATGTGTATAGTTTTGGCATTGTGCTCCTCGAGCTTGTAGCTGGCCGTCGCTCCATGGTGCCCGGACATCCCTTCTTGCCTGGCCATGCATTTGACCTCCTCGCCAATGGCCATGACCTAACCGACCTCCTCGATTCCCGCCTTCAAACAACATCCTTGGATCTCATCAATGTCCAAAGATTTGCCACTATAGCACTCTGGTGCCTCCAAGAGAATGTGGTCCTCCGTCCCACCATGGCCAATGTCCTTGACATGCTCACCAACTATGCACCTATGTCATCACCACCATTTTGCAACTACTTTGCTGGCTCCTCTCACTTCTTTGACGAGGATGATCACCAGTATCATCACCACATATCTAGCACCACCACATTAGAATCATCTACAACAACAAGACACTCATGGGACATTTCCATACTCTCTGGTCGCTAACGTAGATGCCACTCTTGAGGATGAAATTATTGTGTATCCGATGTATATGGTCATGTAAGTGCATGCCCTCTATTACTAGATATTTTGTAACTAAGTGCATGCCCTTTATTACTATATATTTTGTAACTAAGTGCATGCCCTTTATTACTATATATTTTGTAACTACAAGAAGATGTCTGGGTGACATGTATAATTTCTTTTTAAAGTACGGGTGACTTAGATCACAAATGCATGATGCTCAAGCATGAAAATCACAAAGTTTGTTCCTTACAATGCTAACTTATCTACTTAAGAGTTCAAATCAAAATTCAAACAATTTACAATCTTTATCCACATATGATTGAACCCTATATCTTTTCTCAATCTCACATAGGACATGCAATTCTAAAGAAATAGGCACATACGTGCACATCTTTGTTTGTTGTAAGCATGTGTATTGGTGTTTACATGTGAGTGTGCTTGTGTATCTATGCAAGTGCACAATGAGATGCCATACAATTAAATTATTTTAGATCCCTTCTTCTAGAAAATATAAGCAGTCCAAAAGTTTACGTGTAATAACGAGGTAATAAGGGTGTGAGTAATTTATCAAAGTGAAAAAAGCTGGGTGGATAAGAAGCTAGCCAACCATAAGTTTGGGACACAAGATTTAATAATCAAGCATGACAAGGATGCCTATGGGGTCCCATTACAGATTTTCAGTAGTGATTTGTAGATGCTTTTGTGATCAATAACTATGCCCTTGATGCAGGGGTCTTGCTTTTCACCTCTTTTCTTGATAATATAAAAAGAACCTTGAACTTGCTATCAATTATATTGTAAGGTTTTGAAAAATGTGACCAAATAATTCCTATATCTATTATTTTGAAAGGTTATGTAAATAAATGTTTTCTCATATTTACATATCTTTTAAAACTTATGATGGTGAGATCTCATGAAAAGTGCATAGGCCCATGCGAATGTTGCAGTAAAGAGAAACTCATGAGCACCTTTTTAAGGATGAGATTGTAACAACAAAATATTCCTCTTCAATTTAGATTGTTTAAACTTGGGTTCATCAATCTTCCACCGTATGAAAAGTGTGTAAACTCCTTTTAGGGCTCTATATTTATAAACTACTTTTAGGGGTCTACATTTATAAATTCATAAAGAATGTTGTGTTATTAAGAAGTATTTTCTAAATTGTATTCATCAATGGTATACGCGATTTCAACATCGAAACCTCATATCATAAGCATGTAACATGATTATACCTTGGCAAATTATCAAGGTTTGAACAATGTATAAACTTACTAGATTTTTAGGGCATATATTATACTTCGTAGAGAATTTATGTTGGCATTACACCTTAAGGGGTTTTAAGGTTTGGACAATGTATAAATTTACTAGATTTTTAGGGCATAATCTCCTTGTGAAGTAACAAAAGCATCATGATATCCATGCATAATTTATGTTGCATTACACCTAGGGTTTCACGCTCTAAACAATGTATAAGCTTACTAGATTTTTAACTAACCTCGATCTTATCCAATTCTTCCATTTGTGGTCTGAATTTCAAATGCTTGCCATTTCTCTTTCTCACATCCATTAGCCAAGATATTTTAGAGGATTGTTTCTTATCCCTAGGCTTACCCAACCGAGAAGAATCAACCTAATTCACTCTAAACAAATCAGCGCATTTGTCATTTTTGGATTTTTACTAGTTCTCCATCTACACAACAAATTGGTGGATAAGCTCTTAGCTATGGCTAGAGCATAGTACTAGCCCCTTGCAACTTGAAGCTTGTTGGGTTTTATCCACTGGCCAAGGAGAAAACGCCAAAAAATAGTCGCATGAAAATCATAATATGCAATGTTTTCTGCTACAAATCAGTAGGTTCTTGTGCTTGATCTCAAGCTAGTGGAAGTTCTCTTCAAGACCATCACAAAAGCTCCTTTAAATCTTGAATCCATAAGCTCAATTTTAGCCTCCAAAATATGCTATCATTGATCACTCTAATTACGAACTATGCTATCATGATCACTCTAATTAAGAACTAATTACCATCATTAGTGTAGTATTTGTAGAAATTAGGCTAATTGAAATTCAAAATTAGAAAATTAGGGGTTCAAATTCATCGCATGTACTCACATTATTCAATTAAAGAGATTCTTTACATCGACAATCTTGTACCAGGACTAGACACTGACCATGAATCATTATCACGTGCAAAGACCTTCCTGAGCTTCTCATTGCATATTGTAAAAAGGGATAGACACTTTCGATACTATTGGTAAGACCCCCTTGTTGTACATGATGGAGAAACTCACATTAGAGAAAAATAAGTTTAATGGGGATAATTTTTACACTTGCGAATGAAAACCATGTACACATTGATGAGAAAAGGGCTATGGGATCTAATTGAGCCTAGTGAAGATAGTGATAGCACATCACTTAGCACATTTAACAATTATAAAGCACTTAGCATAATAGCTCAGAGTTTGGGAGATGAAGTCATACATCACATTGCAGGGATAAAAGATTGCAAAAAGGCATGGGGTGAACTCAACAAAGTATTTGGAAGAGAAACCAAGAGCTCCAAGATTTACTTTTTTATGTAGTTTTACAAATCGGACAAAGAAGAAGCTGACACAATGGCGGCTCACATCAACAAATTCAAGGCACTTAAGCAATAACTAGCAGGAATCAAGAAGAAGATTGAAGAAGATGAAGCAGTTGTAGTTCTCCTCAATCCATATTCCTTAGGACCCAAAGGAGACTAATATCTAAACAATTTTGAACTTAAGTCCAAATTATGAAACTTGGCTAGCATCTTGAGCCCATATTCCTTAGGACCCGAAGGAACCTAATATCTAAACAAATTTGAACTTGATTCTCAATCTTTAAACTTGGCTCGCTGTAATAGCTGGGGTAGAATCAATTAAAGGAGCTTCAAAACTTGATTCTAAAGCTTGGGACTTGGCTTGCACAATTGGGTTAGATTGTTGGGATTGAAATATATCATGAGACATGTCTTGCATACCCAATGTGGATTCCTTAGGCTCAAATAAATCTAAGGGGTTTCAAACTTAAGTCGCAATATTGGTTGGCTTATATCCCCATCATATCATTCTTATGCCCTTGGCCCAAATCAATAATAAGATTTTGTTTTCTTGAGTGCAAATTTTAATATCTTGTTTGCATCCTTGGGCTAGAGTCCTTGGGCCTAAAGTAATTTAATAAGGGGTCACAAACTTAAGACCAAATATTGGGACTTATCTTTCATTCCTAGCCTAGAGTCCTTGGGCTCAAAAAAATATAAGAAAGAGTCCCAATATTGGGATTTAGATTTCATCTCTAGCCTATAATTTCTAGGCCCAAATTAATTTAGAGGATTTTGGACTTGATTACAAATCTTAGTACTTATCCTAGAGTCCCTTGATCCCAAATCTTAGTATTTAGCCTAGAGTCCTTTATCCCAAATCACTTTAAAGAGTTTTCATTTTTTCATCCAAATTTAAGGAAATTGAACTTGATCCAAATCTTTGAACTTGGCTTGTAGCCACAACCTATAATCCTTATGCCCAAATCAATCAAAGGATTTTTGGATTTGACTTCAAATTGTGTGATTGGCTTTCATCTTGAGGGTTGGTATGTTCCAAACTAATCTAAGGAGTTTTGGACTTGTCTTTATCTTGGGACCAACATTTTGTTTTTAAATCTATAGACAAAGGTTGTGAGCCTTCCCCCCTTTTCACACCGCATCCTGTATCTTCTTTAAGGATCATCTCTAATTATACATATATAATGTGTATAGGTTCCCTTTGAAAAGCTATATTTTTAGTAACCATCCCCTAGGGACCCCATATAGTTTAGGCAATCACCACATATAACAAGAGTGGAAATCTCAGCCAAAATTCCTAAGAATGTTCTCTCTATTTTTCCCCATAGCCTTTTTCTCTTAATTTAGCCAATTAAGAAGCAATGCTTGAGAATTATATTTCCTTAGAGTGTTTATTCCCAAATAAACACTCTAAGAAGTTTTAGAATTGAGTCCATTTGGCTTGCATCCCCCAACCTAGATTCCTTAGGCACATATGAGTGTTAGGGGTATTAGACTTGAGTCCAATCTTAGAACTTAGGGTAGAGTCCATGTCCATAAATTAATCAAATGACTTTGGATGACACATCTAAATCAAATTTTAGCATAAATCTTTGAACTTTTCTTGCATTCTCAAGCTATATTCCTTGGGACCAAATTAATCAAAGAGATTTTGATTGATTTTAAACTTAAGTCCAAATGTTGGGACATGGATTACATCCTCAAAGTTTGTCCTTGGGTTTAAACAAATCTAAGTTTCAAACTTGCTTGGGTCTATAAACTTTGTACTTTGCATCCCTATCCTTTGATTAATTTGTGCCAAAGGAATATAGGCTAGGGTTTCATGCCAAGTTCAAATTTTTGACTTAAATGTAGATCCCTTTAGATTTGGAGGAGTAGTCCAAGGACTAGAATAGGCTTAGTCCCAAGCTTTGTACTCAAATTAGTCCTAAGGACTCTTGCAAGTCAAGTGTCAAGATTTGGACTCAAGTTCAAAACTTCTTAGATTGATCTAAGTTCACGGACTCTATGCCAAGGATGCAAGATGAGTCCCGAGATTTAGACTCAAATCCAAAATCCTTTAGATTTATTTCAGACTAAAGGCTCTCACCTAATGAAAGACAAGTACCAAGATATGGATTCAAGCCTAAAACCTTTGATTAATTTGGTTCCAAGGATTGTAATTTGGTGATGCAAGCCAAGTTCAAAGACCTAGAATACAATCCAAGTAACCTAGGGTGGGGATGCAATCCAAGTCCAAATTTATAACTAAACTTTGAAACTTCCTAGAATTGTTTGGACCCAAATGCTATATGCTAGCAATGTAAATTATGTACCAACATTTGGAATCAATTTTTTCTTCTAAAAAATCCATTTTATATTATCTTAAAAACTAGTCGCATCATACATAAACTTGGGAATAGTACCAACAATTTCATAGTTCACTACCTATGAAAAGGCAACTCAATGTTACTTGGCTCATGATAGGCATGCACACTACCTAGTAAATAGAAACTCAATGTTGAGGCTTTTAAGGACAGGCTTCAAAGTTAAGATTAAAAATTTCAATGGTGAGAGCTTATTGTTTGGAATGATGGAGAGGTAACTTCTTTGACCTTGTTTGATCCTCTTTGTGGCGCAACTCTCTTTGAGTAGAGTCTCATCATCAAGCCAACCTTGATATGCTTAATATTTTCACAACCACATGTTTATTTATCACTATCCCATACAAATTTCTTTGGAGGACGTCCAAAAAATCTTACTTCACATGTAATGCCACCTTTTCAAGTACAAGGAGACGAATCCTCCAAAGTTGGTCAAACACACATGTTACTCTTCTTGGTCATGAAAACTTTTTGTTGTAAAAGGAGGCTATCAAGATTGTGACAACCTCTTATAAGCTAATGATTTCCATCACTATCATTATCTTTCTTTGCAACATTAAACACATAGACTAAGCATGGAACATAGCATAAAATACCGTGTAGCTTTCATCAACATAACAAATAGAGAGAGAGAGAGAGAGAGAGAGAGAGAGAGATGTACAGCACCAAAATGGGTTAAATCTCCCCCACTTGTTTGATGGCTCTCTCCTCAAACAAGTTTATTTCTATATATTTAAGAATAGCTTGCATGAGCCATGAACGTACACTCCACTTTGGGATGCAATGCCAAAATGGGCACTGTCATTCATGAAAAAAATGGAGGAGAGCCACCAAGCACCCGCACTAGCCTTGCCCAATGATCTGCTTATCAAAAAAAATCACATGTATTATATGCACATAGTGTTCACCATAAAACAATATCTAAATAAACATACTATTGATATAAGCAATCGTGTTTCCTTAAGTGGCGAATCGACATGAAGTAGAAGTGAGATACCTCAAGCAACAATCTTCATAAATTGTTCAGGTGTTGCCTCAAGCAGCAAATCTACATCATAGTGAGGATTGTGTGTTCCCTCAAGCGGCAAATCTACACACCATATATCACCTCATGTAGTAAATAAAATCAATACAACTGATTATGATAGGTAGCAACAATCAAGGTAGGGTAGCCAATAGGCGATGACTCAAGCATCCATTGTGAGTCTTCACCAGAGCGTTTCTTGTACTTAAGTAAATATTGATGGTGGTAAACATCGAGTGGTGATCTGGTCATGTGGTCAATGATTGTTTCTAGAATTTAAATTTTGGAGTGTTCCTTAAGAAGAGGAGGGTCATCTATAATAATAGGTTACCCTTAAAGGGATGTAATAAAATGATGTGGAAGGAATTATGTATGTGCTAATGGGCAGGAAGGTCTAATCTAAAGGCATTACCATTATCATTAATCGTGGAAGGAATTATGTATGTGCTAATGGGCAGGAAGGTCTAATCTAAAGGCATTACCATTATCATTAATCGTATGTACTATCTTGAGCATGTAATAAAATGATGTGGAAGGAATTATGTATGTGCTAATGGGCAGGAAGGTCTAATCTAAAGGCATTACCATTATCATTAATCGTATGTACTATCTTGAGCATGGAGAAAGCTTGACTTTGGGGTGTTTAACAACATTCTTTAGTCTGTATTTTATAACTCTCAATAGGAAAAAATCATCTTAAATTGCATGGTTAACTTTTTTGTTGGCTTGCTTTGTGTATCTTTCTTGAGCTCTTTGAATAGCAACAGTTACTCAGTGAGTATTTGTGCATGGTTTTGAGCTAAGGCATCAGCCCCACTAGGATTTCACTACCAATTCTAGAGGCAGGGGTAGGCAACTTCTTACCATATGAAATCTGCAATGGAGCTTTCTTGGGTTGAATGAGGAATGTTGTTGTAAGAAAATTACAAAATATGCAAATGCTGAATGAGGAGTGTTGTTGTAAGATCTAGAAAATCCATGATACTGCTATTGGTAGTCTTAGTTTGGCCATTCAATTTGGTCTTAGGGTGAAATGCAGAACTAAAGTCGATTTTACAACCAACATTTGAAAATAATGCTACCCAAAAGTGATTGCAAAAATGAGAGTCTCTATCAAAAATGATAATTTTTGGAAAGCCATGGTGAGTGAAAACAACTTTAATAAATAGTTTGACAACCAAAGGAGCATTCATCGTTTTCTTACATGCAACAAAGCATGCTTGTTTGCTAAATCTATCCACAATTGTCCAAATCATGTCATTATGTGATGAGGTAGTGGGCAATCCCCTGATGAAATTCATTGAGTATCCTCCCAAGGACCATTTGGAATTGGTAAGAGCATCAATAAATCTTGTGCTTTACCATGCTAACGCTAAAAGCGTTGACATATAATGCAAATGCAAAAAAAGTATAGGACATCCTTTCAAAGTGTGGGCCAAAAGAAGTATATTCTTGACAAGCAACTAGCAGATAACACGGATACAATGCCACTGAAAGATCCATGTCCCCTCAGCGCAACAAATTTTGGGGTGCTAGAGCCGAAGTAGCACTTCTAGCGCCGTGCAGGGTCCCTCACTCGTCGGGGCCTTGCCTACGTAAATCAAGACAAGAGACTAATCCCTCGGTTCTTCTAAAACCGAACTCGGAAAAACTTCCCTCGCTCGGAAAGCACGCACGATTCCTCTGATATTTTTACTCTAACGTAGTCAAGAGCCTTAACTAACTGAACTGATCTGACCGAACCCGTAAGTCCCATAGTCAGATCAAGGAAAAGACTTGCATTTGGATCATAGAGACCAACGCTTTTTTCCTCATTGAGAGGCACAGCCGTTGATTCTTTTCCCCATAGAACAATTTTTATTCGGGATTTACTTCATCTATCGTACCATAACAGAATTGAGTCTCTTTTTTTTTGGGATCCATCAGTCCAACCTAACCCCATCCAGTCCCGTGGGTTAGCCAACCGCCCAGCCAACTGCCCAACCACTGTAATGATGGGATCCATTTAAGAATTTGGTTAGATTTTGTCCCGAGTACCAGGGAAAAGAATTCTCAGGCCCCCTAGCCGGATATTCATACAAACTTAAACCTAGTCACACCACTTACACTCCCAATATGAAATTGCCTTTTTCACATATTTAGCTATCTTTAAAATAATCTTTTAATGAAACTATAGTATCACTGATCATAATCCTCCAAAATATCCGGTTGAATCCTAATCTCTAATTTTTTCCTTCATCGGTGTACTTATGGCATCATTGGTAACCAGAACGCTCACCACCTGTCCACTCACAGGCCTTTTCGATAGTTCCAAGCTCATAGTACCCAGAAAAATATTCACTTATAAAAATCAAAATGGAATCTCCATTGAAGATCAGCAAGATCAACCAACAGATCCATATAAAAGATGCATGGACTCGTCCGTTGAGGATCAACAAGGTCAATCAACCAGATCCATGCCCAAATTCAGAAAACAACTCTTACTCCTTGATCCAAATATCTTTCCCTATGCACATGTGGGTATCTTCAGCGACCCAGAGCCCGAGCATCGTATGGTCAGCACCCTCTAGGATCCCTCGCAGGTCACCTAGCGCTTCACTCATAGGCTGCTTCCTTGGTCCCTCATCCACCGTACCAGAATCTCACCATTTAAATCAAACCGAGGCTGGTCAAGACCTCGGCCGACGACCTTGGTATGCGAGACGTCCTCCATTGACTCTCCGTCAGTTGTTGTAACTTTATCAATAGGTCTCCACGACCTCATTCACAAGATGGTCAAAATGCTTCCCTAAAAACAAGTCATAAATACAGTTTCTATAACAAACTCTTGTCTTTCCACATCAATCCACATTATTTAATCCACATCCATTTCATATGTATTCCCATTCTCATCCAATCACACCATTTTCATCTCATCACATCTTTCCTCATTTATCCTCATCAGATCTCATCCACTCGCATCTACCCATATCCACATCTCATCACATCTCATCCATTCACATCACATATCATCCATTCACATCTATCCCGTTTCACATCACATATCATCCATTCACATCTATCCCAATTTACATCACATCCATTTCGCATCACATCTCATTCATTCTCATCCCGATTCACATCACATCACATCTCATTCATTCACATCCCGATTCACATCACATCACATCTCATCCATTCACATCCCATATCATTCATTCACATCCTAATTCACATGACATCACATCTTATTCATTCACATCACCATCCCATCACATACATTCTATCCACATAACATCACATCACATCTATCCACATCATATCTCATTCATACACATCTCATTTATTCAAACACATCTCATCTCATTCATACACATCTCATCTCATTCATCCAAATCCATCCAATCGTTCACATGTACGACTACCCACATCTATCCATACATTCATATCTATCACTTCACATCCATATATATTCATGTCACATCATATCTCTTTACATCACATCACATTCTTTCACATACACATCCACATCCTTTCTTTCACATATATATTCATGTCACATCACATCTCTTTACATCACATCACATTCTGTCACATACACATCCACATCCATTCTTTCACATATACATCCACATCCATTCTTTCACATACACATCTACATCCATTCTTGCACATACATCCACATCCATTCTTTCACATACATCCACATCCATTCTTTCACATACATATCCACATCCATTCTTCCACATACACATCCACATCCATTCTTCCACATACATATCCACATCCATTCTTTCACATACACATCCACATCCATTCTTCCACATACATCCACATCCATTCTTTCACATACATATCCACATCCATTCTTCCACATACACATCCACATCCATTCTTCCACATACATATCCACATCCATGCTTTCACATACATATCCACATACATTCTTTCACATCCACATACATATCCACATCCATTCTTTCACATATACATCCACATCCCATCCATCCATTCATTCACATCTATCTGATTCACATGACATCTCATCGCATCTATTCACATCACATCTATTCACATAACATCCCATCCATCCATTCATTCATATCTATTTGATTCACATGACATCTCATCACATCTATTCACATCACATCCTATGCATCCATTCATTCATATCTATTTGATTCACATGACATCTCATCACATCTATTCACATCACATCTATTCACATCCCATCCCATCCATCCATTCATTCACATCTATCTGATTCAAGGTTCGAGTCGGATAAGGTTTTTCCTGAACTATCTTTCTCGAAAAGGTTTGATAACTTAGTTACTATTTTACTGAATTTCTTTCATATTGAATATTCACTTAACTGATTTCTAAATTAGTTACGAATTCCAATGAGGAATAAATTAATCATTTAGCTGAATATTTCGATCTCGATATGCATCTTTCTATGCATAGAAATCAAATTTAATAAGAATAACACTTTTGTAATAAAAAAATTCCTTTATGCATCTTTCTATGCATAGAAATCAAATTTATTAAGAATAACACTTTTGTAATAAAAAAATTCCATTATGTATCTTTCTATGCATAGAAATCAAATTTAATAAGAATAACACTTTTGTAATAAAAAATTTCCTTTATGCATCTTTCTATGCATAGAAATCAAATTTAGTAAGAATAACACTTTTGTAATAAAAAAATTAGTAAGAATAGCACTTTTGCATAGAAATCAAATTTAGTAAGAATAACACTTTTGCATAGAAATCAAATTTAGTAAGAATAACACGTGTAATTTAAAAAAATTCCATTATGCATCTTTCTATGCATAGAAATCAAATGTAATAAGAATAACACTTTTGTAATAAATAGTTTTCCTTTATGCATCTTTCTATGCATAGAAATCAAATTTAATAAGAATAACACTTTTGTACTAAGAAAGTTCCATTATGCATCTTTCTATGCATAATGGAATTTTTTTAAGAAATAAGAATAACACTTTTGTACTAAGAAAGTTCCATTATGCATCTTTCTATGCATACAAATCAAATTTAATAAGAATAACTCTCTTGTAATAAAAAATTCCTTTATGCATCTTTTTATGTAAAGAAATTAAATTTAATAAGAATAACACTTTTGTAATTAAAAAAATCCATTATGAATCTTTCTATGCATAGAAATCAAATTTTATAAGAATAACACTTTTGTAATAAAATAAATTCCATTATGTATCTTTCTATGCATACAAATCAAATTTAATAAGAATAACACTTTTGTAATAAAAAAAATTCTTTTATGCATCTTTCTATGCATAGAAATCAAATTTAATAATTAATATCAGTGATATCCATGCATATTCATAGGTGAATATGTACATGGAGTAATTAGAATATTTCTTTTAGATGCAAAAATGGTGGGAAGTTACTCTTTTGGAATAACATAAAAACAAACTTTCTTTTTCACAAAATTTTAGAAAATTTTGCCATAACCTCCTTTGTATGGCTGACCATTTCTCATTTTTATCTTTCTTTTTTTAACTTAATTAACCCAATTCAGAATTATAGAACTCTAATCTACACAATTTTCTAATTTCAAGAGAGTAAACAATAAGAAGAGTTTAATTAATCACTTAGTTAATCTTTCTAGGATTGAGAAAGGTTGGAATGTAAAGAAGAGAAGGGGGTGGCCTTTTTATCAAAGGCATAGCATTTGAATTCAATTCAAACATTTGCAAAACATAAAAATCAAGAAAACCATAGATTTTTAATTAAAAATTCATAAACAAAGTAAGAAAATTAGCTTACATGGAGCTAGTAAGCTCTCCTTTGGCTTGAGGGATTGAGCGTTCTACTCTTGTTTGAAGCAAGAGTGGCCACCAATTCACTTTGGAGAGGATTAGGCCAAAAACAATTGAATTATTAAAAAATTCAATGTACAGAGTAACAGTGCATAAACACCATTAAGCTTTTACAAAGATGGAGGCTTCTATTTATAGGAAAAAGTGAGCCTCTAACCAAGAAAACTGATTCTAGAATTTTCCAGATCAGTTTGGTCAATTTTTGACCATTTTTGGGTCAGTTCAGCTTACTTTTTAGATCTAGTTTTGAAACATGAGAGAGGAGAGATGAAAATATCTCATTTTATTGATTAAAAATTGGGGGTAATGATGAGAAAAAGGTGCCTACTTCATGAGGAGAGATCCCCACACTCTGAGAGGTGTCAAAATTCACTTTTTTAATTCTTTTACTTGGTCCTTAGTCCACTCTTCATCTTATGTGAGCATTTACTCATTTTTGGGGGGGTTTTTCTTTTATTCTTCAATTTATCTCCTCCCTACACTTGGATTGATCCTATTGGTCCATAGGAACCTTAATTGGACCATAATCCAAAAATTTCTAAAAATCTGGACCCTTAGGCTAAGGTCCTTTATACCTATTTTCAATTAATTCCAATACATTGGAAAGTTCTTTTTGAATTTCAGGGAAAACCGTTTTAGACACTAGGAGGATTATTATATCCAAAAATATCTCAATTTTGAATTACCTCCCTCTAGACATTTTCTCTCTCTAGGCCAAAACAGGATCTTTCTTTTATTTCAAAGAGGGAAATAATTATAAGATCGGAAGGGAAGGTTCTTACACCTGTACACCTCAAAAGCTGGAGGGAGGAATCTTACATCCTACCCCACTTAAAAAACGCGAGATTTCCTCATCTCGCAAACTAGAGGACAACTCTTTTCCTTAAGATATCCAATTGATTCTAGGGTTCCTTATAGTCTGGTCAACCCAACAAAATCCTGGGATAAAGATCCCTTATATAGAACTCATCATCAAATAGCAATTCATTCAGATCGTATTATTCATATCTTTAACACAATAATGGTCCATTAGACTGAAATTTCCATTTGAACAGTCCTCCATGGTGGGAATTTCAATTATACAAATTTTTAATTTGTCAGCATAATCCACTAATCTCATAGTGATTTGCTGAAGTCATTATCATCATTCCAGTTTACGAACATCATCACTCACAGGGACTCGTCCCATTCATCCTCATTGTGGTTTTGCTTAGCTTATCGCTTTCCAACCAAAATTCAGGAATCATCATTTTTTCAATCAGAATCCACTTCAACTCATCAGTTTTCAACCAGAGTTTTAAAATCAATCTCAACCACATTCAAATTCATCATCTAGATAGCATTTTTGCTTATAATTTTAAGGTCTTAGATTTACTCGTATATACTGCTAGTAAAGAGCTACAGTTATACCCTCGGTATATATGGGTAGTCACGGTCCTTGGATTTTTAAGGTAAATACCATCATGTCTAGGCCTCAAGCAAGTCAGTTATTCCATGCAATTGTGGTATTTCCATTTGAAGATCCAATTACTAAATTATGAATTTCAGTCTGAATATCAATTTGTATGAATTTCATCACACAATTACAACCTTTTACTACTACTTCATAAATTTTTGACATTTTTGGTTTCTCGATTAATCCACTTTAGCCAATTTGCTCTGATACCAGCTAAAAGATCCCTGTCCCCTCAGTGCAATGTGTCAGGTAAAAATCTGAAAGGTGTTTTGAGTCTGTGTACATATGGGATGCATGGTTTGCAAATAACTTTGCCTTGAATGCCTTGGCATAGAGCGGGTGGTTTTGCAGTGAGCTGGTACATGCGTATTGTTTTTTTCGGAGTAGATGCTGGAGATTTGGAAGCTTTTTTATTTCAGCAGTGGTTGCGGGTGGTTGCTAAATGCAGGGCACCGACCGATTTGAAAGAGAGGCCGCCTTTGGAGCATGGGAGAATGGTCGTATTTTGGTAAGTTGAGGTGCAGCTGATGGAAGGCCGTGGGCAGCTCTGGTTTTGGAAGGTTATGGGCGCCGTTTATTCAAGAAAAATACAAGGAGAAGGAGGGGCCCTCTAAAGCATAGTGGCCATTTTCTTTTTAAAAAAAATAATATAAAATGATGCCATGTGGCCAGCTTGTTGATAGCTACGTGGAGATTTATTCAATAGCCAGCTACGCTACCAGCACACCCTCTCGAAGGTTGGTGAACAGCTGAAGGTGGCCGCTTCGAAAAAGTGGAGTGGGGGGTGTAGATAAAGAGATCGCCTTGCTGAGGCGTAGAGACAGAGGCGAGTTGAGGTCACAGGGAAGGCTGCCGCCTTGTTTGGATGTCTGTCGGGTGGCTGAGCAGCAGCGGAACGGCGAGGAGAGCCAACGATGAAGTGGCCGCTGGGGTGATTCTGCAGAGGGCCAGACGAGAGCCTGGTATAGATGGCTACTGGCGACAGAGTGCCAGGCGACTGTGTGAGGCACGGGTGAGGTGCTCTTGCGGGGAGTCGTCTTTGAAGCGGATGCACAGGAGGGCTCGGAAAGTCTGTAAAGAGAGGCGCTGGCTGCAGGTGCTTTGGTGAGCGAGAAGGGCTGCAGTCTCTCGGACGAGTGTGGAAAGCGAGGAAGAAGTGGAGGCAAGGAAAGGTGGCGTTGCCGCCTGGTGTGAAGAGTCACTCGCAGGTAAACTGCAGGCGCTGGGGAGCTGCCTAGAGGAGTTATAATGGCTGGTGATACAAGGGGTTGCTGCCTTGTGAGAGAGAAGCTGTTGATCGTCGGATGGATACCTTGTGGGAGAGAGCCTGGAGCACAGTGCAGAGTTGGAGGCCATCACTAGCATGTAAAGTAGCTGCAGAGGTGGCTGGTAGTGCTGAAGACAGGTGCGAACGGCCGGTACCAGAAGGGTCAAGGGCTGATGGCAGTGAAGCAGAGAAGAGGGGACAGACAGAGGAAGTGAAGGAGGGTTGCTGGTGGGGCGCCCTCTGAAGAGAAGCAGAGACCGGGAGACAGAGGCTTGGTTGTTAGACGCAAGGGTGAATTCCCTTGGCAGTAAATCCTGGCCAGAGTCCTGGTTTTTGGTGTAATTGCTGAGTTTGTATAGTGTGGTTGGTGCTCTATATGTTTATGTGGATGATCAGTTGTCTATCGTGGTTTTGAGCTGTATTTCTGGTGTGGATGGGTGGTGAACAGTGAGAAGTGTTCCAGCCGGCTGGTGGTGCCTCCGTTGTGTTAGTATTTAAAAGTTTGGGAGGTGAAGGGCTATAGAGGCATGGTCTTTTTTCTTTTTTTCACCTCACATGCTTTCTGGCCCCCCCACTGAGGAGAGCTCAGGTATTTCTCTTGCCTACGAGGGTGTATGCCCCAGAGTAACAGATTGAAGGAAGCTGTTTCCAGTTTTTTTCTTTGGTTTGAAGGTGAAGCTTAGGGATAAAAATGATGTCGTATCCAAAGTTTTTTGGTGGTCCTAATGAAGATGTAGCAGATTTTCTTGAAAGAATGGAGGTTGTGTGCATAAGCAACCACATCAATGAGCCGGCACAGGTATTACGGTTGCTGAGCATATGTTTGAAGGGGGATGCAAGGATTTGGTACAGAGCTTATGAGGAGTCATTGAAGGATGCTGAGCTATGCATTTCAATGACTGAGGATGGATTGAAGACTGCACTTTTGAACAGGTTCAAGAAGGTTAAGGATCCAGATAGAGTTTGGCATGAAGTGCAGGGGTTGACACAGGGCGAATTGGAGCCAATTGATGATTATGTGAAGAAATTCTCTTTGCTATGGGAGATTTTGTGCAGGGCTTTGGGGGAGGATCAAGTACCTCCGGACATGATGAAGAAGGATCGTTTTATTGTTGCAGGATTGAAGGGAGGCATTCGCTGGAAGGTTGAATTAAAGAAGCCCAGATCTTATGAGGATGCGGTGGAGATTGCCAAATCAAAGGATTGGAAATTGCAACGGATGAACCAACTGGGGATGGTTCCAGTGGTAGTGAGGCCTAAAATGAGAAGGGTAGAAGCGGTACCGATGAGAACCGTGCTGGAAAGAGTGCAACCGACAGAAGCTCAGGTGAATAATGTTACACCACAGGGGACAAAGGTAGCACCCACAGCTGTTACAGCTTCTGATGAAGGGCTTCAACAGGACATGAGGCAAATAGTGGATTGTATGAAGAATCTGAGCTTGAAAATGATGGAGAACACAAGTGGGGCCGAGGCAGAGGCTATAATCAGGAAGGGGTTGAAGGTCAGATAGTAGGTTATGGAAGTGGCCGTGGTTTTGGCAGGGGTAGACGGTTCATTCCTACGTGTTGGAATTGTGGTGAACTTGGACATCTAAGTACAGATTGTGATAAGCCTCAGCGACTGGGGGTGATATGTATCCCTTACCCTCTCAGATTCCCAATAGGGCAAATGATTATGGAATTGAAATTAAAGGTGAAGCAAGGACTAGTGGGTTGACAAATGAGGAGAAGGGTAAAACTAAGGTGATAGATGTGGTCACCCTTGAGAAGACGAAGGAGACAGAAGCTGATGTAATGCCTTTGGGGAAACGAACGCCACAGGAAAGGGAAGGCAAGGATGCTACAGGGCCCAACAAGAAGAAAGGTAAAGTGAAGGAAGGAGGGGATGTAAAGGTCAAGCAGAGACTTCTTCCTTGCCCTCTCCCTCACTCTTCCTGTGCATTAAATCTCCTTCCCTCTCCCTCACGATCAAGAGAGAGAGAGAGAGAGAGAGAGGAGCAAAGAGAGTGGGAGAGAGAGGGAAAGAGAGCAATGACATAATTATTTGAGAGAGAGAGAGAGAGAGAGAGAGAACAGTATGATAATATTACATCCTTAGGATCGAGGTTACTACTTCCAATTAGAAATAAAACCAAGTTCATTGACATATAACTTCTAAATACAACTCTTCTATCATAACTATTATTCGCTATACCATCTTTAATTCTATGGGAGTCACTTATTCTTCAAGGTGAAGGCACAAAGTAAGCAAACAACATTCATTCCCTTTCACACTTCTTCTAGAAAGAGATGCTCAAACGCATCATCAATTAAATCGTGGACTCAACATATAGCAATTAATCCCAACACTTTGGTCTGCACTGGAGAAACATTATCATCACTACCAGAAAGTGGTAAGGATGTGAGAGATTTCCATGCTTGTGCACCATTTTGCTTGACCTCCACATTGGTGGCCTCCCTAGAGATACGTGTAGCAATAACTTCAATGTTAATATTTGATGAGACCATCATAAACAATACGAATGAGGTTTGTGGGTGGTGTGAAGGCTAAGCTAAATGATGGTTAACAAAGTTCTATGAAGGTTGTTTGTATATTTATAGTAGTGGGAGAGGTGTGCTCTTCTTTTGCACCAAAAATGTTTTGAATAACCTTTAAACTTTAAGTTTATATCTTTACCTCTCAATCATCTCAATTTTAAAATAGGTTTAGCAAACTTTGGACATCATGCATGTCCAAATTGTGGACCATCACTTGTTTCGGAAAGACCCTCTACACTTAAGAACGTGGTGTATCACAAACATTATCGATTTATCCCTCCTTCACATCCCAAGTATGTGCCACATACTCGTATAGGAAGTTTCAGGTGACTGATTTTCCACTAGGGGTTGGGCAGAAAAGCTACAATTTGCAGGAGGACATGGCTAGAAGGATTGATGATACGACTAGTAGCACCACTACTAGGAGGGAACAGATGACACTTCATCCAGTGAGGAGGATGCAGAGATGGATGCCCTGGTTATTGATGAGGAAGTGCTTGGTGATGAGGTTGCTCAACAAGAAGAGGCCATACAGGAAGAATGCGAGGAGGTACAAGTGAATCATGAGCAAAGGTATGCATGTGATGTGAAAGAGTTTGTTTTAGAGTCTTTGGATAATGAACCTTTGTGGGATGAGTGGGATATAGAAAGTCTGCAGGATGATGAACCTGAGTTGGAGTTGGATGATCAGATGTGCATTAATGTTAAGAAAGCCACAAGTAGAATTGATGCTATGAAGGAAGAGCAACACCAGAAGAATATGAATGATGTTGAGATTATGGATGCTGTAATAGATGAATTTCTTATTGGCCTTGATGAAGGTGAGGATACAGGAACTGAGGTGGATGCTTTGGCAATGATGCCTTTTGAAGGGGAGTTTGTTTTGCCTGTAGTGGTTGGCTTTGATGGTGATGCTTCTTATGTTGATGAACAAGAAAGTATTATGGCACCACAGGTTTTTCTTGATGAAGCTTTCATCAGTTTTTACCCTCAGCAGGAATTGCTTCACTGGTTCTCCAATATTGGTGTTGACCATATCAGTGATTTTGGAATTGAGATGAGGCAGGATGGTATGTATGTTAAGAGCTTTGTTTCCAAAAGTTCTTATGTTATGATGAAGGATGTGGGATGGCAAATTATGTCTGGGCCTTTGATCACATGGAATAGAGATGTTTTGATTACATTGTAAGATGCTCAAAGGATTGACGGAGGGAAACGTGGTCATATGTTTGCTGCTGATCATAAATGATTCAGCACGCTAGGGGTTGGGCAAAGTATCATTCACATCCCGATTCACATCACATCACATCTCATCCATTCACATCCCATATCGTTCATTCACATCCGGATTCACATGACATCACATCTCATTCATTCACATCACCATTCATCACATACATTCTATCCACATAACATAACATCACATCTATCCACATCATATCTCATTCATACACATCTTATCTCATTCATCCACATCCATCCAATTGTTCACATGTAGGACTACCCACATCTATCCATACATTCATATCTATCACTTCACATCCACATATATTCATGTCACATCACATCACATTCTTTCACATACACATCCACATCCATTCTTTCACATACATCCGCATCCATTCTTTCACATACACATCCACATCCATTCTTCCACATACATCCACATCCATTCTTTCACATACATATCCACATCCATTCTTTCACATATACACATCCACATCCATTCTTCCACATCCATTCTTTCACATACATATCCACATCCATTCTTTCACATACACATCCATTCTTCCACATACATCCACATCCATTCTTTCACATCCACATCCATTCTTCCACATACATCCATATCCATTCTTTCACATACATATCCACATCCATTCTTTCACATACACATCCACATCCATTCTTTCACATACATGCTAAAAGATCTGTGTCCCCTCAGTGCAACGAATTCACTCAACGAATTCTGGGGTGCTACCAGCGGAAGTAGCACTTCTAGCGCGGGGTAGGGTCCCTCACTCGGGGCCTCACCCACGTAAATCTAGACAAGAAACTAATCCCTCGGTTCTTCTAAAACCAAACCAGGAAATACTTCCCTCGCCCAGAAAGCACGGGCGATTCCTCCGATATTTTTACTCTAACGTAGTCAAGAGCCTTAACTAACTCAATTGGTCTAACCGAACCCGCAAGTCCCATAGTCAGATCAAGGAAAAGACTTGAACTTGGATCATAGAGACCAACGCTTTTTTCCTCATTGGAAAGGCACAGCCGTTGATTCTTTCCCCCATAGAACAATTTTTATCCGGGATTTACTTCATCTATCGTACCATAACAGAATTGAGTCTCTTTTTTTTAGGGATCCATCAGTCTAGCCTACTAACCCTATCCAGTCCCGTGGGTTAGCCAATCGTCCACCACTGTAGTGATGGGATCCATTTAAGAATTTGGTTAGGTTTTATCCTGGGTACCAGGGAAAAAAGTTCCCAAGCCCCCTAGCCGGATATTCATGCAAACTTAAAACGAGTCACACCGCTTACACACCCACTATGAAATTGCCTTTTTCACAGACTCAACTATCTTTAAAATAATCTTTTAATGAAACTATAGTATCATTAATCATAATCCTCCAAAATATCCGATTGAATCCTAATTTCTAATTTTTTCCTTCATCAGTGTACCTATAGCATCATTGGTAACCAGAACGCTCACCACTTGTCCACTCAGGGGCCTTTTTCGATAGTTCCTAGCTCATAGTACCCGGTAATATATTCACTTATAAAAATCAAAATGGAATCTCCATTGAAGATTAGCAAGATCAACCACCCAACAGATCCATATAAAAGAGCCATGGACTCATCCGTTGAGGACCAGCAAGGTCAATCAACCAGATCCATGCCCGAATTCAGAAAACAACTCTTACTCCTTGATCCAAATATCTTTCTCAACACACGTGTGGGTGTCTTTGATGACCCAGAGCCCGAGCAACGTATGGTCAGCACCCTCTAGGATCCTTCACAGGTCACCTAGCGCTTCACTCAAAGGCTGCTTCCTTGGTCCCTCATCCACCGTACAGAAAGCTCACCATTTAAATCAAACCGAGGCTTGTCAAGACCTCGGCCGACCTTGCTACGCGAGACGTCCTCCATTGACTCTCCGTCACCTGTTGCAACTTTATTAGTAGGTCTCCACCACCTCATTCAACAAGACGGTCCAAAAACTTCCCTAGCATTCTTGACATAAAACAGTCATTTAAAAACAGGTCATAAATACAGTTTCTATAGCGAACTCTCGTCCTTCCACATTGTTCCACATTATTTAATCCACATCCATTTCATATGTGTTCCCATTCTCATCCAATCACATCATTTTTATGTCATCACATCTTTTCTCATTTATCCTCATCAGATCTCATCCAGTCGCATCCACCCATATCCACATCTCATCACATCACATTCATTCACATCTCATCCATTCACATCACATCTTTTTTATTCACATCTTTTTCATTCACATCTATCCCGTTTCACATCACATATCATCCATTCACATCTATCCCAATTTACATCACATCACATCTCATTCATTCCCATCCTGATTCACATCACATCACATCACATCCCAATTCATTCCCATCCTGATTCACATCACATCTCTTTCATTCACATCCCAATTCACATCACATCACATCTCATCCATTCACATCCTATATCATTCATTCACATCCCGATTCACATGACATCACATCTCATTCATACCCATCACCATCCCATCACATACATTCTATCCACATAACATCACATCATATCTCATTCATACACATCTCATCTCATTCATCCACACGTACACATCCACATCTATTCTTCCACATACACATCCACATACATATCCACATCCATTCTTTCACATACATGCTGAAAGATCCCTATCCCCTCAGTGCAACGAATTCTGCAGTGCTAGCAGCAGAAGTAGCACTTCTAGCGTGGGGTAGGGTCCCTCACTCGGGGCCTCACCCACGTAAATCCGCACGAGACAATCCCTCGGTTCTTCTAAAGTTGAACCCCGGAAAGCACGCGCGATTCCTTTGATATTTTTACTCTAACGTAGTCAAGAGCCCTAACTAACTGAACTGAACTGATCTGACCAAGCCCATAAGTTCCATAGTCAGATCGAGGAAAAGACTTGCACTTGGATCATAGAGACCAACACTTTTTTCCTCATTGAGAGAGGCACAGCCATTGATTCTTTTCCATAGAACAATTTTTATCCGGGATTTAATTCATCTATCATACCATAACAGAATTGAGTCTCTTTTTTTTAGGGATCCATTTGTCCAGCATAACCCCATCCAGTCCCGTGGGTTAGCCAACTGCCCAACCACTGTAGTGATGGGATCCATTTAAGAAGTTGGTTAGGTTTTGTCTTGGGTTCCAGGGAAAAGAGTTCCCAGGCCCCCTAGCTAGATATTCATGCAAACTTAAAACTAGTCACACCACTTACACACCCAATATGAAATTACCTTTTTCACAGATTCAGTTGTCTTTAAAACAGTCTTTTAATGAAACTATAGTATCACTGATCATATTCCTCCAAAATATCTGGTTGAATCCTAATTTCCAATTTTTTCCTTCATCGATGTACCTATGGCATCATTGGTAAACCAGAACACTCACCACCTGTCCACTCAGGGGCCTTTTTGATAGTTCCTAGCTCATAGTACCCGGCAATATATTCACTTATAAAAATCAAAATGGAATCTCCGATCAGCAAGTTCAACCAACAGGTCTATATAAAAGAGCCCTGGACTCATCTATTGAGAACTAGCAAAGTCAATCAACCAGATCCATGCCCGAATTCAGAAAACAACTCTTACTCCTTGATCCAAATATCTTTCCCGACACACGTGTGGGTATCTGCGATGGCGACCCAGAGCTCGAGCACCGTATGGTCAGCACCCTCTAGGATCCTTCGCAGGTCACCTAGCGCTTCACTCATAGGCTGCTTCCTTGGTCCCTCATCCACCGCACTGGAAGCTCACCATTTAATCGAACCGAGGCTAGTCAAGACCTCGACCGACCTTGCTATGCGAGACGTCCTCCATTGACTCTCCATCAGTTGTTGTAACTTTATCAGTTAGGTCTCCACAACCTCATTCACAAGACGGTCAAAATGCTTTCCCAGCATTCTTGACATAAAACAGTCATTTAAAAACAGGTCATAAATATAGTTTCTATAACAAACTCTGGTCTTTCCATATTGTTTCACATCAATCCACATTATTTAATCCACATCCATTTCATATGTATTCCCATTCTCATCCAATCACATCATTTTCATCTCATCACATCTTTCCTCATTTATCCTCATCAGATCTCATCCACTCGCATCTACCCATATCCACATCTCATCACATCATTTTCATCTCATCACATCTTTCCTCATTTATCCTCATCAGATCTCATCCTCGCATCTACCCATATCCACATCTCATCACATCACATGCATTCACATCTCATCCATTCACATCTATCCCGTTTCACATCAGATCACATCACATATCATCCATTCACATCTATCCCAATTTACATCCCATCCATTTCACATCACATCTCATTCATTCCCATCCCGATTCACATCACATCACATCTCATTTATTCACATCCCGATTCACATCACATCACATCTCATCCATTCATATCCCGATTCACATGACATCATATCTCATTCATTCACATCACCATCCCATCACATACATTCTATCAACATAACATCACATCACATCTATCCACATCGTATCTTATTCATACACATCTCATCTCATTCATCCACATCCATCCAATCGTTCACATGTACGAATACCCACATTTATCCATACATTCATATCTATCACTTCACATCCACATATATTCATGTCACATCACATCTCTTTACATCGCATCACATTCTTTCACATACACATCCACATTCATTCTTTCACATCATACACATCCACATCCATTCTTTCACATCATACACATCCACATCCATTCTTTCACATACATCCGCGTCCATTCTTTCACATACACATCCACATCCATTCTTTCACATACACATCCACATCCATTCTTTCATATACACATCCACATCCATTCTTCCACATACATCCACATACATATCCACATCCATTCTTTCACATACATATCCACATCCATTCTTTCACATACACATCCACATCCATTCTTTCACATACATATCCACATCCATTCTTTCACATACATCCACATCCCATCCATCCATTCATTCACATGACATCTCATCACATCTATTCACATCACATCTCATCACATCTATTCACATCACATCGCATCTGTCCATTCATTTACATCTATCTGATTCACATGACATCTTATCACATCTCATCACATCTATTCACATCACATTCCCTCCATCCTTTCATTCACATCGATCTGATTCAAGGTTCGAGTCGTATAAGATTTTTCCTGAACTATCTTTCTCAAAAAGGTTTGATAATTCATTTACTATTTTACTGAATTTCATTTGAATATTCACTTAACTGATTTCTAAATTAGTTACGAATTCCATGAGGAATAAATTAATCATTTATCTGAATATTTCAATCTCGATAGATTTCTTGAATTTTATTTTTACAATCCGTGTGAATATAAAACGATAGAAATTTCTCTCTTAGAGTATTTAATTATTCATTTATCAAATACTCATAGAATTTAAACATAGAATTTAAGAGAATTCTAATTTTGATATAAAAATTCTTTATGCATCCATTTATGCATAAAAATCAACTTCAATGGGAATAACACTTTTATAAATAAAATCCTTTTATGCATAAAATCAAATTTAATAGGAATAACACTTTTAAAATAAAAAGAATTTCTTTATGCATCTATCTATGCATAAAAAATAATTTTTTTAAGAATAACGCTTTTATAATAAAGAAATTTCTTTATGCATCTTTCTATGCATAAAAATCAAATTTAATAAGAATAACACTTTTATAATAAAAAAATTCCTTTATGCATCTTTCTATGCATAGAAATCAAATTTAATAAGAATAACACTTTTGTAATAAAAAAATTCCTTTATGCATCTTTCTATGCATAGAAATAAAATTTAATAAGAATAACACTTTTGTAATAAAAAAAATTCCGTTATGCATCTTTCTATGCATAGAAATCAAATTTAATAAGAATAACACTTTTGTAATAAAAAAGTTTCCTTTATGCATCTTTCTATGCATAAAAATCAAATTTAATAAGAATAACACTTTTGTAATTAAAAAAATTTCATTATGCATCTTTCTATGCATAGAAATCAAATTTAATAAGAATAACACTTTTGTAATAAAAAATTCCTCTATGCATCTTTCTATGCATAGAAATCAAATTCAATAGGAATAACACTTTTGTAATTAAAAAAATTCCATTATGCATCTTTCTATGCATAGAAATCAAATTTAATAAGAATAACACTTTTGTAATAAAATAAATTCCATTATGCATCTTTCTGTGCATAGAAATCAAATTTATTAGAATAACACTTTTGCAATAAAAAAATTTCTTTTATGCATCTTTCTAGGGAAATAACTCTTTTATGCATCTTTCTAGGGAAATAACTCTTTTGGAATAACATAAAAATAAACTTTCTTTTTCATAAAATTCTGCAAAATTTTGCCATAACCTCCTTTGTATGGCTGACCATTTCTCATTTTTATCTTTTTTTTTAACTTAATTAACCCAATTTAGAATTATAGAACTCTAATCTACACAATTTCCTAAATTCAAGAGAGTAAACAATAAGAAGAGTTTAATTAATCACTTAGTTAATCTTTCTAGGATTGAGAAAGGTTGGAATGTAAAGAAGAGAAGGGGGTGGCCTTTTTATCAAAGGCATAGCATTTGAATTTAATTCAAACATTTGCAAAACATAAAAATCAAGAAAACCATAGATTTTTAATTAAAAATTCATAAACAAAGTAAGCAAATTAGCTTACATGGAGCTTGTAAGCTCTCCTTTGGCTTAAGGGATTGAGGTTTCTACTCTTGTTTGAAGCAAGAGTGGCCACCAATTCACTTTGGAGAGGATTAGGCCAAAAAAATTGAATTATTAAAAAATTCAATGTACATGGCTCAGGACAGGAGTAGAGTAACAGTGCATAAGTTCACCATTAAGCTTTTACAAAGGGGGAGGCTTCTATTTATAGGAAAAAGGGAGCCTCTAACCAAGCAAACTCATTCTAGAATTTTCTAGATCAGTTTAGTCAATTTTTGACCATTTTTGGGTCAGTTCAGCTTATTTTTTGGATCTAGTTTTGAAACAGGAGAGAGGAGAGATGAAAATATCTCATTTTATTGATTAAAAATTGGGGATAATGATGAGAAAAATGTGCCTACTTCAGGGGAGATCCCCACACTGTGGTGTCAAAATTCAGTTTTTTAATTCTTTTCTTTGGTCCTTAGTCCACTCTTCATCTTATGTGAGCATTTACTCATTTTTGGGGAGTTTTTTCTTTTATTCTTTAATTTATCTCCTCCCTACACTTGGATTGATCCTATTGGCCCATAGGAACCTTAATTAGACCATAATCTAAAAATCTGGACCCTTAGGCTAAGGTCCTTTATACCTATTTTCAATTTATTCCAATTGCACATTGGAAAGTTCTTTTTGAATTTTTGTTTCAAAGGAAACCATTTTAGACACTAGGAGGATTATTATATCCAAAAATATCTCAATTTTAAATTACCTCCCTCTAGACATTATCTCTCTCCAGGCCAAAATAGGGTAAAATAGGATCTTTCTTTTATTTCAGAGAGGGGAATAATTATAAGATTGGAAGGGATGGTTCTTACACCTGTACACCTCAAAAGTTGGAGGGAGGAATCTTACAGCCATGATGTTCCATGTATGCAGGTGCATGCATTTCTTGCAAAGCTATTTGCCTAAATGGTGTAGTTTAACCATTTAAAGGCAACCAATTATTATGCATCAAAGTAGTCCAAGAAGTGAAAAAATAAAGATAACCCTAGTAAGTATCACAAATCTCATTAAAATAAGTGATTTGAACAATATAAATATTATTAACAAAGGTTTATGACTTAAAGCATTAGCAATAACATTAGTAGGACCAGGTTAGTACTGGGGCATAGGGTGGAAACTTTGAATAAAGGAAGACCATTTAATATGGTGGTCGAACATCAAAGGCTGACTAAGCAAGTGCTTAATGCTTTTCTAGTCCGTCTTGATCAAAAAAGTAAATCCCATGAGGTAGTTATTCTAAATGTGAAGTGCATGTACGACCACCATAAGCTATTTGTCATAGGTTCTATTATTAAGCTTAGTAGGTTTTAACTTTCTACTTTTAAAGCTATGGGGTGGTTCATCTTGCATTGAAATAGCTCCTATGCCCAATCCACTAGCATTTGTGAGACAACTAGAGACAAAGGTCTAGAGAAGTCAGGGAGACAGGAGCAGTAGTCAAGAGGTATTTAAGATGATCAAAAGATATCTGCTGGAGGATAGGACCAGTAGTCAAGAGGTATTTAAGATGATCAAAAGATATCTGCTGAGAGTATCACCCAATGAAAAACTATGCGTTCCTTAAGAAGCTTGATCAAAGGTAAAGGAATGAGGGAAAAATTATGCATAAATTTTCTATAAAAACTAAAGAGATTGAAAAGGATCCAACTTCATGCAAATTCTTCAAAATAGGCTAGGCTCTAATGGTAGCTACCTTCTTTGGGTCAACATGAATGTCATCTTTAGAAACAACGTGTCCTAAATATTTAATTTCACTTTGAAAGAAAATGCTTTCATTAGGGTTAATATACAAGTGGTTCTCTTAAAGAAAACAAAATACAATTTTTAAATGATGCTCATGATCACTTTCAGAGTTCCTAAACAGCAAAAATCGTCAAAAAAAGATAATAATAAAATCCTAGTGATGCAAGAAAATCCTATTCATCATTCGACTGAAGGTTGCACGTGCATTGGTAAGACCAACTAAGAATTCAAAATGGTCAGACACTGAATGCAAAAAGAAGTTTTATAGATATTAGATTAGTCCATACAGACTTGGTGATAGTCAGACTTGAGATCTATTTTACTAAATAGACTTGCACCCTTTAATTTGTCAAGCAAATCATCATTTCTAGGAATAGGATAATGGTTATTTAACGATCACTTTGTTTAAGGCATGGTAATCTATGCACATATGATAGGTCTTGTTTTTCTTTTGTACTACAAAAGAACAAGGGTACCAAAGGGGGAACTATTAAGATGTATCAAGTAAGTCCTTGATTTGACACTGAATTTCCATTTTTTCCATAGGGTTTTGCCTATAGGGAGCCCTATGGGGGGTGGTTGACTAGCAAGGAAAAGCTTGATTTTATGTTCTTCAAGGCGAGAAGGGGGAAGGTGGGGAGGGTAATCATTCACAAAACAATCTTTAAATGCATCGAGAAAGTGCTTTTGATGTGGAGTGAGAGTGCTCTTTGCCATTTATGCTTCCATTGTTACATAGATCATGTATGCATTCTCATGCTTTCTAAGTGCTCGTTTTGCTTGTATGTGAGTAATCAATGGAAGATATGAATCACTAACAAGAGTCAATGATTGATTATTATACTCAAATTGCATTGTGTGTGTGTGTGATAGTCAATATTGGAATTGTATTGGTGTCAAAATGGCATGCTAAGAATTATGTTGGTGGAGTGAAAGGGTGCAATTAAGAAATCACGGTGCTCTTTGTATGGACCAATTTGTATTGCTAAACCTTAACTTCATGAGTACAATTATCATTAGGTGAAATATATGGACTCTCATTTTTGCCCCTTAAGGATTTCCATACCTCCTCTCTGTAGAAAAATGGGCTCATAGTGAAATTTTTGCAAATCGACTCAGAAGTGAGCAGAGTTTGGAAATTTGGAATCTACTCTTTGATAGCTTTCCAATGATATATAGCATGATGGGCAATTTTGCATATTAAGGAAGTCCCCAAATCTCTTTTTAAGACAACAGTGAGATGACAAGTAGGAACAGACTTAGGTGGCTTAACTATATGGTGCAGACTCTTGTGGCTAGACTTAGGTGGCTTAACTATATGGTGCACATTCTTGTGGCTAGACTTGGGATTGAAATTTACATAACTTGGCTTAGAATTAGTCACATTAGAAACATTTTTTGGGATAAAAAGTGGGTGCATGTGTGCCATTAAAATTTCTTGTATGTGTTGAAGTTGAGAAAGGAGCACAAGTGAACTTCTTATAGCGCAAGTTATTGCTTAATAAAAAATGAAGCTTGCCTATGAGGTAAAGCTCTGTGAAGGTCGAACACACTTTGTAAGAGCATGAATTTTCTTCTCTGCATCATGAGAAAGAGAAATAACTCTATATAGCAATGAAGGTTTAAACATATTTACCTCATACAACTTTTTGTAGGCCTAGCTATGATACCACTATTATAAGGAGGGCTATCCAGATGGTGACAACCTCTGACAAGCTAATGATTGCCATCACTATCACTCTCTTTCTTTTCAAGATTAAACACATAGCCTAGCTATGATACCACTATTATAAGGAGGGCTATCCAGATGGTGACAACCTCTGACAAGCTAATGATTGCCATCACTATCACTCTCTTTCTTTTCAAGATTAAACACATAGCCTAAGCATGGAACATAGTATAAAATAATGTGTAGCTTTCATCAACATTAAAGAGAGAGAGAGAGAGAGAGAGAGAGAGAGAGAGAGATGCATAACACCACAATGGGTTAAATCTCCGCCACTTGTTTGATGGCTCTCTCCTCAATCATCCTAGCTATAATACCACTTGTTTGATGGCTCTCTCCTCAATCCTAGCTATAATACCACTATTATAAGGAGGACTATCAAGATGGTGGAAACGACCTCTTACAAGCTAGTGATTGTTGCCATCACTATCACTCTCTTTCTTTGCAAGATTAAACACATAGAATAAGCATAGAACATAGCATAAAATACTTTGTAGCTTTCATCAACAACAAATAGTGAAAAATAGAGATTGAGAGAGAGAGAGAGAGAGAGAGAGATGCACAACACCACAATGGGTTAAATCTCCCCCACTTGTTTGATGTCTCTCTCCTCATGCCTAGCTCTCATACCACTATTGTAAGGAGGTCTATCAATATGGTGATAACCTCTTATACAAGCTAATGATTGCCATCACTATCACTCTCTTTCTTTGCAAGATTAAACACATAGACTAAGCATGGAACATAGCATAAAATACTATATAGCTTTCATCAAAAATAAATAGAGAGTAAAAGAGAGAGAGAGAGAGAGAGAAAGAGAGAGAGAGAGAGATACACAACACCACAATGGGTTAAATCTCCCACACTTGTTTGATGGCTCTCTCCTCAAACAAGTGTACTTTTATATATTCAAGAATAGCTTGCATGAGCCATGAACATGCACTCCACTTTGGGCCTTAACCATTCCCTTTCCCATAAAAAATAGGAAATCCATTCCCTTTCCCTTAAGAATAGGAAAGTTGCCAGCTTCACGCATGCATTCAATTATTGACCTCGTATTTACTAAGCTAAGGTATTATAGTGAATCAAATAAATTGACTACACTAAGAGAATCCAAATAAATTAAATAAAACGGTGTCTGAGTGAATAGTCTAAATAGTTTATGGCCACCTGCAATGCCAAAATAGGCACGGCCATCATGCAAAAATTGAAGGAGAGTCATTGAGCACCCACAATGCCAAAATGGGCACGGTCATCATGCCAAAATTGGAGGAGAGTCACTGAGCACTCATGCTAGCCCTTCCCCACCACTAATCTACTTATCAAAAACACATGTATTATATGCACATAGTGTTCACCATAAAAATAAATCTAAATAACCATTTAAAATATATTTTCGTAACACTTTTGGATTAGAGTTGTTCATAATATGTAAGGGATCCTCAAAGCCTAAAGGAGAGAGGAAGCAATACCAAGGTTGAAATACCTTCAAGATCATAAGGAGAATATTCTTCAATGAGATTGGGAGTCCTCTAAAGAAGCTCAAATGTAATGCCACCTTTTCAAGTATTCTTGAAGGAGATGAATCCTCCAAATTTGGTCCAACCTAGTTTTACCCTTCTTTCTCTTAAAGACTTTTGGATCATAATTGTTCAAAATATGTAAGGGGTCCTCAAAGCCTATAGGAGAGAGGTAGCAAGAGCAAGATATAAATGCCTCCAAGACCTTAAGGAGAATATTCTTTGATGAGATTTGGATTCCTCTAAATAACCTTAAACTCTAAAAGCAAGGATTAGATTCCTCTAAAGGACCTCTAATTCTAAAAGCAAGGGTCCTCTAAAGAACCTCAAACTATGAAAGCAAGAATTAGAGCATTCGACGCCAAGTCCTTTTTGAAGAAAAAGGTATAGCTCAAGGATTTGTGGTGTGGCATTGCTGATAAACCTAATAAGCATGGTTTTAGACTATTAATGCAAAAAGCATAGAGAGACCACATCTTTCTTCTCCCATTTTTGATGGCTCTATTGTAATGTCAATTAGCCAATCGTTTTATCATTAGCTTGGGGAAGAGGATGTATTTCCTTTTAGAAATATTGATGCCAAGGTGAAATACAATACACTTGGAAAGCATATTGTATGGGTGTATATGGGCATTGCTTGAAGAATATTTTTTCTTCAAAATCAAAGCAATCCAAATGGTCCCTTACATGTAAGAGAAGTGGACCCATGGTCTAAATGGCCTCCCTTTTTAGTTCTACCAAGAATTTTGGCCCTAGATACCTAACTGCATCTTCTTAGAGTGGTTGCATGCTACTTTTGGTAGTGGTTTCCTTGACCGTAAGATTATCTTGGGGATTATTACATTAATTCATGAGCATGGTGAAAAATGGAACTATTTATTACTAGCACCCTCTGACTATGCTAAATGTGTCCTATAAAATATTGCTAAGGAAATTATGCTCAAATCATCCCCTCTAATGGATGCATTTTTTAAGCTTAAGTAAAAAGGATTCATTGAAGGAAGGCATATAATGATGGACCTTTGGTAGGGAATGAAACTGGCTACTGAGTTGTAGATAAGATATTTCCTCTATTAAGATTAGTTTTGATAAAGCTTATGATATGGTAGACTGGGATTTCATCTTATAGGAACTTCATGATGCACATTTAATAATGCAGGCTTTTGGTGTTAAATTTAGGGGAATGGTGTGCTCCTTGTTATATATGCTCAAGATCGCATGTAGATTAATGGGGAATTGACACCAAAATTTGAAATCCTCGATTAGGCAAGGATGTCCCCTCTCTCCCTTTTTATTTTTCTTTGTGGCAAATGTCACAATAACATGTGGATTTAGGGAATATATAAGGAATTAGTCGACCACCTAGTAGCCCCATAAAGAAGCCTATTAATGAGCTATTTTGATGACCACATAATTTGTAGAATTAAGAACAACCCTCAAATGCATTCAAGAGTTATGGGCATGTATCAATACTTTTGACCTTCTTGCATCGAGATCCGGACTTATTTTTTGGGAGTCATTTTATAGTTCATTCACAACCTCTCTAGAACTCTTACCATTCTAGAAAAAGTGGAACAAACAATGACTGTTGTAGGGGACTTACCTTGCTTCCAACTTGGGATTCATAGCCTCTAAGCGCCACCAGTGGTTGTTAGCTCCAAGTTCCAATTCCTTCCTCTTTGTTTGTTATCACACCACCAAGAAGATACTCCATTTCCCTTCACAAATTCACCTCTCTCACTCTCACATAATGAGCAAGAGCCACATGCACCAAGAATCACACACTCTACTCTCTCTCTCTCTCTCTCTCTCTCTCTCTCTCTCTCTCTCTCTCTCTCTCTCTCTCTCTCTCTCTCTCTCTCTCTCTCACACACACACACACAACACGATCAAGCAAATAGACATGAGCATTTCAACTGGAATAAGGGGGATTTCCTTTTTTCATTATGAGAAATTCACTTATATATAACTAGACCCCTTATTCACAATTGGGTGCCCACACTTAACCCTAATCTACTAAGCTTTGCCACTTGCCAGCTTTTTTAATAATATGTACAACTTTTTAAGTGCCATTTTATATAACACTTATTGGGCTACTCTCATGTATAGTAGGAAGTGTTTTTGTTAAGCCCAAAATGGAGTTAACATCTCCCCCTACTTGATATATGTCCTGTCCTCATAACATTTAAGGCCTTTCTCTCAGCTTAAGCCTGCAATGATTTATCCTGGTTAAACCTACAATGATTCCTCCTGGACTACAATTACGAAGAGTTCTTCTAATGAATAGAAGTGGTGTCCAAAATTATGCTTTTATCATGTCCTCAAAAATGATATTCATGTAACTTGGGAAATGAAGACGATGATAGTAATATAAAATGTCATGCTCTTTAGGTCCCTTGTTCATGTCAAAGCATAGTAATTCTTTATTAAAATTTTATATTTCCCTTTTGATCTAATAGGACCAAGTGAAAGCATGGATAGGTGGTACAAAAAGTAGTGTCTTTGACACTGATTTTAATACTACTTTTTATTTTGTTTTGGAGAGTTTTAGGTAAATTTAGAAAATACTAGTCCCACAATTAGCTTTAAGAAATGGCAGAGGTAGCAACTATGGCTGGATTTGAGATACTTTGCCATGCTATGATCCATAATAATAAACCTTTTTCTCTAGCTCTCTCTATGCTATCAAAAGTTACAAGCACAACAAGGGAAAAATTATCAGGTCAGTACTAAGATTTATTTTGGATGGTAAGATGCGCCGGCGAGGCGTGTAGGAGGAGCCGCTGAGAATTAATGACCTTTAGCTACTGGTGCTGGCAGCAGTCGGGTACTAAGATTTATTTTGGATGGTAAGATGCACCGGCGAGGCGTGTAGGAGGAGCTGCTGAGTATTAATGACCTTTAGCTACCACCCGACTGGTGCTGGCAGCAGTGACTTGTAGTTGACCATAATAAAAATGCTTGAAGGGGAGGAAGAGGGACTAGGAGGGGAAACTATCTACCTAGAACCCCTAGAGGCTTAAAGTACCCCAAGTCAAATCCTAAGACACTATGTTTAAGATGGTGATAGTGTCTACCTTGTCTATATAGCCGTAGTGTAATCTAATAGGGGGGAGTGACATCAATGTCTTAGGATCGTGTATGCTGCTATAGTGCTATCACTTCAAGGGACCTCACATGGTGGTAGAGTATCCCATCAAGAAGGCTATGGCAGGTTACACCAACAACCAACCCATATTCCACTAGTACCACTACCACTTTGTAGAGACCCATGGCAATGGCCTAGCGACCTCATATAAGAGAATTTCAGAACTGCTAAGTGCCTTGACACCAATGGTTTTTTAGCCCTTTATTAGTACGTTTTTAGCCACAAGGTCCCATCCCATGGAGATTGAGGCTACTGTCCTAAGACTTTATCACTAAGAGTCTCATAAGTCCTACCAAGAGCCACATGGCGAAAATTATCTTCTTGGGCTATTCTCTTTATAAAAAAAAACTACTTCCACTTTCACAATTCAGCTAGAAGAATCTACTCTAACTAAAGAGCCACATGGTGATGGTTATCTTCTTGGGCTATTCTCTTTTTTTTTCATTTTTTTTAAAACTACTTCCACTTTCATAATTCACCTAGAAGACTCTACTCTAACTAAAGAGGTCACATGTGGAGCACCTGGCAGACATGAAATGTTTTAGGGAGTGAAACATGGGGGTAAATGTGATGATATTAGCATAAATCATCCCTTCTTGCTTCTTTTCATACCTTGACTTCATGGAAGGTATTGTAAGTTTTATGTAACCATCCTTTCCAACTTTTCTCCATCAGTGTTTGTTGGCTAAGAGGCCCTTTGTTACTTGTTGTGGCATATTAATCTCTAACTTTAAGGGTAGTAAGGGGATTTCATAAGACCGGATGGAGCTTATGAATTCTTCCTTGTAGATGAATAATGGAGTTGATGATTATGCAGTAAGGCGATTTGTATTTGCTTAGTGGGTTGCTCTAGTGAAACTATTGGGGTTAGGGCTTGGATAACTAATAAGGGATTTGTAACATTTTGTGATGTTGAATCTCCCCCATCATTCACCCTACCTCTTGTGATAGGGTTTCTCTTAGGGATCCAAACTTGTTTAGGTGATGGTGATGAAGGTATTTCTACAATAGTCTTCTCTTTGTTTGAATTTGACCCTATGAAGCCTTTGTCCATCACTGAGGAGGCTTGGAAATTGGTATGCGATGGTAATGCAGCTAGTGGTATAAATTTATATTTTGGGATCCAAATACAGCAATTACCCTCGTAGTAGCCTTGAGCTTTCAATAAGAATTTAGGTACCCATTTTGGGGTAACCTGTAGTTTAGACTTCTAGCACCAATTATTATGTTGGGCCCTTCTTTACTTGCTTGGTTGAGGTGGTATAGATGGAGAAATCTTGGGAACCCATTTCATGGTAGATTTGGGTTGCCACTTTTTATCCCATCATCTTTGTTGGTCCTCTTGACATGGAGGTGTTCGCCATGTGGAGGGAAAAGAATAAAGAGTTCTTTGAATAGTGGACAATGAAGTGAAGGGAGTTTCTTTAGATTTTCTTGATGTTGAAGATTCCTTCTTGTTGTTTGCAACTTCTAACAAGAGTGAGAGGTGGCATGGGGTTATGAGTAGAATGTTCAGCCATGGCTTAGCCCACAGAGATATTTCCCATTGATTAGTCAATTATACATCTTGCAGCCTTCATCCATGTGCAACCAACTATTACTAGTTTAGATAATGTTCTTGTAGGCATAACTAGGAATTCTCCCACACTAGGTGCTTGTTGCTATCATAATATGTTTCTAATTGTAGTAGCCCAAGAACCTTGTTGTTCTTACCATTGATACCTTTCACCTTCAAAGAGGTGTCTACGAGTTGAGGTTTTCCCAACTGGTTCCATGCATTCAAGGAAATTAAATTATGACTAGCCCCTGTGTCAAGCAATGCATTGTAGAGAACTTTACCATAAGGGCTAGGAAATTAAATGGATGTTCGTAGAGGTGCTACATGATCCTCTATGTCTCCTTCAACTTTTCCCACAAAAGCTTGTGCGGATCCAAGGATAGCTTCTCGTCATTTGCGCTGTCATATTTACCTTTCTTTAGCTTCTTGTCTAGCTTGAACTTTCTTTAATTTCACCTTTTCCTTGGATTCCTTCTTATCATGTGCAACCCGTAAGGTTTCCTCGATAAGAGGACCATAATACTTTTTGAATTTACTGCCATTAAGGAAGCCTATGGTTTCAACCCCATCAAGGGTTTTAACATGCATGGTACCTTGAGGTGTTACTTTTTAGACTCGAAATGGTACTTTTCTAGAATACTTGAGTTTTTTTTTGGTTTGCAGACTCTACTCATTTGGCAAGGTTCTTGGTGCAGACAAGAGAGATGCACCTTTCACAAAGGTAGGGACTATGGTGCAAAGTAATGTTTATCATTCATGTGTTTGAAGGGGTTGAGACTATGTGCTCGTGTGTTGTTTGTGTATGCTCAGTACTACCTCCTTGGCCAGAGTGTGTGTCCATGTGGTGTTGGGGTCGGGACTATGTGCCCTTGTGGTGTCAAGGACTGTGTGGTGACCACGTGGTATTACATAATGTCGTAATTATTATCAAATGGCATTACATAATGTCGTAATTATTATCAAATGGTTGGGGTTAGGATTGTGTACCTGCATGGTTTTTGTGGATGCTGAATAAAGAGGGTGAGGAGAGGGTGCACCTCTTCACCCCCCTTGCAGAGCCCCCTCCACCCCCTTGGTTTGAGCCTCTCAGTGACATTATCCAATGAATCCAAAGTAAGGTAAAATTGTTAAATAAGAGATAGAAAAGCTCATCAAATGTGGGTTCATCTATGAGATTGAACATTCAGAATGGGTGTCACCCACCATCATGGTTGTGCCTAAAAAGAGTGGAAAATTGCGAGTATGTGTCGACCTTAAAAGGTCAATGTAGTAACAAGACAAGATCATTACCCCTTACCCTATTTAGAACACGTACTCGATCGAGTGGTTGGCAAGGAAGCATACAACTTCATAGATGGGTATTCCTGATATAACCAAATTTCCATTTCTCTGGAGGATCAAGATAAAACTACTTTTAATACAAAACACAGAGTTTATGCTTATAGAGTTATGCCATTTGGCTTGACAAATGCACCAGCCACATTCTAGCGGCTTATGAACATTACTTTTAAATATTTTCTAAGGATATTTCTTGAAGATTTCTTAGATGATTTGTGCATTCAATTGTCATGGAAGAAGCATTTATCTTGCTTATGAAAGGTATTTGAATGATGAAAACTTTTTTGCATATATCTAAACCTATTCAAATGCCAATTTGTGATCAAACACGGAGTTATCCTAAGACATATAGTGTCCAAAAGTGGGATTTCCATAGATGAGAGTAAAATCAAAATTATCCCCACCAAAAAACTACAAGGGAGTCCAAAGGTTTATGGGACATGTAGGCTATTGACAGGTGAGTCATCCTCTTCTATACCAAGATTACATGTTCCTTGTACAAGCTTCTCATTATATTCAAGTGGACAAAAGAATGCCAACAAGACTATGATACGTTAAAGTAAGCTTTGGCTAGCACTCCCATATTATGAGTGTCAAACTAGGATGTTACTTCCATGTGCATATTGATGCTTCTAACTTTGCAATTGGATGTGTCATACCTCAACTCCAGGTGTGAACATAAACTGGACTACACTATAAGTTTTGCTAGTGGTGATAGTAATGTGAAGATGAGATGAATTATACCACCAATAGAGAATAAAGGATTAGGAATGGTATATGCCGTGAAGAAATTTTGACATTACCTTTTAGCTAAAAAATTTATTTTCTATATTAATCATCAAGCCTTGCTATACCTTGTCAATAGACCTTGCTCCATAGGGAGAATCACTAGGTGGTTGTTCATTCTTCTTCAATTTGATTTCATATAGTCTTCGTAAGACTTGGAAGAAACATGTCATAGTTGATCATCGATCTTGTGTACCTAATGGTGAAGCACCAATTGGAATAGATGATATACATGTTTCTTTGCTAGATTTGCATCTATTTTCACCATACATCACCGCTTCCAAGCTTCAATGGAAAGCTTGCAAACCAGAAGTTTCTTTTGCTTTGGGCAACTTTAATTTGCTTTATTTCTATTTGAATCACCTACAATCCGCTCAAGGGTGTTTAGTAGTCCTTACCCGGTAGGCCAAGCTCTCAGATCTGATAGAAATCAGTGTGCTCCAAGCTTCACAGCATCAATGGCAAGCTTCACAGTTTTTCTTCACAGCTTCTTCTCCCTCTTCTCTCACTCACTCATAAACCCTAATAGAGAGCACCAGGCTCTGATACCATGATGAAAAATAGGTAGAGGGAGAGGAGACACACACACAAGAGAAAACCCTAATGTATATTACAAACCCTAACCATAGAGGGAAGCCATCTCCCCTCTCACACAATGCATACACAAGACACACTATGAGTTGTGTCCACACACTACTAACCCTAGCTAATGTCCACACACTATGACCAGCTGGACGCGATCATTTATGTCTCACACATGCTGCTACCTAACATAGCACAGCTGGCACACACTAACATCGAGCTTGAATCTCAACACTTAGGCTATGCTCTCTTGATGTTATCTTGAGGCTAGGTTATGTTATGCTCTCTTGTGTAGAGGATCATAACTACTCACCTACCATTTCACACTATAGCTACATGCTACTGGATTGGAGTTATACCTTTTGATGGTATGGGACATCAAGGTAAAGGTATGATGTACTTCATTATAATTCATGTGTGCATCCCTTGGGCTCGGGGGTGATCAGGTGGATGAGTTTATGCCTGATTTATGCATGTTTATTTTGGTGGATTTTGTTGGATGTTTTCCAAGTTTTATATCTCATCAGGTTTTGCCTAGATCACTTGTGTCTAGGGGTTTTTTAATGAGTGCTACACACGTGTTTCACTTGCTTACTTTGGAGTTTTGTTTGAACGACACTACGTTCATATACTCCGGATTTATCAGTTGGCCACTAATTTTAATGTTTCTTTTAGCATGATTAATGACCATTAGATGGTATGCATTGATTTTTATGATCAACTAGGGTTTTCATGGATTCGAGGAGCTTCTATGCTTTTATCCATGGTTTTATAAGGATCTTTTGATCTTTTAGATAATATCATGTACTTTGAGGATAGCATTTGCCTTCGTTTTTTGCACATAATTTTGGAGTATATTCCTTGTACTCTTGTACATATTCCAACTTGGATACCTAGTTATTTATGTATCTAGGTGAATTTTTATTTTTCTACCCCAATATTATTGAGTTTATTAAAAATTCTTTTCTAATGAGTTTATTTCTTTTATATAGGATTTTATTCATATTTCCTAGACAGAATACTAGGGAGTTTCAAATTGGTAAGATATGTATGGGTGGTATCATGGTGGTATGGGATGCTAGAGATCCCTCACATATATTATCGTATGGGATAATTTGGGCTCAAGATTATTGCTTTGCTTACATCACTTAGCATGTTGACCTCAACATTCAAAGACAATCTCATTTTCTGAATTCATTTAACGTTGTTGTGTGGGCATTCTCTAGATAAACTTCTTTTATTTATAGCCTGCACATGTATTGAGTGTAATCTCATCGACATTTTCACTTGTTGAAATCTCTTTCTTTAGATGTTCAAAGAGTTTATCTTGTTGTGTTTGGATTAAGGAAATTTGGATTTTTCTTTTGTTGGCATTTCTTTCTCTAGTTCCGTACTTTAGGTGATTTATACAGTCAACCTGATGGTTTACGGATGGACATATGTGACTCATCAAGACGTTGATGACTCTCTATGTTGATATGGGTAACTCGGGACGCCGATAATTCCATTTGCAGACATGGGTGCATCGAGGCGCCCATGGATCCCTGGTTCCTACTGTTATAATGCCATGTTTTCCTACTTTATTCCAAATGGTTTACAACGAGGAAACTACTTTGAGTATGAATTTCTCTGATCATCCGCAGTCTAATGGGCAAACAAAGCATATGAATCAGATTGTGGAGGATATGCTTCGTGCATGTCTCTGGAAAAGCATCAAATTGGGAAAAATATCTTCCAATGATGGAATTTGCCTATAACAGTTTTAAACATACGGCTATTGGTTTTAGTCCATTCATGCTTATGTATGGGTATCAACCCAGGGCACCTATTGATGTCGGTCTTAAGGACATCGAGCTTGATGCATCAAGGGATTTCTTGCGTGATATGCAAGAAATACTGACCAAAGCTTGGGATTCTATCAGGAGTGCTCAGGATAGGGCACGGTTCTATGCTGATAGAGGACGCTCAACTTGGTCCTTTGAACCAAGAGCGTTGCTCAGGATAGGGCACGGTTCTATGCTGATAGAGGACGCTCAACTTGGCCTTTTGAACCAAGAGCGTTGGTTTATTTAAAAGTTCCTAAAGATTCTCAGACTTTGTCAATAGAAAAATGCTCGAATTTACCTCCTAGATATTGTGGTCCATTTTGATTTATACATCTGATTTGGCACGGTTGTGTATAAACTTAAACTACCTCTACATGTTAGAGTTCATCTAGTCTTTTATATCAATAGATTGAAAGGGAAACTGGGAGGTGAGGATAACACGGTTACTTCTCAAGAACTCGTTAAAGTCAAAGAATTATCCTATGTTCCACATGAACCTGATAAGGTACTTGAATTCAAGGAAAGGAAACTTTGTAGTTGACTAATCCCTGAGGTTAAAATTAGGTGAAAAGATAGGGAAATAGAGGATTCGACTTGGGAGTCGGTTGATATTGTTCAGTGCAATTCTCCTTCTTTTTTATTGCAAGAGTGCAATGTTTTGAGAGAGGGGAAGTATGTTATATGATCATTATGAGTGCATATAGTAGGAGGCTAACCCACATTAGGCTTGTGAGCATGGGAGCATGGGAACAAGCTCTAGTGGAGCATGGGTTAGGACTAATCTTAAGGGTTAAGGTTAGGGTCAGGCATCCACCCAAGGGTCACACATGGGAAATGGAGAGTCAAGAGTCACTTAAGGGTCCTCCTATATAATAGGGGCATGGGGCACACTCAAGGGGGACTTAGGCTATGCTCTCTTGATGTTATCTTGAGGCTAGGTTATGTTATGCTCTCTTGTGTAGAGGATCATAACTACTCACCTACCATTTCACACTATAGCTACATGCTACTGGATTGGAGTTATACCTCTTGATGGTATGGGACATCAAGGTAAAGGTATGATGTACTTCATTATAATTCATGTGTGCATCCCTTGGGCTCGGGGGTGGTCGGGTGGATGAGTTTATGCCTAATTTATGCATGTTTATGCATAACAATTATCTGGAGAGATCTTAGGGTTTTAACACTGACCATCCCATTATGGAGTCCCTTGAATAGAGAAAGTAGGCAATTACATGCAACATGGATCCACCAATTCCAAGCAAAGTGGAAGAATCCACCAAACAGGCATCCTCCTCAAATCAGCATCATCACTCAAGAGAACCATAGAAAAAGCACTATATGTATACAATAAGATAATAATGGGTACTTCAAGCCCAAGGATAGTATGATAATGACAAAACCTCATGGATGTCAGAGCAGAGAAACAGAGCTCCATGCAAGAGCCAAGGGAATCAAACTAGGGAGAGAAAGCAACAACCCAAGCATGCTTGAACACTACTTGGCATTCAAAAGAGGTGGGTAAGAAAAGACTTACTAGCAGTGTAAGGATACTATCAAGGAGCCACAAAATTATGGGTACCAAAGAAGGATAACAGAAGACCCAATATGGCGTTTACCCCCAAAAGAACAAAGTGAGCCATATGCACAAAATGAATCAGGACCCAATTATATTCAAGTGCCAAGGTAGCACCAAAATTGGTTTGGAGGAAGAAAACCATTCACCCAATTAAACATGAGAGTGCAACACCACCAATCAAGACATCACCCAACAAAGAGATAAAGCAAGGCCAAGTTCTAGACAAAACAAACGCTGACGACGTAAATTCACAGGCATAAGAAAAAAAATAGGTTAACAAAGATTCGGTCGATGTACTTCTCCATTGGGTGGAAGGGAAACTAAGGAGTTCTCACTCAAAATTAAAGCATCTACACAATGACACATACCCACAAGCTCCAAAGTACCAACTTGGTTCACATGGCAACAAGAAAGAGGGAGGGTGACAAAAAATACCTAGATCCAAGTCAATAACTTCAATTTTCAATGGGTACAAGGTAAATGGTTAAGCATCTCACGCTATGAAATGTCTACCCCATTTCACACTAGGTTCATATGTTTCACATGCTCAGTTCTACTTCTCTAAATGCATACAGTTTGGCCTTGGAATGCTTGAACATATAGGACTCCATAGGGTATCAACATTTGCATGCATAAGAAAATGCGAGTATTTCATGTCGTGAAACGCTTCAGGCTATTTCACATCGTGAAACGCTTCATGCCATTTCACATCGTGAAATAGTAAAAAAGTCCAGCATCGTCTATCACCATGTGGCATGCCCAATTAAGAGGGCCGTTGTGCCGATGATGACTGGAGCATAAATATGTTCCCCTTTTCTCATTCATGCACTTCTCTCATCATCATAAACTTCTTTGCAAAATCTTCTCCCTGGTGTCTATCGCCTGCGCTCTATCGGCGGACCAACACTGCACCACATTCACTTCTCAGGTAGGAGCTCTCCTATGTGTATGCTTCAATCCGTCAATTATCATTATGCATACTTGTTGAGATTAATTTTGATACTTCTTGCACCACACTTATCATTTGTTTTCCTGGCTATAAAGCTTTTATCCTTTGATTGTTCTTTTTTATCTTTTTCTTCTCACCTTACATCGACTTAAATCATGTAACTGATTGCCTTCTATCACAAACACTCATGAAATAAAAAATCTTAAGTCATGAAATAGCAGTCTGCTATTTCACAACATGAGATCCAGCCTACCATTTCACAGACAACCATTTTAAACTCTCATGCCTCACTCCGATGATTGTACTCGCTAACTATAATTGATTCCCCTAGATAACAAAAATCATAAACTGATTGACTACTTCTTTCACACCATGAACTATATCTGCTAATTCACCGGACCATCAATTTCATGCCTAACACTTTCATGGACCATCAGTTTCATGCCTAACAGTTTCACGGACCATTAGTTTCATGCCTAACACTTTCACGGACCATCAGTTTCATCCCTAACACTTTCATGTCGTCTCGTGAATCACACTCTGCACTTTCACGACGTGAAAGCCCAATTTTGATATTTCATGGCCAGGTACTAATTCACCACACAACACTGTTGTTGTTTCCCACCATACTAACACTCTTTCCATCATACATCACCTCTTAGAGCATCTCTAACGTTCATATTAACATTCTACCGTTTCACGCCAGCATACAACACATGTAATGAGAGCTCCTACCAGTCCAAAAAGACTGATGCTCTCTTGCTACTATTCCAGATGGTTTCCACAAGAGACTCTGACCCAGAGTTTAAGGAGACCCCGACGGTAACTCAAGCCAAAGCCACTGGATCACCGGCCGCAAAAAAGAAGAGAGGCCAACGGGGCACAAAGCTGACATATCTTGGACCTTATGCCAAGGATTTGAAAGGAACCATGCTACAGGAGGACATCCACACTGATCATGGCAAGATTCTCTTCCAATACCACAGTCAGAGTGCTTGAAAATCTTAGAAGACACAGATGTCTCGGCAAGATGGCTGAGGTACTCCCCCACACATTCAATCAAGCATTATGTGCAGAGTTTCTCAAATCTTATGACAAGAATACCAAAAGAGGGACAATCACAAAACCAGATGGATCCATGGAGCAGGTACACATCACCAAGACTATGATACGAGAGGCACTTCAATTTCCATCTTCCATCCCATCACAAAACCAAATGGATCCATGGAGTAGGTACACATCACCAAGACTATGATACGAGAGGCACTTCAATTGCCATCTTCCATCCCATCACATCACATCAATCAGATACCAATGGAAGATATGTTAAAGAAAAATTCATACAATTCTGATGGGGCTGAATATGATAACATCAAGGAAGAAGTCGATGAGAGAGCCTGTCAAGCCATATCATGTACGTAAAATTGGTGGATAGTTACAACCGAATACCTCTTCACAGAATAGCAAAGGTGCATGAGGAGAAGGCAAAGGATTGGGCATGGTTCATCCACAAAGAAATGGAGCACTACCTCAAGTCCCACCAATCCAAGGTGTGCAACCCCTACCTCCTAACCAAGATTCTTAGCCATGTCGACAACATCCCAATACCCCAAGGCCCTCAAGAATAAGACATATCACATGCCTAGCTGCCAACAAGGGGTCATGGAGGTTCTTGCACACCTAACAGCAAAACTGCAAGGATAATGTGAGATCCCACTGCCCCCTCTGCGCACCGAATTCCCGGTTACTAGCAGCGGAAGTAGCTTCTTCATACGACGCGGGGCAGGGTTTCCCAGTCAGGGCCTCGCCCTCGAATGTCCGGACACGAGACTAATCTGGTGGTCATTCCGAAACCAAAACTGGGAAAATTTCCCTTGCCCAAAAAACGGGGCCGATTCCACCTTTTTGATTTCCTTAACGAATTTTCTAACGGGGTCAAGAGACTAAACTAACCTTCACCTGATTAAACCAGATAGAAGGAAAAATATAACAGACTTAACTTGAAGAAATCAACACTTTTTTTCCTAACTGAATCAGGCACAGCCGTTGATCTATTCATTTAAGAAGTCTTCAGGTTATTATTTAACTATTCGAGTTCTAAGCGTATTCCTATTATTCAATTTTATTATTAAAACTCTACTGATTCCAGCCTAACCCCATCTGGCCCATGGGTTAGCCACCACCCAACCACTGGAATTGGTAGAACCAGACAATTACTCACCCACCATAATTGAATGCCTTTCTTGACTTTTGCTTTTGAATACAAATATGCACACACTCCTCTTGCACACACTCCTCTTTAAACTTTAACTTATAAAACAATCCATTGACAAACAATTATTGATTATAGATGTCGTAACTCAAAATTTCCATCCAATCCTTGTTTCTTTAAAAAAAATAGTATCACTCTAGGCTCTCCATTGAGACCAGCTGGTCAGCTCAACGAGATCCAGTAAGATTACAATAATCATTGGTCCATCATACAATATCTTCCTCGACATATGCATGGTTGTCCTAGACACCACGACCCCGTGCATCGCTTGGTGAGAATCCTCCAGGATCCTCCTTAAGTGTCTTGGCACTTCACTCAGGGACCGCTTCATCGGCCCTTGTCCATCGTACCGGAAGCGCACCATTTTAACCGTACCGAGGCTGGTCAAGACTTGGGCAGGCTTTGCCACGTGAGCTATCCTTCGAACACTCCCCGTCAGCTATTGCAACCAAACTTCCCTTAGAAAAACACATATACCAAATGCTCCCTCCAACATTCTGGCGTAAAACAGTCCTTTAAGAAAATAGGGTTTCTATGCAAGTTTTCAGTTTGATTTTCTTTTGGATACAATGAGTATATCTTAAATCAGTATCCCCAAAACTTTATAATCGTAATACGAAATTTCAAAACAGAATTCCTCGAATTCTAGAACCTTGATCCTCAGATCAATTCGAAGGGTCTTAACTTAGTTTCATATTTGGTGGGAGATTTGAGTGTATTTTCCTGAATTGGTCACATCTTCTTTCCTCGAAACTGACGAAAGAGTTTGGTCTTGGTCATAGTCTGATTCTGGGTTCAAGTCTGATAAGTTTCTTCCTGAAGAACTATCTTTCTCAAAAAGGGAGGTGATATTTCAGTTACTATTTTACTGAATTTCATTCATTGAATATTCACTTAACTGAATTCTAAATTAATCACGAATTTTGATGAGGAATAAATTAATCATTTATCTGAATATCTCGACTTTGATAGATTTCCTGAATTTTCTCTTTATAATCCAAGTGAATGTTCTCTTTATAATCCAAGTGAATTTTCTCTTTATAATCCAAGTGAATATAAAACGATAGAAATTCCTCTCTCAAAGTATTTACTTATTCACTTATCAAATACTCATAGAAATTAAACATAGAATTAAAGAGAATCTAATTTTGATATAAAAATTCTTTATGCATCTATTTATGCATAAAATCCAACTTCAATGGAAATAACACTTTTATATAAAAGAAAGTCCTTTTATGCATCTATTTATGCATAAAATTAATTTAATAGGAATAACACTTTTAAAATAAAAAGAATTTCTTTATGCATCTTTTTATGCATAGAAATTAAATTCAATGAAAATAACACTTTTATAATAAAAAAATTTCTATTATGCATCTTTCCATGCATAGAAATTAAATCCAATGAAAACAACACTTTTATAATAAAAAAAATTCTATTATGCATCTTTCCATGCATAGAAATTAAATTCAATGAAAATAACACTTTTATAATAATAAAAATTTCTATTATGCATCTTTCCATGCATAGAAATTAAATTCAATGGAAATAACACTTTTATAATAAAACAAATTCTATTATGCATCTTTCCATGCATAGAAATTAAATTCAATGGTAATAACACTTTTATAATAAAAAAATTTCTATTATGCATCTTTCCATGCATAGAAATTAAATTCAATGGAAATAACACTTTTATAATAAAAAAATTTATATTATGCATCTTTCCGTGCATAGAAATTAAATTCAATGGAAATAACACTTTTATAATAAAAATTTTCTATTATACATCTTTCCATGCATAGAAATTAAATTCAATGAAAATAACACTTTTATAATAAAAAGATTTCCAATATGCATCTTTCTATGCATAGAAATTAATTTTAATAATTAATATTAATGATATCCATGCATATTCATAAGTGAATATGTACATGGAGTAAATAAAAATATTTCTTTTAGAATGCACAAATGGTGGGGATTACTCTTTTAGAATAACATTAAAATAAACTTTATTTTTCACAAAAATTCAAGAAAATTTGACCATAACCTCCCTTGTATGGCTGACCATTTTCTCAATTTTTACATTCTAATATCAATTTAAAATTAATCCCAATTTAAAGTAATCTACTCAATTTTCACTTTCTAAAGAGTAAACAATAAGAAAAGTTTAAATCAATTTATTTGTTACTCATTTTAGTTTAAAGGAAGGCTGAATTCTTAAGGAAGAGAAGGGGGTGGCCTTTTCATCAAGGCATAACATCAAGATTCACTTTAATCAACTAAAAAAAAGCAAAGAAATCAAAAAACCATAGATTATAAATTAAAAAGTGGTATTTTTAGCTTACATGGAGTTTTGTGAGCTTTCCTTTGGCTTGAGGGATTGAGGGTTCTACTCTTGTTTGGATCAAGAGTGGCTACCAATTCTTTTGGAGAGGATTTAGTCAAAAACAATTGAATTATCAAGTGAATTCAATGTATTTGGCTCTAGGAAGGAGTAGAGTAACAGTGCATAAACACTATTAAGCTTTTACAAAGGGGGAGGCTTCTATTTATAGGAAAAAGTGAGCCTCAAACCAAGCAAACTGATTCTAGAATTTTTCAGATCAGTTTGGTCAATTTTTTTACCATTTTTGGGTCAGTTCAGCTTACTTTTTGGAACTAGACTTGGAATAAGAGAGAGGAGAGATGAAATATCTCATTTTATTGATTTAAAATGGGAAGCAATGATAAGAAAAAAGGTGCCTCCTTCATGAGGGGGAATCCCCACTCTGAGGTGTCAGGTCCTTAGTCCACTCTTCATCTTATGTGAGTATTTACTCATTTTTGGGGGTTTTTCCTTTATTTCTTCAACTTATCTTCTCCCTACATTTGGATTAATTTGATTAGTCCCTCAAAACCTTAATCCAAAATTTTCTAAAAATCTGGACCCTTAGGCTAAGGTCTTTTGAGCAGATTATAATTTATTTCCAATGCACCTTAGGAAATTCTTTTTAAACTTTTATTTCTGGGGAATTTAGTTTAATAAGAAAGGATATTTTTCCATCCAAAGATATCTAAAAACTGAGTTACCTCTCTCTAGAATATTTTCTCTCTCTAGGCCAAAACAGGTAGAAACAAGATCTTTTATTATTCTAAAAAGGGGATTGATTATGTTGCCATATATATAGGCAATGATGTGTGTGAACACACTTAGGACCGCCGGGGCACTTTTTCCCTCTTTAGGAGGTTTTTTCCCCGACTTGTATATACCCCCATCATTCTAGGGCTAACTTATCTTTGTACATTGACACAATCTAATACACTGTGTGTTGTGTGCATTCTTGCTTCTTCTTCTTCTCCAAGCTTTGTGTGCTTTCCTGCAACCCTAATTGCAACAATTGGTATCAAAGCAGGCATCGGCTCCCAGGGCTACGCCGCTAGCACCCTCCGATTCACATTCTCCGAATAAGGTGATCTTTCACGAGCGCTTACAGGTCCCTATACTCTGCAGATAAGCCCATTGGGCTTGGTGTTTGCAAAAATTACATCTCAGGTCGTTTCGGGCTCCGTTTTTGCATTACAAGTTCTGTACAGCTATTTTCGTCATTTTGTGCAGAAATTTTGACAGTGCAATTTTCTACAAAACAGGCATATGTATTCTATTGTGGACCGTGCTACATAGCACGAGTTGTTTTTTGTTAAGTCTTTGCTTCATTACAGGTAGCTTTTGTATCAGTTTCAGTCAGCGGCCCATGGCTGATAATAGCAATGATGTATTTTGCATGTTGTCTACTGACAAATTGGATGGAGACAGCAACTACCCACTTTGGGCATACATGATGCAGCATGTTTTGGTTGCAAAAGGAGTGTGGAACATTGTGCAAGGTATGGATGTACGTCCAGGTTCTGTGGATGTAGGATCTGTTGAGGATATTGCAGGTTCTAGCAGCTCTACTCTTGCTGTTGTTTTACCCACTGCTGAACAAGCTCGTTTTTGGGATGGTAAAGATGCACAGGCTCATGCCTTGATTGCACTTTCTATCAAACATAGCATCACTCCACATATTCGTTCAGCTAAAATAGCAAAACAGGCTTGGGATATTCTAGCTGGTTTGTATGCAGGTCGTAAATAACGAGGCAAAAATCTCTTACCTGTGTAAAGAGCTAGAATCGAAGTTTATGCAGGAAGATGATGACATGAATGTTTTTCTTGCTGAGATTAAAGATCTCAAGGAGCAATTGATTTCTACAGGTGAGATTATTCCTGATCATTCTCTTGTGCAGACTATTCTTGATGCTTTACCTTAGTCACATCAGACTTTTGCTTCCACGTGGAGACTTGTTACTGAGGACAGACCTGATGTTGTCAAGTATGATACTTTAGTCAACAAGCTCTTGCAAGAAGCACAGTAGTCCAGGCAAAATAGGGCTAGGCAGCGTGCAGTTGATCAGGCATTTGTTGCTACCCAGTGTCGAAAATTTTGGACACGGAATCGCCTAGCTGTCCACTCCCCTCCAACAGCCTTGGAAACACTAACACCGACGGGGGCACCACCAACCACCACCCGCTGGAACACTTCTCTCACAATTCACCACACCACCCACACCAGAAAGATAGCACAAAACAAGGGCACCATAGACCAAGATAAACACCCAGCAATTAAATTCCCAATCAACACATCATACAAGCTTCTCCCGACACAGAAGCCTTACTCACACAATCTTACAAACACTCAAGCCTGGATTTACTGCTAAGGGAATTCCACCGCGGCCTCACAACCTCAGGAATTACAACCTTGCGTCTGACGACCAAGCCTTCCAGCCACGAACACATCAACACTTTGACCTGTCATCACTGCCAAGGATACACCACATTCTCAATCGGCACATGATCCACTACCTCTGCCCACAGTCGGCTTTTTCAATTGTCGCGAACCTCTCGCCTGCATACTGTGCCAACCACACCAGAAAGAACCCGGCCACTCTCTCTTCAGAGGACGCCCCACCACCAACCCTCAGCTCTCTCTGCACAGCAGCCCATCACTTCTGTGTGTGTCGCCAGCAGCAGCTACACCAACACCTCTCTCTCTCTCTCTGTGCTGATCCTCTGCCACCACAGGCACCTTCTCTGCAGTGCTACCGGCCCCACCAGCCAAGCAGCAACACCTCTGTCCTTCTCTTCTAGGCAGCCCCCTCACACACGTTGGTCACCGCCAGCCAAAAAACATACCCACAGCCAACCTTACCTCTCCTTCTTCACGGCGATCCTCCACTTGTCGCAACAGCTCCTAGGTGACTCCCCAGCAGTCGCCATCTCTCTGCTCCATCGCCAGCAGTCCACAGTCTATCGCCAGCCTCACAGTCATCATCAGCTTTGCGCCTTTACCCAAACCAACATCCGGTTCCTGTGCCGTCTACCAGTGCACCAACTTCAAAGCGGCTTCCTTTGCTGACGTCCCCCGTGGCTGCCGTTACCAGCCACCACCTGTCATCACGTCCAGCAGCCCGCTCTCCAGAGGCTGCTCCCTCTCTCCTTTCGCTCTTGCACGCTGGTCTAGCCTCTCTATCGCCTTGTGTCTACGGCTGCACTAACAAAACCCAGGCGGCCTTCTCCTCTCGCCTGCATGCTGCGCCAACCACACCACTCCCGAAAGGAAACGGCGCCCACACACTTTGTTTGCGTCAGTCACCAGCCACCACAGCAATCCACTTCAAGCCTGTCGCATCCCTGCATGCAACCCTTCCTCACTTGCGCATCCAGCTGTGTAGTCTTCGCTACCAGCTTCAAAGACGGCTTCTTCTACACGCATCACCCCCTATATCACCAGCGCCTCGCTCTCTTCAGAGGCGGCCACACACACAGAGTCGCCAATTTCTTACTCTCTTCGCTACGTACATCCCTCCAGAGGCGGCTACCTTCACATGGTACCAGCCCCTCGCCAGACAGCTCCTCTGGCTACAAACCCCCCACTCTCTTCTCTCTCCCATCTTTTTCTTTTGCGCCCCACTGCCAGCTCCAAAGGCGCCATCCTGTGTTGACGTACCCAGCCTGTCTCATCACCAGCCGTCTGTAAACATTCTGGAAGAACCCACCAGCTTGCCAGTTGTCATAGCCCTCGTCTATTTCACGTGCCCGCCACCGCCACCTTGGACGTTTGCTTTTCTGAAAGAATCTGCCACCCTCAAACCTTCCTTTTCACACTATATTCAAGACAACCTTGGTCCCCTCAATAATTAATTGCCCATGCTTCCATGCACACTTCAAATACAACCTGGTGCCCAGTTTCTTTGGGGATGCGTACACAAACAAAGCTGCTGAACAGCTGATACCACCTCCAGCGGACCACACTCTGGACAAACCTGCACCAGCCTACAACAAAACCATCCACCTTGTACATCTACCAGGGCATTCCAAAGCAAAACTCTCCACATGCCATGCATCCCATACGTACACAAGCCCAAAACACCTTTCAGATTTTTGCCTGCTGACACCCAGCAGAGAAGAAGTGGTAAGGCAGCCCCTTCCACTGTTTCTTCTCCTATTAGTAGGTCTACAACTTCTTCTCCTTCCACAGGTAGCAACAATAGGTCTAAGAAGGCTCTTGATAAAGGCAAGAAAAAGATCAGGTGGTGCAACTATTGTAAGGCAACTGATCATGTCATTAAGAATTGCCCTAAGCTAAAGGCTAAAGAGGCAAAGAAGAAAGAGTCAAATGCAGCCACAATAGCGGATGCTTCTACAAATGCAGATTCTACAAATGTTGTGCAGGATACAGAATGGGCATTTAGCGTGTATTGCCAGTATGACCCATCTGTAAGTGATGCATGTTTGGCAGTTTCTATTGACTCTGATGTATGGTATTTTGATAGTGGTGCTACAAAGCACATTACCTCGCATCGGTATATATTCACTTATCTTGAGGCTGTCTCTAATGGGAATACTATCACATGTGCCAATAATGCTTCTTACCCAGTGATGAAGGGCATTGGTAAAATTATGCTTACTGCTGCAAATGGCAGCGCTTTCACACTTTCAGATGCTTTGTATGTGCCAGGGATTGTCTGTCTCTGCGCTTGCTAGACTTGGACTTGTAGTCAAATTTGTGGATGACAGATGTACTGTTCATGATTTGACTTCTGGTGATACGATTATTGCATCTGGCACCTTGTTTCGTGGGCTGTATAGGCTCAATTCTTATGACAAGTGTGTGGAAGATTCAGCAAATGCAGTTTCTAATG